>NC_041388.1:636932032-636950260 GCF_002162155.2 Triticum dicoccoides | reverse complement strand
ATGGTTACTGAGATGTAGATTACAAAACTAAATAGGTTCTTAGTAGCATGGCATTAGATGTTTACTCTTCTTGTCATGCAGTTTGACCTCTGAGCATCTTTGATATAAAGCAAAAAAGGGAATTGACTTTGTTTCGGAAGAATCTGGATATAACCTGATGGTATCAAGTATTTCCAACAATGTCTTGCACAAATTTCGTTCAATTCTGACTGATGTCTTCAAAGACGATAGCCCGGAACAAAATTTTACTGATCTAACCTTCCAAATCCACTCTGCGAAGTCAGATGCTCCCCATTCCATGTATCAACTTGATCCTCCATTGTTGAAGCTATTAAGATGAACTGAAGACTGAAGTGTTGACACATAAATGGTACTCTTGCTGAATAGTAACACGGAGTACTAGCTAGAGCCGCGAGTACATACATGGGACTGAAGCTCTGTGCGCTGCTGCTTGTGGGATCAGAAGCAAGAGTACAAACGCTGGGCGTATGCCGGGACCCGGAGGTAGAGGATAAACAGGACGCATCTCTGTCCCCACTTTGGTCTGCATCTGTTGCACTGCACAAAGCAGCCCCACCACCCTTAACTGAATTTCAAAGCAGCCCCACAAAACCTAACTGGATTTGCGTGGTTACTGATATGTAAATTACAAAACTGAGTAGGTTCTTAGTAGTACATCAAAACAGACACCCCAAACGTCCACGGACAGCGGGCGGTCATCCAACCATATGCACCGAATATCCGTCCCAGTCTTTTCCCTATATCCGAAGCATTAATAATTATAGATGAATATCATCCTTCGTCCATAATCATGTTGTGCAAATATTTCAGTGCAATAATAATTCAAATATAAATATTACGATCAAAACATGAAGTTTTTCAATAAAATAGTTCAAATTTTAATTCATCTTATCTGGACATATTTTTTAGTTCTCCCCTCGGAGCACCCACTAATGCTCAACCAGATCGTTCTGAAGCTGCTTATGACTTGCTCGATGGCAAATCTGTTGATGCATTTCACTAAAATCCTCAAACATCGTCAAATTCTGCTCTGAAAGTCCCATGCGTTCAAATTCCAGATCATGGCGAACTCTATCACCATCACCCTCCATAAATGTTGTGCATAATCACACAAACTGTCATCACCTCCCATAAAGTCTCTAGACCCATATTTTTGCAGGTAATCGAACAACTGCAAAACGGGCTTAGAACACTCCAAATGCTTTCTCGACATCCTCTCTAACTTCTTCTTGTCTTTAGGAAAAGTAAGATCCTTTCTCACCCCTTGGTTCAGAGATGGTCTTGACCAAAGTTGCCCACGAAGGGTAGATGCCATCGTAAAGATAATAGCCCATGTTGTAGTCATGACCATTGATAGTATAGTTGCATGGAGGAACTTCTCCCTCACACAACCTTGCAAACAATAGAGACACTACAACATGTTGATGTTATTGTAAGATCCGGGCATCCCAAAGAAAGAATGCCAAATTCAGAGGTCTTGTGATGCAACTGCTTCAAGAATGAGGGCGGGGTTCTTGTAGTGGCCGTGATATTTCCCTTGTAGAGCATATGGATGCAATCCAGGGATCCAAGCATCGGGAGAGGAGGCTCCAGGCCACTAGACGGCCCCACCACGTGGCCTATGGGGCGTGGCCATGCCAGGCCGTGTGAGCCCCCCTTGTGACTCCCCTCTGGTCCATCTTCGGTCTCCGGTCTCATACTTTTCGTAACTAATTTACAAAAATATCTGACATATTTGGAGCTATGAAAATTTGTTTTTTTTTCTCCTGTTGCAAATTAGGTATAGATTTCCAGTTGTCCAGTAATTGCCCTCTCTATGTAAACCTTGCAATTTAGACTCTCTGATGTAGTGCAAACCCTATGGTGGTCCGATCTTCACAAATTGGGGGTGGATTTGAGGAGGAAGACAAAGAACACAGAGAAAAACATGGAGAAATTAAAGGGGAAAACACTATTGGACAAGATCCACACAAGCAATACATGGGATGGATCAAGATCCAAGAACAATAAGGGAAATAAAGATACAAGGGTAGTTCATCCAAATCTCTAGGAGAGATGGGTCTTGATGATTCACTTGGGGAATCCTTCTCCTTTAGGAGGTCTTGTTGATTCACTTGGGGAATCTTTCTCCCTTAGGAGGCCTTGGCAACCATACATAGATGGTTCATCTCCCATAGAAGGTAGCCCACGAGGGGAGATACATGAGCTAAGCTCTAGTGTTTGTTCTAATCTTAGCTAACCCTAGAAGTGAGGTGGGGGAGGAGTATTTATAGGCTAGTCCATGAAGGGGGTAAGTGGTGGGTAAAATGGGAAGATACATGGGCAATGCCCAACACATGCACGCCTTGATGCAGAGACCGGGGGTCATCCTCCTTTTCGAAAAAAATGCACACAAGCAAGTCCAGGCACTCGAGGTAAAGGGGGCCGGGCACCCGGAGTCGAGGTGCTGGGGGGTCCGGGCACCAGGGGTGTCCAGGGGGTTGGTGCCAAAGTCCGGGCACCCGGGGTGTCCAGGGCCCGGCGCCCAATGTCCAGGCACCCAGGGTGTCCTGGGAGCCTCCCGGAACTCCGGGTCCTAATGCTTCTCTTGCGTCTTCATGGTTCCTTCTCCGCTTACAGGCTTCCGTCTTGGATGGTGTAGTTGTTCTCATGCGCTTGAACCCCTCCTCGACATCTACGATGCTCCGCTCGAACCTATGTATGCACGAGGTGGGAGGGTCAAGTAGTATACCATCCTCGAAGGGCACAAGAAGACACGTGTAAAAGGAGAAGATTGACCTTTACATGTTTGAAGTAGATGTTCCACGTGTCTCTTGACATGGTGATGTCCGTAGGATGCTCCACATCACTCTCTAAATGTTGAGGAGGTAAAGTGGACTCTGTTTTCTACTTTTGAGGAGAAAAACTGCCATTGCTTGTTGAATGCCTCTTACCACCTGAAATTGACATTTAACTTGGAAAAAAAAACTGGAGCTACAACAAGTACATGGGCTTGCAGCTCTGTGGTCTGTGCGCTGCTGCTTGTGGGATCAGAAGCAAGAGTACAAACGCTGGGCGTACGCCGGGACCCGGCGGGGGCCGACGGGGACGCACACATCTGCACGATAAACAGGGCACATCTCTGTCCCCACTTTGGTCTGCATCTGTTGCACTGCGCAAAGCAGCCCCATCCAAGCATCCATACACTGATCCATATATCCATTGCAGCACATGATGCAGTACCACACCACACCTCACCTCCACCTCCAGGACACGCACAGCAGCAGCATGACTGACCGGTCAAGAAGAAGAGAACATGTTTCAGTCCCACAGCAACAGCGTGCTCTCACCACCCCAGCGCTTGCTTTGGGGGCTCGCTTTAGCTGTTCAAAGCTACTACTAAGCCACAAGAAAAGAAGTTAAAGAGAGCAGGAGGGAATCAGAAGGGTGTGTGGGGGGGAGGAAAAGCATTGCTTGCTTGCTTGGCTGCTTTGGCTGGCAGCCTGGCTGGTGTTCCTCTGCTTTCTCTTTGCCACTGCTTTAATTTTCACCTGCTTCTTTTTTGTTTTCATTTTGGCAAATTGCTTATTGTTCTTTGGTGCCATGTTGGATGCAAATGTGTTATTCCGTGTGTTTAAAGTAAGTTCAAATTAGCACAAGTTTTGAAATTTTGGAGGGGAAAAAACAAGTGGACATGTACAATCGGCAAAGCAAGATGGGGAACTGGCAAAAGCCTCTCTACTCTCTAGTGAGCAGGGTTACTTTATTAGGTGAGAACCTGCAGATTGTGTATTGGTCCTTGTTTGCTGACCTGTTGTTTGTTTGTTTGTTGGTTTCCCCTGTGGCAAAACCTACTGTGTGGTTCTGAAACTGATACAGTGACAAGGGGGAAAAGAAAGTGGGCATCAAAACCAAACAATGTGCTAATAGTAGTAGGAGCACTAACATGACTAAAGTCATTTCTGCCAAAAAAAGAAAGAAAGGGAAAGCAGCTCTTGCCCCCATTGCCAAGAATCTTTGGTGCTTGAGAGGGAAGCTTGGTCACTTTACAAAACTGAACCCCCCCACCACACCACCAGAACACAGCCTCTGTTTCCGCAAAAAAGCTAAAGTTTTTATGCTTAAAACCTTCTTAAATAGCAGTGCTTAGAACAAGATAGTCCCAAGTCCAGGCCACCCTCCCCCTCCCTAGTTACACCACAACATCCATCCAGACCCAGCATAATATATTGTAGTAGCTCTTGTTTGTTCCTTCTTGAGATGCAATGCAATGCAATGCACCATCTCTCTGCCCCACCATAACCGTCGGAAGCTTCCGCGCCCCTACTCTCGCCCCGGCGATCTTCCGGACTTGCCAGCGCCCCTGAAGAAGAAATCATCAGATTAGAGGGCGATGAAGGGATTGGAGCAGCATTTGGCAGTCTGTGTTTCTTTCAGGTGACCCTACACTGAACCGTTAGGATCTGTTGTGTTGATAGTTAATCATGGGGTGTGCTTTGTTTGACTGCTTTCATGCAAATAATTAATCATTCCAAGTCTCGTATGTGCATCCTTTGCTACTGAGTATGATAATAATTTCTTGAACAGAAAAGAGGAATAAGAGTAATCAACTTGCTATAGCTGAAAGAATAGCATATCATCATAGGGAAATGTGTCCCGGCGACAAGACCAAAAATATCATATGCTTTTTTTTGAACAATATTATTGTGGAATGTGGGTGTGAGGCAGGAGGAAAAAGAGCTGTGCCATCTTTGTTTACATTCTCATCTCTTTGTTCTTATCACCCCTTTATGGTCAAACAAAATTATGTCTTAAAGCATGTTGAGTTCCTGAATTCTTATATATTTCTCTTTTTGCTCAGCATAAGAAATTTCAGGAAAACAGAGGATATGGAATGCTACAGAGTGAACTGGTGTAGTCTATCAGATGGCACATTATACACTAGACCTATTTCATGGGACATTAAACATGTCATAAACCAAGAACTTGTTCTTGGTAAAGAGCCATCCCAGGCAGTAAGAGTGCTTTATTTCAAATTTGGTGAAAAAAAATTCAATAGAGTCTGTCACCCCACTGCAAAAAAGCACTGTAACAATGGCACACCTCAGACCAACCAACCGGCTAACATTTTCAGATTTCAAAGCAACAGAACCAAACTTCAAGAAACCTAGACAATATTCATGGCCAAGAACATAGGAACTTATATTCTGATCTGGCAAATCAATTTGCAGAATTTACAGGGCCACATGACTCAGAAACTAACATTCGAACTGAAGTTGGATGAACAGAAAGAGGAGGGGAAAGCAGCCCGCAAAATTCAGAGCCAATCTTGCAATGCAACGAACAGAGAAAAAAAGTGAGGTGAAGTACCTGTTGTGGATGGGATCAGGGCCATTGGGCACCCTCCTCGCGCTGTCCTGGAAAGGATCATCAGCCCGGAAATCCTCCAGAGTCATCCTGGTCTCTCCTCCGTCTCCAGCCAGCAGCATCCTCCGCCCTCGGATCGCCGGCGTGGACGGCCTCTCCGCCACCACGACGACCAACGACACCAAAACAAGAACTCCGAACAAGACGGCCGCCGCCGATGCCCGCCCCCCGGACGCGGCCGGCCCTCTCATAGCACCACCAACCAGGCACGCGCTCCCCGCCGCCGCTCGCCTCCTCCTCCCTGTCCCCTCCTCTGTTTCTTCTTTCCCCGGTGGAGGTGGGGGTGACGACGCTGGCTTGCTGGCTGCTGCCGCTGCTGCTGCGGCGTGGCTGCATATTATAATGCGGGGGAGAGGGGAAGGGGGAGGGGGAAGTAGAAGCAGCAGGGGCTTGTGTCAGTCGCTGTTGCGAGCGGTAGTATTCCGGCTTCTTGTTTTCTTCTGGGCTTCTTTTGCTTTAGCCTGATTCTGCCGTGCTTTTCAAGGACTCGAGCCATGGTGGCGAGGAGCGCCAAAGCGAGCGACCCATCGCCATGCCCGCTTTTCTTTTGCCATCGCCATCGCCATGGCCATGGCGCCCCTGCTTTTTTCCTCTTCTCTGAGTTGGCGCTGTTTCCTTTTTCTTTCCAACAATCTCTGGTTTCTTCCTGCGAGCAAAAAAGACATTATTGAGTGAGAGAGTGAGAGTGAGAGTGAGAGGGGGAGGAAGAAAGTAAAGTTGTAGTATGAGCCATTGCTGTCCGAAACTCTGGATCCTGATCCCTAAGGCTGTACTTGCGCTCCGTCTTTATTTTCCCTCTTTTCCTTTTTTTGAGCTCGGGCTACGTAGATGTAGATTCCCTCTCTCTCGGGAGGGGTAAAATTTTTGGGGCTGCATGTTGTCATGTGGGTGGCGAAAGAGACGGGAAAGAATTTCATCTTTGGGGTAACTCTAGGGGAGAGGGCGGGGGCATGGTAAAAGTGAGCAAAGCAAGCCCCAAAGTGAACAGCGCCCTGAAGAAATAAGCGCCGCTTTCAGGCCTTGTGTCACCATCCTTTTTCGTTTTGGGGGTCCGGATTACAATGCGTTGATCAAATGGAGTCCATCCATTTCGAATCTGTTGGATTATCGCTTCATGCTGGTGCCCCCCTGCATGTGAAAATCAGCTCATTGGTTTCAGAATATTTTGCAACAAGAAAGAGAGACAAGCATCACAGGCACTATGGCTGCATTATTTATTTCAGATTTAGCCAAGATCTTCAGAGTACCGTCGTCGGTCGCCCCTAGCATGCAGAAAAGCACTGCAACAATGGCACACCTGAAACCAACTAACAACGTTCAGATTTCAAGCCAGCAGCTCCAAGCTTCAAGAAACCTACAGAAACATGGAAACTTCGCTTCTGATTCGCCGAGTCATGCGCAAATTTTACAGGGAAGCTGCATGAACAGAAAGAGGAGGGAAAGAAGGAAAGATAGCTCAATGCTGTTGCTAGATCATCTCTGTTTTGTTATTCAGGAGCAAAAATAAATCGCCTCTTTTAGATTGCTCATCTTTCTCAGCCGGCCTCTGTGTAGTATAGCAAAATTCTTTACATTTTTTTTTTGAGAAACAGCAAATTCTTTTACAGTGCAAGCTTAAACAAGTCAGGGTACCGGCCAAGTGGCCTACCGACTTCAAAAAGAGGCTCTACTCTATGAAGCAAAGGGCCAAACTAGTTGGTTATTTCTGAAACAGGCCGACATAGTTTCTTGTGTCCTGAAATCAACTGTGAAGAACGACAAGAACAGCAAAAACTAAAGTGGAAACAGGTAGCTGCCTCTGCCTGCCACGGTTAGCATGACACTTTAGTAATTGAATTCCACAGCCGTAAAATGCTAATCACGTGGACGAGATAGCCAGTCACCTGCATGGCTATATATATATATGTGGCACCATTGAACACAACTCCAAAGCATGCAAGTCACCAGTCTGAAAATGTTCGTACCACCTCAATATTCATTGCAATAAATTCAGATTATATGTATATGCCCAAGAGGAGTTGGTGATGGAGCCCAATGTAAATTATGGATGATACACATGAACGAAAATGTATTGCAGACGTACCTATAGCCAGCAAATTCGTTAGTGTATCTTCAACGCGGAGTCGTGGACGCTTAAACGGACGCCCTCAAATATTCACGAACGCGTCTTGACATGTCCATGGGCATTTGGCCGGGTGGCGACCATCCAACACTTTTCTCAAATATTCCCTATATGCCCCCCCTCCCCCCTGAAAGGCTCTCTCCCCAGAAACAAAAGGATAATCTTATGTTGATCTTCGGCTACACCAAAAAAGCGTGGGCCCTGAGCTAGTTCTTACATGGGCAATGAGGCGCTCAGCCGAGCTTGGTCTTCCAAAACACTACGGGTTTGTCTTCTCTCCAAAAAACCCAGCCCATCTGATGGATCCCACTGTGTTACCTCTCGTATCCCCACTTCCCGGAAATTTACTCGCTCGTCGTGGTCCGAGAATAGACCTCTCCCTACATTATCGATTACTGACACCACCAGCTGATAAACAGTAACCCATGCTACTAGCTCCCTGTTGGGAATTAGCACACAAATGCACTTGTGGTTAACTGATACAACTGCAGCGGAAATAAAGTAATCTCAGCACCACATCATGTACTAACTCAATGATCGTTGCTTAGCACGGAAGGAAACATATGCAGCAGCATATATGGAGACAGAAAATGTTAAGCAGCAGGCAAGATACTCCTCAGCCTAGTGTTTTGTGGTAAGAGTAAGTTTCTGGACAACACCAAGCATCAACAAAGAGACACCGGATTTACGTGGAAAACCCCTCAACTTGAGGGGAAAAACCACGGGCCTAAGCCACCCAAATCCTCTTCCATTATTATCAAATGTGGGACACAACAAGTTCTTCTCTAGACAGCACTAGAGGATCTCATACATCAAGATTTCTGAATCTTGGATGAACACAACAAGATTTGGGGCTCAAGAATTAGGGATTGGAACAATCTCACCAAAGATGGTGGAACCGAAGTTTGAAGGAGGCAAGATAGTGGATCTGGACCATCACAACCTTGGGGAGGAGCTCCCTTTGCTTCTTTCTTCAATCTTCCTCTTCTTCCCTTGTTCTCTTGGTTTTTTTCTCTCTTCTTCTCTCTTGGAGGATGAACTAATTTTCGTCACACTTGGTGGTGACTGCTGGATGGGTAAAGCATCCCCATCCACTCATGTGCAAAGTCCAAAATGACCCTAGGTCATAACCCTAATGGGTAGTGGGCTTCTGCACCTCTTTGGGCTGCCTAAAAGGCCTCAAATGGTCATCTCTTCACAGCCTACACGAGGAGGATATCCCAACAAATCTCCCCCTCCGACTCATGAGGGGGGCACCGCCATGCCCGCTACCTTGCAACATACTTGTAGCTTCTCATTTGGCAATATCTTAGTCATCATATCCGAACCATTTTCGTCGGTATGGATCTTCTCAAGTTTCAGCAACTTGGAACTCACGACATCTCGAATCCAATAGTACCTCACATCAATGTGCTTGGTTCGAGAGTGATAGCTCGAATTCTTGGCAAGATGAATAGCATTCTGACTATCACAAAACAGAACATACTTGTCTTGCTTCATGCCGAGCTCTTGCAAGAAGTTCTTCTTCCACAAAACTTCCTTACCAGCATCAACTGCTGCAATGTACCCAGCTTCTGTAGTTGATGTAGAAACACATTTCTGCAATCTTGATTGCCATGACACTGCTCCCCTGACATAAGTCATCAGGTATCCAGATGTGGACTTCCTACGATCCTTGTCACCTGCGTAATCTGCATCTGTATAGCTCTGCAATACAGGATCACCGCTTCCAAAGCATAAACAAGATGTAGAAGTACCCTTGAGATACCTGAGAATCCACTTCACTGCTTCCCAGATACCTGAGTACCCTTGAGATACCTGAGAATCCACTTCATGTAAGTTAGAGAATAATTGTTGTTCTGCTTACATGAATAAGACCTTCTATGGTCATACACCCAATGAAAATGGTTTGTTGGATCTCGGTCGTGGTGATACACATTTTCATAATATTGAAGCCAAAATATGCAAAGTTAATAATGATAGTGTAACTTATTTCTAGCACCGCCATTTAGGTCATATTGATGTAAAGCGCATGAAGAAAATCCATGCTGATGGGCTTTTGGAATCACTTGATTATGAATCAGTTGATGCTTGCGAACCATGCCTCATGGGCAAGATGACTAAGACTCCGTTCTCCGGAACAATGGAGCGAGCAACAGATTTGTTGGAAATCATACATACTGATGTATGTGGTCCGATGAATATTGAGGCTCGCGGCGGGTATCATTATTTTCTGATATTCACAGATGATTTGAGCATATATGAGTATATCTACTTGATGAAACATAAATCTGAAACATTTGAAAAGTTCAAAGAGTTTCAGAGTGAAGTGGAGAATCATCGTAACAAAAATAAAAGTTTCTGCGATATGATCGCAGAAGTAAAATATTTGAGTTACAAGTTTGGCCTTCAGTTAAAACAATGTGAAATAGTTTCACTACTCACGCCACCTGGAACACCATAGTGTAATGGTGTGTCCGAACGTCGTAACCATACTTTATTAGATATGGTGCGATCTATGATGTCTCTTACCGATTTACCACTATCGTTTTGGGGTTATGCATTAGAGACAGCTACATTCACATTAAATAGGGCACCATCTAAATCCGTTGAGATGGCACCGTATGAACTATGGTTTGGCAAGAAACCTAAGCTGTCGTTTCTTAAAGTTTGAGGTTGCAATGGTTATGTGAAAAAGTTTCAACCTGATAAGCTCAGACCCAACCCGGAGAAGTGCGTCTTCATAGGATACCCAAAAGAAAATGTTGGGTACACCTTCTATCACAGATCCGAAGGCAAGATATTCATTGCTGAGAATGGATCCTTTCTAGAGAAGGAATTTCTCTCGAAAGAAGTGAGTGGGAGGAAAGTAGAACTTGATGAGGTAAGTGTACCTGCTCCCTTATTGGAAAGTAGTTCATCATAGAAATCTGTTCCTGTGACTACTACACCAATTAGTGAGGAAGCTAATGATGATGATCATGTAACTTCAGATCAAGTTACTACCGAACCTCGTAGGTAAACCAGAGTGAGATCCGCACCAGAGTGGTACGGTAATCCTGTTCTGGAGGTCATGTTACTTGACCATGACGAACCTACAAACTATGAGGAAGCGATGATGAGCCAAGATTCCATGAAATGGCTTGAGGCCATGAAATCTGAGATGAGATCCATGTATGAGAACGAAGTATGGACTTTGATTGACTTGCACAATGATTGGCGAGCCATTGAGATTAAATGGATCTTCAAGAGGAAGACGGACGCTGATAGTAGTGTTACTATCTACAAAGCTAGAATTGTCGCAAAAAGGTTTTCGACAAGTTCAAGGTGTTGACTACGATGAGAGTTTCTCACTTGTATCTATGCTTAAGTCTGTCCGAATCATGTTAGCAATTGCCGCATTTTATGAAATCTAGCAAATGGATAAACAAAACTGCATTCCTTAATGGATTTATTTAAGAAGAGTTGTATATGATGCAACCAGAAGGTTTTGTCAATCCTAAAGGTGCTAACAAAATATGCAAGCTCCAGCGATCCATCTATGGACTGGTGCAAGCATCTCGGAGTTGGAATATATGCTTTGATAAGTTGATCAAAGCATATAGTTTTACACAGACCTGCGGTGAAGCCTGTATTTACAAGAAAGTGAGTGGGAGCACTATAGCATTTCTGATAAGTATATGTGAATGACTTATTGTTAATCGAAGATAATGTAGAATTATTCTGCAAAGTATAAAGGAATGTTTGAAAGGAGTTTTTCAAAGAAATACCTCGGTGAAACTACTTACATATTGATCACCAAGATCTATAGAGATAGATCAAGACGCTTGATAAGTTTTTCAATGAGTACATAGCTTGACAAGATTTTGAAGTAGTTCAAAATGGAATGGTCAAAGAAAGATTTCTTGCCTGTGTTACAAGGTGTGAAACTGAGTAAGACACAAAGCTCGACCACGGCAGAAAATAGAAAGAGAAAGGAAGTCATTCCCTATGCCTTGGTCATAGGTTCTATAAAATATGCCATGCTATGTACCAGATCTATTGTATACCCTACACTATTTTTGGCAAGGGAGTACAATAGTGATCTAGGAGTAGATCACTGGACAGCGGTCAAAATTATCCTTAGTGAAATAAGGATATGTTTCTCGATTATGGAAGTGACAAAAAGGTTCGTCGTAAACAGTTACGTCGATGCAAATTTTGACACTGATCCAGATGACTCTAAGTCTCAATCTAGATACATATTGAAAGTGGGAGCAATTAGCTAGAGTAGCTCCGTGCAGAGCATTGTTGACATAGAAATTTGCAAAATACATATGGATCTGAATGTTGCAGACCCGTTGACTAAACTTCTCTCACAAGCAAAACATGATCACACCTTAGTCCTCTTTGGGTGTTAATCATATAGCAATGTGAACTAGATTATTGACTCTAGTAAACCCTTTGGGTGTTGGTCACATGACGATGTGAACTATGGGTGTTAATCACATGGTGATGTGAACTATTGATGTTAAATCACATGGCGATGTGATCTAGATTATTGACTCTAGTGCAAGTGGGAGACTGAAGGAAATATGCCCTAGAGGCAATAATAAAGTTATTATTTATTTTCTTATTTCATGATAAATGTTTATTATTCATGCTAGAATTGTATTAACCGGAAACATAATACATGTGTGAATACATAAACAAGCAGAGTGTCATTAGTATGCCTTTACTTGACTAGCTCGTTGATCAAAGATGGTTAAGTTTCCTAACCATACACATGAGTTGTCATTTGATTAACGGGATCACATCATTAGGAGAATGATGTGATTGACTTGACCTATTAAGTTAGCTTAGCACTTGATCGTTTAGTTTGTTGCTATTGCTTTCTTCATGACTTATACATGTTCCTATGACTATGAGATTATGCAACTCCCATTTACCGGAGGAACACTTTGTGTGCCACCAAACATCACAACGTAACTGGGTGATTATAAAGGTGCTCTACAGGTGTCTCCAAAGGTACTTGTTGGGTTGGCGTATTTCGAGATTATGATTTGTCACTCCGATTGTCGGAGAGGTATCTCTAGGCCCACTCGGTAATGCACATCACTATAAGCCTTGCAAGCATTGCAACTAATGAGTTAGTTGTGGGATGATGTATTACGGAACGAGTAAAGAGACTTGCCGGTAACGAGATTGAACTAGGTATTGAGATATCGACGATTGAATCTCGGGCAAGTAACATACCGATGACAAAGGGAACAACATATGTTGTTATGCGGTCTGACCGATAAATATCTTCATAGAATATGTGGGAGCCAATATGAGCATCCAGGTTCCGCTGTTGGTTATTGACCAGAGAGGTGTCTCGGTCATGTCTACATAGTTCTCGAACCCGTAGGGTCCGCACGCTTAACGTTTGTTGACAATATAGTACTATGAGTTATGTATGTTGGTGACCGAATGTTGTTCGGAGTTTCGGATGAGATCATGGATATGACGAGGAACTCCGGAATGGTTCGAAAGTAAAGATTGATATGTGGATAGTAGTGTTTGATCTTCGGAAGGGTTCCGAAATTCACTGGAAGGGGTTCCGGATGTTTCTCGAAATGTTTGGGCACGAGAACACTTTATCTGGGCCAAAGGAGATAGCCCACGAGGTTTTTGGAAAGCGCAAAAGGAAGTTTTGCGGAGTACAGGGGCCAGACGCCAGGGTCCCTGGTGTTTGGTCTTGGAGTCCGAGAAGGACTCTTGCCTTTCGGGTGAAACCGACTTTGTGGAGGCTTTTACTCCAAGTTTTGACCCCAAGGCTCAACATATAAATAGAGGGGCGGGGCTAGCACCCAAGGGTCATCAAGATACACCAAGCCGTGTGCCGGCAACCCCGTCCCCTCTAGTTTATCCTTCGTCATAGTTTTCGTAGTGCTTAGGCGAAGCCTTGCGGAGATTGTTCTTCACCAACACCGTCACCACACCATCGTGCTGCCGGAACTCATCTACTACTTCACCCCTCTTGTTGGATCGAGAAGGCGAGGATGTCACCGAGCCGAACATGTGCATAACTCGGAGGTGTCGTGCTTTCGGTACTTGGATCGGTCGGATCGTGAAGACGTACGACTACATGAACCGCGTTGATATAATGCTTCCGCGAACGGTCTACGAGGGTACATAGACAACACTCTCCCCTCTCGTTGCTATGCATCACCATGATCCTGCGTGTGCGTAGGAACTTTTTTGAAATTACTACGTTCCCCAACAGGCGCGCCCCCTACCTCGTGGCCTCCTGGTTGATGTCTTGACGTAGGGTCCAAGTCCTCTGGATCATGTTCGTTCCGAAAATCACATTCCCGAAGGTTTCATTCCGTTTGGACTCCGTTTGATATTCTTTTTCTGCGAAACCCTAAAATAGGCAAAAAAACAGCAATTCTGGGCTGGGCCTCCCTTTAATAGGTTAGTCCCAAAAATAATATAAAAGTGTATATTAAAGCCCAATAATGTCCAAAACAGAATATAATATATCATGGAACAATCAAAAATTATAGATACGTTGGAGACTTATCAGCCCCCTCAATGCAACTGGAAGCAGTTGCGTCAAAATCACATGGCAGTCATGAGACTTTAGGTTCTGGAACTTTTTCTCTGGCATATTTATTATTCCCTTTATATTCGATGACAAGCCAGTCGGGACCTTCATACTGAGCAGGCATTCAAAGAAGATTTCCTTCTCTTCTTTGGTAAGAGCGTAGCTGGCAGGACCTTCATACTACTTTGGAGGCAATCCGTCATTTTCGTGCAAACGTTGCAGGTCCTCCCGTGCCTCAGGTGTATATTTTGTCTTCCCATACACGCCCAAGAAGCCTAGCAGGTTCACGCAAAGGTTCTTCGTCACGTGCATCACGTCGATTGAAGAGCGGACCTCTAGGACTTTCCAGTAGGGTAGGTCCCAAAATATAGATTTCTTCTTCCACATGGATGTGCGTCCCTCAACGTCATTCGGAATAGCTAGTTCGCCGAGACCCTTTCCAAAGATTACGTGTAAATCATTGACCATAGCAAGTACGTGATCACCGGTACGCATGGCGGGCTTCTTCCGGTGATCTACCTCGCCTTTGAAATGCTTGCCTTTCTTTCGACATTGATGGTTGGTCAGAAGAAATCGATGATGGCCTAGGTACACATTCTTCCTGCATTTGCCCAGGTATATACTTTCGGTGTCAGCTAAACAGTGCGTGCATGCGTGGTATCCCTTGTTTGTCTGTCCTGAAAGGTTACAGAGAGCGGGCCAATCGTTGATGGTTACAAATAGCAAGGCGTGCAAGTTAAATTCCTCATGTTTGTGCTCATCGCACACGTGTACATCGTTTCCATTCCACAGCTGTAAAAGTTCTTCAACTAATGGCTTTAGGTACACATCAATGTCATTGCCGGGTTGCTGAGGGCCTTGGATGATAATTGGCATCATAATGAACTTCTGCTTCATGCACATCCAAGGAGGAAGGTTATACATACATAGAGTCACGGGCCAGGTGTTGTGATTGCTGCTCTGCTCCCCGAAAGGATTAATGCCATCTACGCTTAAACCAAACCATACGTTCCTTGGGTCACCTGCAAACTCAGCCCAGTACTTTCTCTTGATTTTTCTCCACTGCGACCCATTAGCGGGTACTCTCAACTTCCCCTCTTTCTTACGGCCCTCTCTGTGCCATCACATCAACTTGGCATGCTCTTTGTTTCTGAACAGACGTTTCAACCGTGGTATTATAGGAGCATACCACATCACCTTCGCAGGAACCCTCTTCCTGGGGGGCTCACCGTCAACATCACCAGGGTCATCTCGTCTGATCTTATACCGCAATGCACCGCATACCGGGCATGCGTTCAAATCCTCATACGCACCGTTGTAGAGGATGCAGTCATTAGGGCATGCATGTATGTTTTGCACCTCCAATCCTAGAGGGCATACGACCTTCTTTGCTGCGTACATACTGTTGGGCAATTCGTTATCCTTTGGAAGCTTCTTCTTCAATATTTTCAGTAGCTTCTCAAATCCTTTGTCAGACACAGCATTCTCTGCCTTCCATTGCAGCAATTCCAGTATGGTACCGAGGTTTGTGTTGCCATCTTCGCAATTGGGGTACAACCATTTTTTGTGATCCTCTAACATGCGATCGAACTTCAGCTTCTCCTTTTTACTTTTGCACTATGTCCTTGCATCGACAATGACCCAGCGGAGATCATCATCATCGGGCACATCATCTAGTTCCTCTTGATCTTCAGCAGCTTCCCCCGTTGCAGCATCACGGTATTCAGGGGGCACATAGTTGTCATCATCCTCTTCTTCTTCGTTGTCTTCCATCATAGCCCCTATTTTTTCATGCTTCGTCCAAACATTATAGTGTGGCATGAAACCCTTATAAAGAAGGTGGGTGTGAAGAATTTTCCGGTCAGAGTAAGACTGTGTATTCCCACATATAGGGCATGCACAACACATAAAACCATTCTGCTTGTTTGCCTCAGCCACTTCGAGAAAATTATGCAGGCCCTTAATGTACTCGGAGGTGTGTCTGTCATCGTACATCCATTGCCAGTTCATCTGCGTGCATTATATATAATTATGTGTGTCAAAAGTAAGAAAATTAGACAAGTATCTATCTAAAGTAAGAATCGTTTTTCTTTCAGAAAGAAGATAAGAACAAGAGGCTCACCACGGTGGTGTCGGCGACGAGATCAGCGCGGGCGATTGACGGCGGTGAAGACGGGGACGGGATGTGACGGACCGCTAAACCTATGCAAATCTCGGGGAAAATGGAGCTTGGAGGTCGAGCTTCGAGAGGTGAAAACTTAACTAGCGTGGCTCGGGCATTTCATCGAACACCTCATGCGCATAAGAGGTGAGCTAGAGCATCCAAATGCCCTCCCCTCGCCGGCCAAAAAAACAGAGCACTGTGGAGTGCTCTACTCGCCGGCTAGGGGGTATATATATAGGAAACTCATTTGTCCCGATTCATGGTTGGAACCGGGACTAAAGGCCCCCCTTCTGTCCCGGTTCTAGGCGCAAACCAGCACCAATGGCTGTGGGCCAGGAGCGAGGCCCATTGGTCCCGGTTCGTGCCTAGAACCGGGACAAATGGGTCCACATAAACCGGGACAAATGCCTCCCGAGGCCCAGCCGGGCCCTTGGGCACACGAACCAGGACGTATGCCCCTCATGGGTCCCGGTTCTTGACTGAACCGGGACTAATGGGCTTGGCAGGCTCCAACCAAAGCCCTGTTTTCTACTAGTGTTCATGCATACATACATATATTGATACATACAATAAACAAAAAATATTACTACAAAAAAGTCCATGCATAAATTCATGCATTAATACATACATATATATACATTCATACATCATCATACAAAAATCCATGCATCCATACATATATGGATACATACAAGATCGGGGAGGGGGATAAAAAGAGGCAGAGAAGGAATGCAAGGTTAAAAATATCACATCATACATAATCCACATAAGTGTTCATCACTCATAAAATCAAAAGCATCACAAATGGCAATCTAAGTCCATATCAGCACCTACATGACTATATCACTAAATCAACGCCAAACTATCTAGGTGGACTACTCGGAGGTGTAGTCGGTGAAACCGGTGATCGTGAAGTCAAAGGACGTCGGGGCATTCCCTACGGTGGAGGACCAAGCATCGTCAGGAATGTACGTCGGTGACTCAACGGCATCGAGTCGTCACACTCCTTACGTGGTCGGGCCTTCTTCTCCTTAGCTGACGGATTCTACTTGGCCATATCCTCAAAATACTTTATTAGGATCAGCTGCATGTGCTTCTCAATGAGCGCCGCCAAGCGGTCGTCGGTGAGGTTCTCTTTGACCACGGAGTCGACCCTAATGGAATATGCGTCGTCGGAGGAAGCCATAGCCGCGAAATTGATCGGTGCTAACACCTTTCATCACACAATGAAAAAAGCATAAGAATCAAACATCAAAGATTACTTCTAAGCAAATTAATCATGATGGACACAATCTCTCGTATATTTCGACTTTCAGTGATGGTCGAGCTGGGCGAGTCCATCGTGCATGAAAAATGTATATCACAGGACAAACTCGCATAGATCGACCACCATCGGCAAAATACGCTTTTCTTTCTCCAAGAACAACTCTCATCTCTCTCACATATATATATGGCGGAACTCTCTCTAGTGGTGGTATATATGGTGGACACTCTCCCAAGGATATTTCGACTTTCGGTGATGGTCAAGCTGGGCGAGTCCATCATGCGTGACAAATATATATCACAAGAAGAACTCGCCCAGATTGACCACAATCGTGAGAAGTCGATTTTCTTCCTCCAAAAACAACTCTCAGCGTCAAATATGATTGGGGCGAGCTCCATAGCATCCATACAAACAACAAGAACTAATACTTGCAAACAACGAAAAACTACAAAAAAGATCAACAATTATATATGCATTATCAACAATTATCTATACAACATTATCAACAATTATCTACATTCATCCATCTATACATTCATGCATACATACATATATTGATACATACAAAAAACAAAAAATATTACTACAAAAAAAGTCCATGCATCAATTCATGCATTAATACATACATATATACATTCATACATCATGCATCCATACAAAAATCCGTGCATACATACAAG
>NC_041388.1:636911021-636931777 GCF_002162155.2 Triticum dicoccoides | reverse complement strand
GGGGTGGGGTGGGTGAGAAAGAGAGAGAAGTGAGAGAAGAAGAGATCGCACGGGTGGAGTTTAAGTGTTCGTCGACCTTTACCGAGAGTCTGTCGGTGCGGCTCTCGGAAAAGGTACGTACCCTAGATCTAGGGTTTATACTTTTTCCGAGAGCCACGCTCGGTAAAGGATAATACCTTAGATCTAGGTTACCTTCTCCCGAGAGCAGCTCCCAGAAAAGGCGCAAATACCGAGAGCAGCACTCAGAAATGACAGTCCTTCCTCATCTGTGCAAGGCATAGGCATGCCACAAGGACATCAGAAATGATTTCCCATGCCACTATTAGGCATGATTGCTGAAAGTGCGTTATATCGACTAGAGGGGGCGTGAATAGGCGATTTTTATGAAAGTCTTCAAAACATGAAAGTTATGAAGACAAACGATAGAAATAAACCTATTACCATGCAGCGGAAGGTAGACTACACTAAGCAAGCCATAGTCAAGTATTCAATGAAGTGAAAGCACAATGACTAATAGCATCAATGTAGTAAGGATCAGGTAGGAAGATATTATGAAGCCAAACAGAACATGTAGTCACTCAGTGAAGACAAAAGATAGTGCAATCATACAATGACTTCACAAGGACCAACAGTAAGTAAAGGGAAGGGAAGGATGAAACCAGTGACTTGTTGAAGACAATGATTTGTTGGACCAGTTTCAGTTGCTCTGACAACTGTACGTCTGGTTAGGGCGGCTAGGTGTTTGTTGGACCCCACTTAACAGTATGGTGGTTCCTATGACTCAACAGAGAAGAAAAAGAACTATGAAATATCTAAGTCTTCGAGCTTCATAGGCTTCATGTGATGTCTTCTCTTGTCATAGTCTTCAATGAGAATATCTTCATAAACCACCTTTGACATCAATGTCTTCATACATTTTTAGGGGTCATCTCTGGTAGGAAAACCGAATCAATGAGGGACTTCTATCTGTGTTATCCTGCAATTCTCACAAACACATTAGTCCCTCAACTAGGTTTGTCGTCAATACTCCAAAACCAACTAGGGGTGGCACTAGATGCACTTACAATTGCATGTGTTGCCTTGTTGATCTGCAATTTCCAGTGATGAAACCCTACCAGAGCAATAAATTTCTCGAATATTGCATGCATGCCCGAAAAATGCGGGGGCGTGGCACGTGTCATGCAGTTGCCCTCTTTTCGAGCACGAGAAGTTTCGAGGCCAACGGAGCAACGTGATTCGCACAAACTGGACACGTTCCCTCTTGATAACCAGAGACTAGCTTGAAGATGGTGCGGTTTACAAGAGGCCTCAGGGGAGACTTACTCGAAACGCGCCCAAACTTTTACCACATCCTACAGGGCCCATGTGATGACACCGTGCGAGATCCCGAGCAATCGTACCATTGTATGATTTTCCGAGAATTTCAACAGTTGCATCAGGAATGACACCGAGGTACTTTTGGTAACCTAGTGGCAGGGCATACCCCTCCCTCGTCTGTGCAAGGCCTAGGCATGCCACAAGTACATCACAAAGGATTTCACATGCCGCTACCGAGCATGATTGCATGTGCCGCCTTGCTGGTCTGCAATTTCCCGCGATGAAACCCTAGCAGAGCAATGAATTTCTCGAATATTGCACACGTGCCCGAAAAATGTGGGTGTGTGGAACATGTCATGCGGTTGCCCCTTTTAGAGCACGAGAAGTTTTGAGGCCAACGGAGCAACATGACCCGCACTTCCTGCACAAACCGGACACATTCCCTCTCGATACCCAGAGACTAGCTCGGAGACGATGCGGTTTACAAGAGGCCTCAGGGGAGGCTTACTCGAAACGTGCCCAAACTTTTATCGCACCCTACAGGGCCCATGTGATGACACCATGCCAGATCCCGAGCAATCCTACCATCTTACGATTTTCCGAGGATTTCAATGGTTGCATCAGGAATGACACCGATGTACTTTCGGTAACCGGGTGGCAGGGCACACCCCTCCCTCATCTGTGCAAGCCCTATGCATGCAACAAGGACATCAAAAAAGATTTCCCATGCCACTACCGGGCATGATTGCATGTGTCGCCTTGCTGGTCTGCAATTTCCGACGATGAAACCCTAGCAGAGCAATAAATTTCTTGAATATTGCACGCGGGCCCAAAAAATGTGGGGGCGTGGCACGTGTCATGCGGTTGTCCCCTTTTAAAGCACAAGATGTTTCGAGGCCAACGGAGCAACAGGACCCGCACTTCCTGCACAAACCAGACACGTTCCCTCTCGATACCCAGAGACTAGTTCGGAGACGGTGCGGTTTTCAAGCGGCCTCAGGGGAAATTAATAGTTGAATTAATTAAAAAACACCGGCATCCACCATTAATAAGATGGCCTATCACTTTGAATCTTCTCTGCCCGAAACAGGTGAAGATTCAAAGTGATAGTTCATCTCCTTAATAATAGTGTAATGAAGCTTATTGCATCTGGACTATCCCACTATTTAAATAGGTTATGTCGCTTATCTCTAGGAGAGGTGGGACTAAAGTTTGATGGTAACCTTACCTTTACCGAGAGCTGCTCTCGGTAACTATTCCTCTACTATTGGATCATAAAATTAATACATACTCATAATTGTATACCGTCGAGGTACTGTCACGTTGCTTGTCTGTGAGCGAGGTGGGACTAAAGTTTGTTGAGAGCCTGGTCTTTGCCGAGATCCACTCTCGGCAAAGATTTGCAACTGTGACCGTGCTGTTATTCTCCGCCAGATGTGCCACGTGGCCCTCGGCAAATAGTGCCTTTGCCGAGTGTTGCCTTTTTGCCGAGGCATACTCTCGGCATTATCATGTGTTTGCCGAGATGCCCCTTTTGCCGAGAGTCAGTCTCGGCGTCCCTTACTTTGCCGAGTGCCCGTGGTTTGGCTCTCGGCGAAGACCATGACACCCGGCATATATGAAATTTCCAGTAGTGACTATGGGGAAACTTCTTGTAGCCTCATCCTATTTGTGATTTACTTCCGTGTTATCATGCATGAATTGATTTCCCGCATATGATGAGTGGGATTTAAACTAGCGAATTATTTTCTTGCCTAAGCAAATCTGCTGCTGCAGAGATTAGCTCTCATGCATACTAGCAGCTCTAGCCTTAACTTCAAGTATGTTGATCAAATTCTCTTTGGACATCTCCACCTACATTTTGTTCAGGTACCTTTATCTATCTTTTCATCTTTCTATTTGTTTTGTACTATTCATAGAAACTATTTGTTTACAAGAGATTAATGTATGGAGTGTTTTAAATTGATTGTAAGGGCCCATAAGAATGTGCATTTTTAAGTGCTTACCAGTACTAGTAGGTGTTTTTTTTCCTTTTCTTGGTAAGTGTTTTCTGGAGTTATAAGTTATAACCAGTACTTTGCCAGGTATATCATAGAATTGGCCAATACCTCTCGGTGGGCAAGCTCACTGGACAGTTGGACTTGCAACAACCTTGATATCTATTAGTAGCATTATCCTTGTTTGCGTTATTGTAAAATTACTCCTCTATGCAAGTGATCTACATGGTCGACAAATTCAAATTTATCATGCCAAAGATTGATAAAGAGGATTAAGTGAAATACAACAAAAACTGAAGTGGCATGCCAAGCAACCGTCCCGTGAGTCTACCTAAGTACGTGAGCTGTTAGAATAAATTTTGGTGTTAAAACTTCAATTCCAAAATATCATACTTCTTAAATTGTACAATATATGGATTTGATTCACTCATGAAGATAGAACATCACAACCCATCGGTAAACGGATAAGAGTTCTTTTACGGTACCTTGAAAAATATATGACCCTCCATTTTTGTCAGTCTAAAGGAAGATAGTAAATGGTACCCCAACATGGATAAATGGGAGTACCACCTTAAAAAGATATATGAGGAGTACCCTACGAGTAGCATTAAAATGGAAAAATGGTGATCTTCAAATTTAAAGTAAACCAAAACAACAATTTGTGAGGTACTTTGTTGAGTTGTTTCATTCTGTTCTTTTTCCCCAGCACACGCCAAGCTATGCTTCCTTTTGTTTTTACAAAAATAGCTTTTCTGCTACATATAATTATAGTTATTTTAGTCTACATGTTTAAAGGACAAGAAAAAGAAATAACTAAGCTAAGTTGGAGCTAAGCTGAAGCTATATTTGCATGATTGAAAGCACTCATACTCTTATCTCCTAGCCCTATGGATAACCATGGCTAGTTTTTCTTACATTTGCTCCTACGTCTAAAAAGGCTTGATTAAATTCTATTGAATTCAAATTTATATGTTGCATTTTAGACTCTATTTAAGTTTGAGTTGGACTTGAATTCAAATTTTAATTTATTCAAAAGTTAAATCTTTTTGTTCTGGTGGAAAGGTATTTTCATAAGGATCAACATGCAAAATGTTCACTACATTTGGGTTTATGCTTTTCAAATTATGTTCAATTGAAGTTTGAATTAAAAGTTGAATAAATTCAAGCTTTTAGAGTTCAAAGCTAAATTTATTTGGTTCTGGCAATAGTGCATTCCATAAGGGTCAATACGCAAAAACAATCACCTAAAAAGTAGCTACGGGTAAAAGTTATGAGTGTTTAAAATTCCAGGCGCTTTTCTGAAAAGTGTCATTTATCTAGTGTTTTATTTTAAACATAACCTATTTGGATAAGGTTATGCCATGTGGTACGATACGATTGCCTAGTATACATATTCTTTAAGTGGATCTACATGGCCATTTGGATCGAGATCTAACGGTCTACAGTGCGTGCCGGTTCGTGTTTTAAGTGAGATAGCCGAGAGAAACTTACCAAAGAGAGAGGGCGTGGCATCACTAGAGATGGAGGTAACGATGGCGATGGCGGTGGGCTCTAGTGAAGTCAGCGAGGTCCTCGGGCTTCACCGCGTCACGTCGAGTATGTTGGTGGGATCGACTGCGACTGGCGTAGACGGAAGCAACCGAGGTGAGCGGCTGGAGACGGATGAACGTCGACGAGCTTGGTTGGTGGATGAAATCGACGGTTTGTGCGTTTCTACATACACATGTGTGGTCAAAATTGACTCGTAGAGCCTCGGGTAGACAGAGGGTACGACGAGGAAGTCGGGAAGGGTTCACCTCATCAGGTTTGTCGACGTAGCGGCAGAGGATTTCAGGTGTTTTTTTTTTTTTGCAAGAAAATTTCTGATCTATTCATCTTCAATCATGACAGTACAACGAATATCAGAAATAATAGAAATTACATACAGATCCGTAGACCACCTAGCGACGACTACCAGCACTGAAGCGAGCCGAAGGCGCGCCGCCGTCATCGCCTGTCCATCGCCAGAGTCGGGACTAACTTGTTGTAGTAGACAGTCGAGAAGTCGTCGTGCTAAGGCCCTGTAGGACCAGCGCATCAGAACAGCAACCGCCGCGGATGAAGAATAACGTAGATCAGAAAGATCCAAACCAAAGACACACAAACATAGACGAACAACGACGAGATCCGAGCAAATCCACCAAAGATAGATCCGCCGGAGACACACCTCCACACGCCCACCAATGGTGCTAGACGCACCTCCGGAACGGGGGCTAGGCGGAGAGACCTTTATTCCATCTTTAGGGAGCCGCTGCCGTCTCGTCTTCCTGAGCAGGACACAAAGCCTAACAAAACTGAAAAAAAGATTAAAAACGAAGCCGGGACGCGCTTGGGGGACGCTATGGACATGCGGAGCATGTCTAGGAGATGTGTGTGGGTGCGTGGAGAGCAGTAGTGGATGAGGCGCGTCTAACGATGGCTCGGCTTGTCGGAACCGAGCGGTAACAGTGGTAGCAACGCCAACGATGATGCATGGCAGCCTGGTGGTGGAAAGGGATACGGGCAGGGGCAAAACGTTGAGTCCTTGTTCAGTTTCATAAGATTTCAAGGGGTTTGAATGGGATTGGAAGGGATTAAATCCTTAAAGACTGTAAATCTACCTTAAACCCCTCCAATCCTCTCTAATCCCCTTGTGTTGGGGAATAACGGAACAAGTCTTGAGGGAGGAGAGGAGGTCTTATAGGGCAGGTCGATGGGCTTGGGGTCGCATGGTCGTGGGGCGGCTGGCCTAGTCGTGGGCGCATGCTTGGGGTGTGGGAGGTTGGGGAAGACCCTGTCAAGCGGGGCCCACCTGTCGGTGACAGTGGCGAGGGGTTGCGCAGGCCTACGCTACTAGGTCAGCCTGCTTCACTGTAGTGCGCGCGTGGGAGGGAGGTGGAGAGACTTAGGTTGAGTCTAGTTTAGATTTCCTTGTTCTTTTCTATTTTTATTTCTGTTTTGAATTTTGATTCACTTTCAAAAGAAAACTTGTTCTAAATTTGTTTTGGAATATTTCCGAGACCGTGAATGTTTTATTTGGACCTTTTGATCATTTATTTCCTACAATTATTTTCTTACCCATGTTTTAACATTTTATTTGACTTACTTCGAAGTTTGATTTTCTTGATTAATTGAATTCCATTTTATTTTACTTTGAGCCCAATTTGCATGTTTGTTATCTTATTTGGAATTTGATCATTTCCAAGGTTGCCCCTTTAGGGTTGGCCTTTAGGGTTTCCTCTTATCTTTCCAAAGTTCAATCCTTAGGATTTCACTACCTAGGGCCTTTTTGGAATTCAAATTCAAACTAACAAGATCAAACAATCAAACTAACACTCAACCCTAGTCAATTTTTTTTCTAAAAGCATACAAACATACACATTCCTAGGAAAATTTAATTCCCTGTGAATTCTTTAAACATTCCATTTAAAAAAAAATTGGGATGTGACACTCCGTCCGGATCCAGCAATATGAAGTATCCACAAATTCATCGTGCTCATGTTGCAAGTAGACCAATGAAAAACCCTTGCTTAACTTGTCCCCGTATATTTCTTGTCACCACTTTGCCTTGACAAGACAGTGTAAAGGCAGTAAACATGAAGGTTGGCACGTTTTTTTTTCAAACGCAGTATAGACGTGGATGCTCATACATACACACATATACTCATTCTTATAAACGCACGCACACACAACCTACCCATATGAGCACCTTCAAGAGAGACTGAGCCGACACATCATTTTGTGATTCACGAAGTTGCCATAGACGACTTCGTAGTCGATGAAGACGTCTCCTTCCATCGAACACACAAGGGCCTAAAATAAATCCAGAAAAATACGAGCACTAGTGTCAAGTCTAAACTTGAACCCTGGTCGAATGAGAATACCACTATTCTCCTAATCATCCAACAACAGGTTGGTTCGCATGAAGGTTGACACATTAAGACATATATAGAAAAGGTTGTCTCTCAATAATCAAAAAAAGGAGTATCTGATGTTGATCTCGGGGTACACCAAAAAGCGTAGGGCCTGAGCCAGTTCTTACATGGGCTTTGTGATCTTTCAAAACACGAGTAAACGATGCATGCAACAATGGGTTCATCTTCTTCTCTAAGAAAACAATATTCTCATCTGTTGGATCACACTGTGTCGCCTCTCCCACCCCTTCTTCCCGCAAATTTACTCCCTCCTTCTAGATCAACGAACAAACCTCTCCCTGCAACATCAGTTACCGGCACTGCTAGCTGGAAAAAAGTAACCCATGCTATTGGCTTTGAAATGAAGACTAACCCATGTTACACTCACAATCAACAGTGTGAAAACATTGTGTGTTCGAGTCTCTAACATTGTTAGGCAAAGCTTATGCAATGGGTGAACGTAATTCCTAATACCTCCTAATCACATGTGGTTCACCGGCCGGTTTCCATGCCATCTCTAGGTGATCTAATACTGGCTTGCTATCATTTCTCGCTTAATTAACTAGGATGCATTGTGCCTGAGAGCTCGATGGTTCCTCTCCCCTATTCATGTGAGCAGCTTATATTTGCCGGTGTGGATACACACATGGCTCATTGATCCCCTCCATAACTAGTTTCGATGCATTTGTTGAATCGTTGGTCATGATTGTTATTTATGGACAGCTATATATGTTTGGTGCAAACATGCATCCAGTTCATACGAATGTGATTTATTCATGGCCTTGCTTATGGGTGGCTTCAAGACATCACTTACTCGCTTAATTGATAGTCCTAGTTTTGGTCGTTGAAGTACAAGTTCCGAGCAACACCTTTATATGTGTCATATTATAGTGTATCAGTCTCCCACATTAATACATATGCACATCAACATTACGTCGTGCCTAGGAAATCACTAGAAATATTCCAAAATGATCTAGAATTTCCTTTTGGGTAAATTCACTTGTACATCATCTAACCATAAGGCTAAATGGCTCATATTGGGTTTTTATTACTGTAGAGACCAGATATCACTTAATCCAGCAAAAACTTTGTACCACAAGTGTAAATAGTTTTTGCATCACCATGGCAAAATCAGCATGGAGAAATGGATTTATTGTCTTGTAGACACGATTTTACCTATATCTACATAGGGTAAAGATGACTTTAGCACCAACCTCTGACCCGCTATTGTAACACCCCTCGTCTCAATGATTAAGAGAGTTCAGCTGCAACCATGTCTAGATAGTAGAGACAGTCATTAGATACAACGTAAAACATCTCGACATATATTTTCCATTAATAATTTCAAAATAATAGTTTTGTATTTAGGCATCTGAGATGTCTTAAACTGTCTCTACATTTGTATGCTTTTGAGCGATTCACAAATTTTCACGCCTTTCAAGTGTGCTTTTGTAAAAATGCTCCTACTATAGCACATTGTACATTTATGAATTTTCATATTTCTTGAGAATCACAAAATGTATCGGCGCAACCTGTACTATAGCATATTGTAGATTTATGAATTTTCAAAAAAATTGAGAACTCAATAAAAAGTATTTTCTGTAAGGCTGTACTTGCTCCATATCTTTATGTTTTCTCTTGTTCTCGTTTTGAACTTGGGCTGCTTCTCTCCATCAAGTACTTCGTAGATTCCCTCTCAGGGGGTAAATTTTTTTGGGCACAATGTTGTGTGGCAAAAGAAACAGGAAAGAATTTCATCTTTGGAGTAACTCTAGGAGAGAGGGGGCATGGTAAAAGTGAGGTGAGGTCTGAAAGTAGTTCCAAATTGAACATCACCCTGAAGAAATAAGCACCACTTTCAGGCATTGTGTCATCATCTTTTTTGTTTTGAGAGAGAGAGAGAGAGAGAGAGAGAGAGAGAGAGAGAGAGAGAGAGAGAATTTAGGAGCTCATTACTGTGGCTGATCATATCTGTTTTGTTATTCAGGACCAAAGATAAACTCTTCTTTTAGATTTGTTTCTTTCTCAACTGGCCTCTGGGTTGTAACAAAATTCTTTGACAGTGCAAGATTGAGAAAGTCAGGGTACTGGCCTACTGATTTTATAAACTTCAAAGAGCCTGAGTGAAGGAAAGGGCCAAACTAGTTGGTTATTTCTGAAACAGACCGACACATTTGCTGTCCTGAGATCCACTGTGAAGCAGGACAACAACAAAAATAAAGTGGAAACAGGTAGTTGCCTGCCACGGCTATTTTTTTGTGTGGAAAAGAAGGTCATCCCCGGCCTCTGCATCGGACAGATGCATGCAGCCACTTTATTAAAAATCCGAAATAAACAAAGTCTGGAGTGCAAAGTACTGCTCACAAAAGGAGCCAAGTAAAAATAAAAAGAACAAGTCTCAAAACCGCATCTGGCTTAACGAATATCCACTAAGGACCAATCCTATCCAGTTATCGCCATCCAAACCGGTTGAAGAAAACCCGAGCTGCCATCTCCCATCGGTTGCACCCAGTAGCCAGCTGCTTCCTGGAGGTCGTAGGAGTGAGCAATGACCAAGTGCGGATCCATGCCGTACCCTGGAATATGACCCGCAAGAAATTAGTCATAGGTTTTCTGTTAAAAATTATGTCATTCCTACAGTTCCATATAGCCCAAATAAGTGCGCATATTCCAATCCGAATATTACGCGTGAGATGCACATTCACTCCATCAAGCCACGTCCCAAACAACGTCTCTATGCTATTAGGAGGTGAAATATTAAAGGCTACAAGTACCAATCTCTAAAGTAACTTCGCTAGCGGGCACTCAAGAAATAGGGATTTTTTGTCTAAAAAGACCATCTGCCGAGTCAAATTGCCAGAAAAGACCATCTCCAAAATGAATTGACAAAAAGGACCAGCTACACCGTGGCGGCAGGCGCAGCAGACGACACGTGGCACCTGCCGCCACAGTCGCCGGTGACAGCCCCTGCCGCCACGAGCGCAGGCGGCAGCTCGGGCATAACAGGTTTTTCGTCCGCGCCAGCTGCAACGGAACGGGTAGGCGGCCACTACTGCTGCGAGTGTGCGCCAGATGGGCCCTGCCGCCACGGCTAGAGGCGGCAGCCGCTGCTGTTGATCTGCAAGCGAAGAACAAATGCACAATATTATATATGACTATTTGTGTCGGCCAGTCAGGTGGTGATGTATTTATCCGGTAGTAATACCTAACGAGTGGGTGGAGTTCATGTGATTGACATATCGAGAACAGCTGAACAGATCATCTCACGCTTTCCAGTAATCTATCTACTGTAGTAATCCTGAACAGCGCATCAATACGAAGCTTTTGTGTGTTCAGGCATTGGCCTGCCTGCCCGTGTGATTAATGATCAATCTTGCTTTCTACTACTATTACATCTCTGACGAAACCCGAGTTGTTGAAGCAAGGAAACGGTGCGCAGCAGCAACAGCGGCTGCCGCCTCGGGCTGTGGCGGCAGGGCCCACCTGGCCTATCGCGCTACGCGCAGCAGACGTACCACTCCGGCGTTTCGTTGCAGCTGGTGCGCCGGACGAAAAAAAACCTGTTAAGCCTCGGCTGCCGCCTGCACCCGTGGCGGCAGGTTCTGCTGATGGCGTCCGTGGCGGCAGGTGCCATGTGTCTACTTCCGCACCTGCCGCCACGACTCAGCTGGTCTTTTTTGACAATTTAATCTAGAGGTAGTTTTTCTGTCAATTTCATTTGGCGGGCGGTTCTTTCGAACAAAAATTCAAAAAATAGGTGTTGTATTGTTTCATCCTGATCACAATAGCAACACCTCGAGCTACCTACCCATCTCTGCCTAAGTAAGTTATCTTTGGTTAGGATCACTTGTTTGTGGATAAACCACATAAATATCTTAATTCGTAGGGGCACTTTAACTCGCCAAATATGAAGCGATCACGGGATTGGGCCAGAGTTGATGAGATCTAAGTACATAGACTTGACAGTGAACAAGCCATTATTCGTGAGCTTCCATCTAAAAGAATCCACCTCATCGGAAAGGTGCACCTCCATTAGCCTCCTCATTAAGTGCAGCCAAGAAGTCCAGCGTTCCCCAACTAAAAATCTCCTGAACTGAATATTCAAGGGTACCGTCTGCATCACTGTTGCCACGTACTCTTCCTTACGTTGAGCAATATGATACAGAGAAGGATACCGGAGAGCTAGCGGCGTATCACCTAACCACGTATCCTCCCAAAACCTTATCGTTGAGCCGCCCCAACACTAAACTTCACCCTATGAAAGAAAGTATCCTTCACTCGCATGAGTCCCTTCCAAAAGGGTGAATCATTAGGTCTTACAGTATCCTGGGCTAGAGTTTTGGAGTGTAAATACTTGTTGCATAGAATCTGGGCCCACATTCCCTAAGAATGCAGCGATAATCGATATAACCACTTACTCAACAAGCATTTATTTTTCACCTCGAGGTCTTCAATCCCAAGACCCCCCTGGTCCTTTGGTCGACAAATAATATCCCATCTTGCCAGACGATATTTTGTCTTAACCTCGTCCGATTGCCAAAAGAATCGAGATCGATAGAAGTCTAATCTCTTGCGTACCCCTTTGGGTACTTCGAAAAAAGACAGGAGGAACATCGGCATGCTCGTTAGTACCGAATTAATTAATATGAGCCGTCCTCCATATGACATAAGCTTGCCCTTCCAGCAGCTAAGTTTCTTCTCGAATCGATCCTCGATACATTTCCATTCTTTATTAGTCAATTTCCTATGATGTATTGGAAGGCCAAGATAACTAAAGGGCAGCGATCCCAATTCACAACCGAACAGGTGCTTGTATTCTTCTTGGTCATCTTTGGCCCTTCCAAAGCAGAAAAGTTCACTTTTGTGGAAATTGATCTTTAGCCCCGATAATTGCTCAAAGAGACATAGGATGAGTTTCATGTTTCGAGCTTGAGCAATGTCATGTTCCATAAACAATATTGTGTCATCCGCATATTGTAAGATGGATACCCCCCCATCCACCAGATGGGGGACTAGTCCACCAATCAGCCCCTTTTCCTTGGCCCGGCCTATGAGTACTGTCAACATGTCCGCCACAATATTAAACAGTATTGGGGACATTGGGTCACCCTGCCTCATGCCTTTATGCATTTGAAAATAATGGCCAATGTCATCATTAACCTTTATTTCAACACTGCCTTTTTGGACAAAAGAATCCACCTGATTCGTCCAGGACTCATTGAAACCTTTCATGCACATAGCTTGTTGTAAAAAAGGCCACTTGACTTTATCATAAGCCTTCTCAAAATCCACTTTAAATATCACTCCATCGAGTTTCTTCGAGTGGATTTCATGTAAGGTTTCATGTAAGACAACTACCCCTTCTAGTATGTATCTTCCAGGCATAAAGGTAGTTTGACTTGCTTGCACACCGAGTGTGCCACCTTAGTCAGCCTGTTGATGGCCACTTTCGTAAAGATTTTGAAACTGACATTCAATAAGCATATGGGCCTGAATTGTTCGATGCGGATAGCCTCCTCCTTTTAGGTAGAAGAGTCATCGTGCCAAAATTCAGATGGAACTGTTGAAGGTGCCCATTAAAAAGATCATGAAACATAGGCATAAGATCATCTTACACAATATGCCAATATTTCTTATAAAATTCTGCCGGGAACCCATCCGGTCCCGGTGCCTTGTTTGGTTTCATTTGATCTATCGCCTCAAACAGCTCCTTCTCAGTAAAAGGAGCAGAAAGGATCTCATTCTCCTCTAACTGCAACTGATGGATATCTGCCCATACACTCTCATCTAGAGTCACGGTCTTATCCTTTGGAGGACCAAACAACTGCTTGTAATAGTTGGATATATACAGCTTCAAATTCTCGTGTCCAACAACTGTTTCCTCATCCTGGTCTAGCTGAATGATTTTTTTCCTCCTATGCTTGTCATTCGCAATCATATGAAAAAATTGTGTATTGTCATCTCCTTTTACCACCTTAAGAACTTTGGCCCGCAATGCCCACTTCATTTCTTCTTCTCTAAGTAACGAACGTAATTTGGCCTCGGCGTCCGACTTGCAAGCTTGCTCAATCGGGTCCAGCAAATTCGTTTCCGCCTGTATATCTAGCGTCTGAATTAACTGGAGAAGCCTCTCCTTCTCTTTTTTATAGATGCCACTCTCAGTTTTAGCCCAACCCCTCAAGAGTTGTCTCAGGTGTCTGATTTTGTTCTGCCAGTGTTCCACGCTAGATGTGCCATGCACTGGTTTAGCCCACTCTCTTGCCACCATCTCAATGAAATTCTCTTTTTCGAACCAGCTTAATTCGAATGAGAAAATATTTTTATTACCAATGTGCGTGGCGTTCCCTGAATCAACTAACAGGGGTGTGTGGTCCAAGATCGCCCATTGCATCGCGTGCACCGATACTAAGGGGCACTTCTGTTCTCATTGCACACTCGCCAGAACCCTATCGAGCTTCTCGTACGTGGGAGTAGGAAGAGAATTTGCCCAGGTAAATTGTCTTCCTGAGAGTTCAATCTCCCTAAGATTAAGACTCTCAATGATCATATTGAACATAAAAGACCACCGTCCATCAAAATGATCATTATTCTTTTCTTCCTTCCTCCTAATGATATTAAAATCGCCTCCTACCAAAATTGGCAATCTTTCATCTGCGCAAATCCGTACCAGACCTGCTAAGAACTCTGGCTTAAACTCAGGTTGAGCAGCCCCATAAACTGCCACTAAGGCCCAACAGAACCCATCTAATTTGGACCTAACCCTGAACTTCACCGCATATTCTCCTCTTACTATGTTTATAACCTCAAGAGTCTCACACTTCACTCCCAAGAGAATCCCACCGAACCACCCTCTTGGCGAAAGATAGTGCCAGTCAAAGGCAACTCCCGCTGTAAGTGAGCCTAAGAATTGTGACGTGAAGTTATCTCTACCCGTCTCCAGAAGAGCGATAAACTCTAACTTATCCTGTATTGTTGTTTCTGCAAGGAACCGTTGTTTAGCCAAGTCCGCCAGACCTCTGCTATTCCAAAAGATCCCTTTCATATTTCATCATGGAATTTTTTCTTGAGTTTCACTCTCGCACTTCTACGGACCGCCGACGCTGGATAGATCTTCCTCTTCCAGGGTCGTTTAGGTTTGTTCAATACCGGCATGTCCGCATCAGGAGCCAGTACTTCCGGTGACCCCTCCAAACTAGCTAATGCCCCACTTGACAGCGTATTCTCTACCCCTCCCGCCTCCTCATCGACCTCCGATGCAGGCATCATCCCACGCAAAAATTCACAAGTCTGGGGACACTCAAATTATGAATGTCGGCATCAGACATAGGTTTAACCACCGCTAATTGGCGTATCAAATCAGAGGCTCTTTGAGCCTCTAGGTCGCATAACACTTTATAGGTGACGGGCGTTACCGCCAAGCTTAGGAGATTCTTCGGTCTCGAATGTATTTTTACTTCTTGGCTGGTGGTCCATAAAGATTAAAATTGTCATTTCAGTTTTGTCATGACAATGTATACGTGGCTAGTGAGACATTTATTATAGTCAGCAATGCTAAGATCCGTGCACATCGGACGGCCAAAAAAACGACCGAAGGCCAAATTAAAAAGAGACGTCAAAATTTTAGAAAAAGTATTATGGCAGCAGGAAGCTTACAAGAGAAGTCTCTCGACCTGACGGTTGCGGCGGCCTCATCTCCTCACGTGGTTAGGGCATCTCCAGCCGCGCCCCCAAGAAGGCCCCCCAGGCGTTTTTTCGTCCGCCAGCGCCAAAAAATCGGCCCAATCGCGCCCCCAAGAGCCCAGTTTTCGCCGGCTCCGGCCGAAATTGGCGCCGGCGGACCCAACCCGAACCCGGCGCGCTGGGGTCGCTCGGGGGCGCCGGGCGAATCGTTTTTGACGCGAAGAGCCGCGGGCCCGCCGCGTCAGCGACTCTACTCTCTTCTCGCCCCTTCCTCGTCCTCATCGCCTCGTTTCCCATGGCGAATAAATGCCAAAGCTAGCGCGCTGCCGCGCCGGTCAGTCTCCATTGATGCCTCACGGGCGGCGCAGTGAAGGCTGGGCGACGCGTCCCTCGGCCGCCACGCGTAGTGCGCCGGCCAAGCCTACCACACGGTGTCTCCGCCTATAAAAGCCGACTGCAAGCGCGCCGGAGAGACTCACCCCGATCATCCACCGACGACGCGCTCATTTCTCCCCCTTTCCTCCTCTCGCCGTCATCAGTTGAGAAAGCATGGCCGAGCGTTTCCCAGGCGACGGCGCGGCGGCGAACGGATTCGGGCGCCGTCATTTGCACGAGGACGAGGCTCGCCTCCTTTTCGAGGCCGAGTACCCGGTCCCGCCGGACATGCAGGTGCCCGGGGCGTGGAGGATCAGTGCCGGCGGCATGCCGGTGCCCCCGGTACCCACCGGCGCGGCGCGTCGTGCGGAGATCGCACGCATCCGCTCGTCCCTACCGCGTGCGGCGAGGAAGGGGCCCCGGTACGTCCCCGACAGCCCAATCTGGGAGCCGTACTTCCGCCACCGGCACGACGAGCAGCTCGAGGCCACCAACGGCGTCGTGCCCTCCGGCAGGTTCAACGCCGCCGGCCTGCGTCGGTGGTGGGGCGTGCCCGGGCACACGTTGGAGTCCGTCCTCGAGTACATCGAGGGCGGCAACACGCCGTGCCTTGAGTACCCCGCTCCCCCGTCCTTCTCACACCGCCGGGGCTGCCGGGGAAGCTCCTGGACACCGAGGCGCATGGAGACCGGGGTGTCCTCCTCCTCGTCCGGCGGCTCTCCCTGCCTCCACCTCCGCCCCGTCAAGCCGGAGCCCCAGGACACGCCTGTCAGCGCGCGTACCCGCAGCTCCGGCGCCCTCGTCGAGCCCAAGGTGGAGCCCAGCCTCCCCCCGGAGTACGAGGAGATAGCTCGGCGCGGCTTCTCCGACGAGGACGCCATGCGGTGGTCGCGCGACGACTACCTGCGCGAGGAGATGATCCGGCAGCACCGGGCCCTGGAGGAGATCGCCGCCCGCAAACGTGGGCGTGAGGAAGAGGACGGTGTCGTCGTCCTCGATAGCGACGACGACGACGCCCCCGGACCGTCCAACCCGCCGCGCCAACCGGGGGAGGGATGCAGTAGGGATGGCGGAGGCGTAGGCGGGGGCGACGACGACGACGACGACGGCGGTGACTACACGCGGTTCTACAGCCTACTCGGCATGTAGAACCGTGAGGCGGGCGGCGAGGCGGGCGGCGAGGGAGACGGCGGGGGTAGCCCGCGGTAGTTTTTTTCTTTTTTTGTAAAATATGTTTAAATTTGAATGAACTCGCCCGTGTTTGTGTTGTGTTTGCGCCAAACTTGAACATTTTAAAAACCCATGGGGGGCCGCGACTAGGGGGCATCACGCCCCCAGTGCGTGGTTTAGCGCCGGTGCGCCCCCAGGGGCGATTTTTTGCCCCTCCTGGGGGGCCAACGGCTGGAGATGCCCTTATGAGCCCTTCGACTCGAGCGCAGCGGTGACTTTTAAATGGTGCGCGCTTCAGCAATCCGAACACCAGGGCGGCGGCCGTGCTACTATGGGCTATGGCTGCAGGGGTAATGTGGAGCTGGCGACATATCTGGCCCTGCACTGGCTGTCAGCAGCAGGCGGCGGGGATCTAGTCGGCCGATGGCATGATGTTTCTTGCGTCTTGCTCGTCAGGAGCGTATGGCTCACATCGTGTCTCGTGTTTGGCAGTGCTGAGGTGAATCTGGTGCCAACTGCTTTGATGAGAGACGACCTCCTTGTATTAGGGCATCTCCAGCCGTTGGCCCCCCAGGAGGGGCAAAAAATCGCCCCCTGGGGGCGCACCGGCGCTAAACCGTGCACTGGGGGCATGATGCCCCCCAGTCGCGGCCCCCACGGGTTTTTAAAATGTTCAAATTCGGCGCAAACACAACGCAAACACAGGCGAGCTCGATCAAATTTAAACATATTTTACAAAAAAAGAAAAAAAAAACTACCGCGGGCTACCCCCGCCGTCTACCTCGCCGCCCGCCCACGCGGTTCTACATGCCGAGGAGGCTGTAGAACCGCGTGTAGTCACCGTTGTCGTCGTCGTCGTCGCCCCCGCCTACGCCTCCGCCGTCCCTGCTGCATCCCTCCCCCGGTTGGCGCGGCGGGATGGACGGTCCGGGGGCGTCGTCGTCGGAGCTATCGAGGATGACGACACCGTCCTCGTCCTCGCGCCCACGTTTGCGGGCGGCGATCTCCTCCAGGGCCCGGCACTGCCGGACCATCTGCTCGCGCACGTAGTCGTCGCGCAACCACCGCATGGCGTCCTCGACGGAGAAGCCGCGCCGCGCTATCTCCTCGTACTCCGGGGGGAGGCTGGACTCCACCTTGGGCTCGACGAGGGCGTCAGAGCTGCGGGTATGCGTGCGGACAGACGTGTCCTAGGGCTCCGGCTTGACGGGGCGGAGGTGGAGGCAGGGAGAGCCGCCGGAGCTGCGGGTACGCGCGCTGACAGGCGTGTCCTGGGGCTCTGGCTTGACGGGGCGGAGGTGGAGGCAGGGAGAGCCGCCGGGTGAGGAGGAGGACGCCCCGGTCTCCATGCGCCTCGGCGTCCAGGAGCTTCCCCGGCGGTGTGAGAATGATGGGGGAGCGGGGTACTCGAGGCGCGGCGTGTTGCCGCCCTCGATGTACTCGACGACGGCCTCCAACGTGCGGCCGGGCACGCCCCACCACCGGCGCCGGCCATCGGAGTTGGGCCTGCCAGAGGGCACGACGCCGTTGGTGGCCTCGAGCTTCTCGGTGTGACGGCGGCGGAAGTAGGGCTCCCAGAGCGGGCTGTCGGGGACGTACCGTGGCCCCTCCCTCGCCGCCCGCGGCAGGGACGCACAGATGCGTGCGATCTCCGCACGCCGCGTCACCCCGGTGGGTGGTGGTGGCACCGGCACGCCGCCGGCGCTGATCCTCCAAGCCCCGGGCACCCACATGTCCGGCAAGACCGGGTACTCGGCCTCGAAAAGGAGGCGAGCCTCGTCCTCGTGCAGATGACGGCACCCGAATCCGTTATCCGCCGTGCCGTCGCCTGGGAAACGCTCGGCCATGCTTTCTCAACTGATGACGGCGAGAGGAGGAAAGGGGGAGAAATGAGCGCGTCGTCGGTGGATGATCGGGGTGAGTCTCTCCGGTGCGCTTGCAGTCGGCTTTTATAGGCGGAGACGCCGGGTGGTAGGCTTGGCCGGCGCGTTACGCATGGCGTCATTGCGTGGCGGCCGAGGGACGCGCCGCCCAGCCTTCACTGCGCCTCCCGTGAGGCATCAATAGGAGGCTGATCGGCGCGGCAGCGCGCGGCAGCTTTTGCATTGATTCGCTGCGGGAAACGAGGCGATGAGGACGACGAAGGGGTGGGAAGAGGGTAGAGTCGCTGACGCGGCGGGCCAGCGGCTCTTCGCGCCAAAAACGATTCGCCCGGCGCCCCCGAGCAACCCCAGCGCGCCGGGTTCGGGTTGGATCCGCCGGCGTCAATTTCGCCCCGAGCCAGCGAAAACTGGGCTCTTGGGGGGCGCGACTGGGCCGATTTTTTGGCGTCGGCGAACGAAAAGACGCCTGAGGGGTCTTCTTGAGGGCGCGGCTGGAGATGACCTTAGACTCCTACAGGTATGACATTGGAGGCGGGGTGTGCGATATGGCCGTTTGGCTTCTCAAGCCGGTCACCTCTTGACGAACACCCTTCGGCACGAGTATTTCCAGTGGTGCGACTAGGTCCACCTCCTTTTGCTGGTGAACAACATGACAAGGCCCAAAAATAATTCCCGGTGCCTTCCAGTCCCATGCAACCCGTCTGCATCCGTGTTATATGCATGGTGGTTGTCAATAGAGAGTGGGATGAAAAAGAAGCCTTGGGAAGCTAGGACCTGCGCGGGCATGTTAGCACGTTGATGTGAAGACGTTTTGCCCGATTCACTGTATTTATCATATTATACATGGTCTGGAGGCTATGCGATTCTCAAATATGTCGCTTTGTTTTTGTTAGCTTTTAGGCTGGTCATAGTGGGGAGTAATTTATACTAGTATCATGTATATGACACTAGTCTAAGTTACTACCTTCATAATGAAAAATAACATACTAGTAGTGTTATAAATGATTTCATTTATTATCTTATAGACTCATCTTGTCTTGGGAACCGCTATGTTACAGTAACATATTATATTACACTGACATATTATGTAACAGTGACATATTATGTTACTACTTCTCATTAACTACTCGATACGTAAGCAAAATTTTCTTGGAGTACGCTATGTTACTAGCTAAGTTACTCCCACTATGACTAGACTTACTGTATATTCAGGAACACTAGGTCCACATATGCTCAAGTCGTTGTGTGACTTTAATTATATGAGATCCACATCTAATGGTTACCAAGAAAATTGTGAAAACTAAATAACCGATAAAGTCAATAAAGATCAATCCGACCCGCATTTAAACCGTTATTTATTCTACACCTAACCATATTTTGTTGAGTCATTGACTCACCTGTCTTTCATAAGATTTCATGTGTCTTCTATTACTGACGCCTATATAGAAGATTCATTGGATTGTTCCATGCTGATTTCCTTACATGCAAAATCAATTCGGTATTTCAGAATATTGTGTGGAGAGAGAGAGAGAGAGAGAGCAAGCTTTATCAAGTCTGGTACTGACCTACTGATTGCAAACAACCTAAAATCCACTATCAAGCAAGACAACGACAACAAAAATAATGTGGAAACAAAGAGTTGTCTACCACGGCTAGCATGTCACTTCAGTTCGCAGCAAATTGCTAATCATCTGTTCACCATTTGCTGTGCAAAGACAAGATAGTCAATCATCTGCATGGCTATGTGTCACACTTGAACACAACTTCAAATCATGTAGATTCTGGAGGGTATGTTATTAGTATTAACTAGTCATAAACCCGTGAGGTTGCATGGGCTAGTGGCTAAAAAACAACACATAAACAATGAAAGTATCATGGTTATTGTGAACGTTTCAACCAGATAATTATCTGCCATCTTATGAAAATAGACCATTATAGTGACGGAAGATGAAATATTCTTTTGAAGGAAGTATGTCCCATAAACTACATGTGAGTTAACAGAGATGGAATAGGAACCAAATTCAGTTATATGTGAACCTGAGGTCGAGCTATAGGACAATATTGTAACGAGCAGAAGATGAGGTGCATGATTACCACAGACGGTGAGACGGATGGCAGTGAGGAAACATTTCATTGTTTTAATTTGGAGGATATAAGCTTTCAAATAGATTGCTCACCCACTTTTGGCTGAAGCCATAAGCAAGGAAAATAGGGTCTAAGTCATCTTGCATGTATCAATCTTGCAATCTATTTAACATCTTGGGCACTGGGCAGTAATCTTGGCTTTGAACAAACATCATAGTATTACTTATTTACAAAATAACAAATAGCAACTAAGTACCGACTTAGGAAGAGCAAAATAAAAAAGAAATGTATTGTGTGTTGGTTTTAGTCACACATCG
>NC_041388.1:636896477-636910889 GCF_002162155.2 Triticum dicoccoides | reverse complement strand
GGGGGGGGTCCAAGGCCTCTCATAAGTCGGGGTTGCTCTCCGGTTAGGCCTGGTTGACGCATGTGGGTTCGAAATGCTGGTTATAAGATGAGTTGTCAGTAGTTCCATTTGTTCTTTAGGACATGAGAGAAGTCTTGTTATTGATCATGTGAAGTTGATCACCATTCAATGTTTCAATATTATATTGTGTTGTTCTTTCTCTAGTATTGTAATATGAACGTCGACTCCATAAAACTTCACCATCTTTAGGCCTATTAGAAGGCATCGTGAAATTAGTTTCTACATGATGGGTCACGGGAGTAATAAAAACCTAAACCTGATTTATGAATTGTTTCCTGAGAGGCTATTTTGGATCCACGTGTTTAATGCTATTATTATATTTATCTTCATTACTGCTCATGTATTTCTTGGTGCTTGCATGGAGGGTATAATCATAAGTAGGTGTTTGTTAAAGTAAGAATAGTACCTTAGCTCCGGTCCACCCACATGACACGTATCGACGCAATGAACACGAAGCCAATGTATCGTGGTGAAAATAATTTAGGCGATATTCCTATGTCTCAAGAGCGTTTTAATCACTATAAGAAGTATCACCAACTTGACTTTAGAATAATTAAGGATTGGACCACTTGATGCACCTTGCTTCTTTTGTTACTTGTTACCAATTATATTGCTACTGAAACTTTCTTACAACACCTGCAGAGAATACTTAACTGAAAACCGCATATCAATTCATTCTGCACCTCGTTGGGGTCGACACTCTTACTTATCGAAAGGACAATGGTTGATCCCCTATACTTGTGGGTGATCGTGGTCCGATGAGGTGGCCGCTGGTGCCGGGGCGGGGAGGGGGGGCTCGCCGGTGACGAGACCGACTGTACATCACGGTGACCGGGCACAATACCAATAGGAGTACAACATCCCACTGTCCTGGTCAGACGTCAACCTCCCCTCCAGCTGGCATCTCGACCCCCATCGCATTCTGATGCCAGCAGCACCACAGTCCGAGCAGGCGCGGGCGGAGGAGATCCGCAGGCGGCATGCTCTCCTCACGCCGGAGCAGTGCCGCCACGTAGACAGTCCCAACTGGGACGTCTGGTTCATGACGAAGCATGTCATGCGCCGCCATGGTGCCGTCAAGGTTGAGGCCCGTCCTCCACTACCGCCGCCGGTGGTGAAGGAGGAGGACTTGGAACCGGAGGCAGAGTACCAGACCGCGCTGGAGGCACCGTTCTAGCGCGCCATCGAGGAGTCACATCGCGAGGACGCCCGCTTGGCCTGGCCTCGAGGAGGTGCTCGATCTAGTTGTCGACGATCTCGACAGCATCTATCCGCCGTCACCACCATCACCCGCGCCGGCACCCGATGGCGTCCTTGAGACGTATCAGTGGACCGGCATTGTGTGGCAGTGGCTCAACATGCCGGCCGTGTGGATGCTCACGACATCGAAGACTCAGAGGAGGAGGCGCAACACCTCGACGTCTGGAAGGCCCACTGGTTGGCGGAGGAACAGGCCGATAGCGAGCGACAGATGCGGTGGGAGCGCGAGGAGGAGGAGCGCCAACAATGTTGGGCGCACGAGGAGGAGCGGAGCGAGCAGTAGGAGGAGGCGCGCACAGCGTCAAAAAGCGCTGCCGCCATAGATGCTGGAGGAGGCCCTGCTGGTAAGGACGCCTTCCCTTGGGCTGCGCTGCCGACGATCTTCGACCTCATCCGCTCTGGGTCTAAGAACGACCCCTAGCGTAGGGCAGCGGCACAAGTACTTCACATTCAGTCTTGAATCAAAGGAAATAACATCATATTTGAAACGATAAAGAAGATGTTAAACTTTTTCTAGGAAAAGATGTATATTAACACACAAACTTATTAGTGATGGAGATGTTTGAATATAGCAAAACATGGATTTTCAAGCCTTTGCAGCCAAATGGAAGTTGTCGGTGTCAAAACCGGCGGATCTCGGGTAGGGGGTCCCGAACTGTGCGTCTAGGCCGGATGGTAACAGGAGACAAGGGACACGAAGTTTTACCCAGGTTCGGGCCCTCTCGATGGAGGTAAAACCCTACGTCCTGCTTGATTAATATTGATGATATGGGTAGTACAAGAGTAGATCTACCACGAGAACAAGGAGGCTAAACCCTAGAAGCTAGCCTATGGTATGATTGTTGATGTGTATGTTATCCTACGGACTAAAACCCTCCGGTTTATATAGACACCGGGTAGGGTTAGGGTTACATAGAGTCGGTTACAATGGTAGGAGATCTGCATATCCGTATCGCCAAGCTTGCCTTCCACGCCAAGGAAAGTCCCTTCCGGACGCGGGACGGAGTCTTCAATCTTGTATCTTCATAATCCAGGAGTCCGGCTGAAGGTATAGTCCGGCCATCCGGACACCCCCTAATCCAGGACTCCCTCAGTAGCCCCTGAACCAGGCTTCAATGACAACGAGTCCGGCGCGCATATTGTCTTCGGTATTGCAAGGTGGGTTCCTCCTCCAAGTACTTCATAGAAGATTTTGAACACAAAGATAGTGTCCGGCTCTGAAAAATAAGTTTCCACATATTGCCATAGAGAGAATAATATTTACACAAATCTAATCTGCTGACATATTCCGTAGTGTGACATCACACCACGACCAAGCTTTTATTCGAACCGTTTTACTATCCCATCTCAGCGTGTTATGCGAGGCGGTTTCCTTGGCACGTCTTGTTAAACCAGAGATCGTGTCCCCCTTATTCTGGGATTCTCATCAATACGGGCGTGGGTAAACCAATCGCTTCTAGGACTCCTATATTGTAGGCAAGTCCAAAAGTACACGGAGAGGACGCTTGACATTCACCCTCTTTATAAAGGGGACAAGGCTTTTATTTTTCCCTCCCGTGCTCAATCGAGTCCTTCCCCCACCTCAAGCTCAAACGCCCGAAGCTCAGGTCAGGCACCCGAACCTTCAGTCATGTCCGGATCTAGCCTTCAAGGCCGATGGATGCCTTCCACCGTCACGAAAGAAGACATCAAGAAGTTGAGGAAGGCCCGATATCTGACCACCGAGATTTTGCATCGGCTGCCTCCCCGAGGGTAGGCTGTCCCCACCCCCGAATCTAACGAAAACGTCGTGTTCGTTTCCCACTTCCTCCGAGGCCTAGGCCTTGCCCTGGATCCTTTCGTCAGGGGTTTGATGTTTTACTACGGGCTAGATTTTCATAATCTAGCTCCAAACTCCTTTCTTCATATCACGACATTTATTATCATGTGCAAGGCCTTCCTCCGGGTTACCCCTCACTTTGGCCTATGGCTCAAGACCTTTGAAGTGAAGCCGAAGTTGGTCGAGGGGGAGCATGCAGCGTGTGGAGGTGCCTCAATGACGGGAGCTCTGTGGCCCAAAGGTTCCATCCCAGAGGTGTCTGAATTGTGGCAACAGGAGTGGTTCTACATCACGGCTCCTAGAAGTGCCAAGTGGGCAGCCCCCCTGTTTTCCGCTCGGGCCCCCCACCACAACTGATGTCATGGATCAGCAGAGGTCTGAGCTGGGGGCCAGCCAAGGACGTGCCTATATTGCAAGGCCGCATTCGAGATCTCTTCAATGGAGATTTCAGTTTGGTTGCGGTGATACAGGTTATGCTGGTTCGTCAAGTCCAGCCTTGCAAACGCCGGCCTCTTCGTGTGTGGGAGTTCAATCCCGAGGGACCGCGTGCCATTCAAAATTTTCTCGGCCTGACGCACGAGGAGATGTACAAATCATTCTTCGGACCTCAGACGGAGTGTCCGGAAATCACCGTGGATGTTGGCCTAAGTAGAAATCGCACCGCCGAACAGGTAAGGCATCTTCCGGCCGAACATACTTTCTCTACTTTGTTACGAAGTTATCTCTGAGAGTTCACTTTTTGACCAGGAATGGCTAACAAAGGCGAAGTAGATTCGGTGTTCGGCCCCCCTCCCCGAGGGTTTGGAAAATCCGGTATTGGAGAAGATGCTCCAGACCACACCTTGCCCGGAGCCCTTAAAGGAAGATATCGTGGAGGATAATGCGGGCGGACGCTGGCCCCCAACGCTGCCCATTCTAGCCAAGGGAGCGAGCGTCTCCATGAGGGAGCGACCAGAAGAGGAAAAGGACTGCGCCCAGGGATTCAGAAGCCAAGGCTTCCAAACGGGAGAAGAAGTCTCCCACAGAGGGTCTCACCTTGGGGGGCGTTGTTGCCGCACAAAGTCCGCGGGGGGATCAATCCTCCCACGAGTCGTAAGTGACCCGAAATACCTTTGGTAGTACAGATATGCCATCTTTTTCTTCTGAGAAGATAACCACCGCATATATTTTTGCAGTTCGGGCCTTAGCCCCTCTCAAATGAGCTCATCTTCGGGGGATCTTCTTCCAGAGATGATGGAGAGCGAAACGCCTCCTCCGGACTCCTCCGCTCCGGAAGCGGGCGACCCTGAAGTGTCGTCGCGGAGGGCCTCTCCGAGTCCGGTGAGGCCAGAAGATAATCCCGTTGACCCCCGAAGCTCCCAATGTCGGGCTCCCGAAGAGAGCAGACAAAAGAGTCCGACACCGTCTAGTGTGCGATCGGATGTTCTGAGGGAGTTGGTGGGGCGAGCGGCCATCTCAGATGAACACCATGTGCTGATGAATACGGTGATGGAGAGAATATCGTCCGCCGAAAGCGGATTGCATGAAGCTTTTATGAGTCTACTGACAGGCTTTGAGGTACGTAAAAGAATGTATGATAGTCCTGCACATGCTAAGTGTGCCCTGTGTAGATAGTAGCCCCTGAGACTTTGGTTGTCGTCGGAAACGGCGACGATCAGAGGATCATATTCCCAGGTAATAACCATACTGCCTCTATGTGCAGGTGATGGAAGCTCCGGTGGCTAGACGGACTAACAATTTTGCCCATTTAGAATGGCAGTTGGATGCGACAGACGCCGACATCGAGCTTGTTAACCAAAGGCTTGACGAGGCACAGGGTAAGTGTCAATATCTGGTAAACGCCACATAGGAAGAGCAGCATGATGCCAGTATCTTAAATATGTTGTGACTGCAGATGGAGCTGCCATTGTTGAAGCCTTGCGGGCAGAACTTGCCCGAGCCAAGGAACAAGCGAGGTTAGGTAATGCGGCTGCTGTGAAGGCGGCCGAAGAGTTGCAAGCCGAGAAGGCCGCGCATGGCGAGACCCGAGACAAGATGGCCAAGATGGCCGTGAAATTAAAAGCCGCCGCCGACCATTGCCGGGTTCTCGAAAAGGAAAACCAAGCAAAGGCATCGGACCTTGAGAAGGCTGTTGCGACGAAAAAGGATCTCCGCTCTGCTACGAGGGCAAAGAAGGAGGAGCTGCGGGAAGCCGGGGATATTGTAGCTGGGAAATCCTTTATGTTGTGGAGGAAATTCGGAGATCCACGGTATGCCCCTCTGGATCGGCTGTGGAGTTCGGAGGATGTGTATATTGATTTCGCGGCGAGCGCTGCCGATGTGGCCAAGTACTTCCAGGGTCAGACAGACCGTGGAGTAGACCAGCTGTTTTGGAGACAATTCCATTCTCCCAAGTGTCCACTTTCATTGACTGACCAATTAGCCAAATGGGCCGAACTAAACAGGTTGTCCAGACTCTCTATGAGGTCTGTTGTGGATCAGCTGTGGCCGGGAAGGTCAAAACCGAACAGCTATTTCAGCTTGGTGCAGCAGTTCCTTGACGTGGTGCCGCGCATTAATGCGATGAAGAGGTCGGCGTGCATAGAGGGTGCATGGATGGCTTTGCCCGTGTTAAGGCATACTGAGCGGAGATGGATGCTACCAATGTTGCAGCGCGGGATTCGGCTATAAGTCGAAAGGCTGCTGAGCACTATTTTGAAGAAGTTCTTGAGGGTGCCCGTTTGATAGAGACCCAGTGCTCAAAAAATATTATGTTTGAGTGATATGTAATCTCATTGTAAGCGAAATGCTTTTATAAATTTTTATAAGGCTATTTTTATACTTTTGCCTGAAAGTAATATCATGCCTCCTGGGCGGCCGTTTACGTATACATGTGTATAACCTGAAAGATTGCAGTCGTTGGCTTCAGCCCCCACGCATATAATGCGGAGGTGCTCGCAAAAACATGTGTTCACACTTAACCCAACGTCTTGGTCCTATTAAGGAGCTGATAGCGGAGGGAGCGAGGCAACCGGACTATAATGCTTTAGCACTTTCACTTAGCCATAGGAGTTTGATAGTGGGGCTACTAGATAGCCCCTGGTGGCTCCGCACTCTCCTGGTTCCGGGGTGCGTAAATGCCTAGCCGGAAAACGGCCCTTCGTTAAGGCGGAGGAATTCTAACATTCCCACAGGTCATCGAGTGGTTGACCAGTCTCACGCTATATCATGTCAGTCAGTTTTCAGCTTTCTCTACTGAGGTTCTCGTCCGGATGAACCAGGGCACAATCGCAGTAGTTCTCCTGGTGCTACCTTAGCCGGTAAAGCAGAACGTAAGGCACCAAAACAAAGGAGCCGGGAAAACCCAACATTTGACCAAAGACAATGATTCGGAGCTGATGCATATAGGGCCAAACTCGCGACGCCAAACACTCCCTAAGGTATTCAGTCTTTGTGGTATAAACCGGGCCTAAATAATGGCCTTTGTAAGAAGCCCCTTGTGTCCAGGTACGAGCATTGTTCTGGCGTGGCCACGTGCCAAGACGTCAACATCCTTCTGAACGGTGGATATGTATCAACAAGAGACAGTAAAAAAGGTTTATGCAGGGTCTTAATCTAAAAAGAATCCTTGGAGCGGGTCCCTGCTGCACGTCTGCGCCTGTGTCTCCGTTGTGCCGTATCCTAGATGGGTGTAGCACGATGATCGTCTCTAAAAGAGAGGAAGTTAAGTGAAAAAGTTGCCGTGCAAAAAGATAGTTTTTAAAGAAACCATGTGTGATTCAAGATGATAAGAAATTGCCACTTGTCTGCGCGCGTTGAGCCCCTTGTATTGACAAATAGGGGTGTGGCCACTTATTTCCGTATAAATAGCGGCGCCGGACTTGATTAGTTGTATCTGAGGTCTTGACGACCTATTGGATGCTTTCGTTTGTCCGGACGCCTTTAGTGTGCGGCGACCAAGGTAGCCTCACTCTCTTCGGCGCGCAGAGATCGCTTGATATTTCCGTTCACTGTAATGATGTCGCGTGGACCAGGCATCTTGAGTGTGAGGGAGGCATAGTGCGGTATTGCATTAAAGCGAGCGAAAGCTTCGCGTCCGAGCAGTGCTTGATAGCCACTTTGAAATGGAGCGATGTGGAAAGTTAAATGCTCACGACGGAAGTTATCGGGGGAGCCGAATATAACTTGTAGTAAGAGGGAGCCCGTACAACGAGCCCCTGGGCCTGGCATTACTCCTTTAAAGGTAGTATTGCTATGGCGAATTTGTGTTTGGTCTAACCCCATCCTGCAGATTGTATTCTAATACCAGGGTAGCCCATCCTGCGTGTCGGATACTTGCTGAGTAATCGCGATGGTCGAAAGTGATCGGTTGAGATGACCAGTGGCAGGACTTCGTAGTGATAGGCACTTGGGTATACTTTCCTTGGAGTGCCGTATTGTTTTTTCCCTTGATTATGTGTAACACATTTACTGTTTTGACTTCTGGTGGAAATTTCATTTGTTCCGCCGTGTCTTGCTTGGGAGGCTCGTCCTTGTCTTCACTTGGTGTATCCTTCCCCTTATGTACGGCGTTGAGCTTGCCAGACTGCTTGAAGACCCAACATTTTCTGTGGGTATGATTAACAGGTTTACCAGGGGTACTATGGATCTGACATACTTGGTCCAGAATTTTGTTGAGGCTGGACACTTCATCCCTGGTGCCTTTAGGCGGCTTTTGACCTGGCCGAGAGCTTTTGAATCCGGCATTTACTGCTGTTCCCTTCGTGTTGTCTTCTTTATTCCGGCGTTTGTTATTGCTGTTGCACCGTAATTTCCCGTTTCCATCTCTAACTTCAGATGTACTGGGGTCGTTGGTGCTGCGTCTGGCTAGCCAGCTGTCCTCCCCCGCGCAAAAGTAGGTCATGAGGTTTGTTAATGCGGCCATCGTTCTCGGCTTATTTTGGTCGAGGTGTCTGGCGAGCCATTCGTCATGGACGCTATGCTTGGAAGCTGCTAAGGCTTCGGCGTCCGGACAGTCGACAATCTGGTTCTTTTTAGTAAGAAACCTGTTCCAAAGCTTTCGGGATGACGCTCAGGGCTGTTGAGTTATATGACTCAAATCGTCCGCATCCGGAGGTCGGACATAAGTCCCTTGAAAATTTGCCCGAAAGGCGTCTTCGAGCTCTTCCCAACTTCCGATGGAGCTTTCGGGGAGTCCTTTGAGCCAGTGATGAGCTGGCCCTTTGAGCTTGTGGGGTAGGTACTTGATGGCGTGGAGATCATCTCCTCGAGCCATATGGATATGAAGGATGTAGTCCTCAATCCAGACCCCAGGGTCTGTTGTTCCGTCGTATGCCTCTATGTTTACGGGCTTGAATCCTTCTGGAAATTCGTGGTCCAGCACCTCATCGGTGAAACATAGGGGGTGTGCGGCACCCCTGTAGCTGGGTGTACTGCGTTGTTCGGATGTTTGTTGTATTGCATTGTATGCTGGGGCGCGCTTGCGTGGTCCATAGATGGATCTTGTTACACCGTCCTTTGGGTGCGAGCCCTCGCATTGGTTGCGTGTTGTATGGTGAACGGCGTTTGTATGCCGTTCTGTATTGGTAGAGGGGTCGTCTATCCGACCAGGTGGCTGCTTTGATATTTGGTTGTGGGGGTTCTGAGGCCTCCTCATCGAATTCGGGTAGCAGCTTCCGCTTCAGGTAGCTCTTGAAGGGGAGATTGTCGCCGTGCCTTGCTGCAGTGCTGAGTATTTTATTCCATCTGAATTGGAGTGTGTCTTGCATGGCCTTGAGCCTTTGCTTCTGCTTTTTTAGGCTCCTCGCGGTGGCAACAAGCCTTTTACGGGCAGTCTTTTGCTCCGGGTGTCTGTTCGGCGTTATGTCATCCGGACTATTATCCTTGATAGGATTTGTTTGTTCGGTTTGATTATCCGGATTGCCGTTGTCCGGCAGCGGTTTGCCCTGCTCCAGCGCTGGGTCTGTGTGATCGCTATTTCTGTCGAGGCGGGATTTGGGGCGGCGCTTGCGTCGCCGCTTTGATTGCTTTTCAAGGGAACAAGCCTTCGATGCGTCCTTCTGCTCCTCGTCGTCATCTTTTGGTGCATCCACCATGTATAAGTCATATGATGAGGTGGCGTTCCAGGGCCCAATAGGCACTGGCTCTTCATCGTCTCCTTCATCGGCGTCCATACCGTCAATGTCTCTGGAGTCGAAGTCGAGCATGTCGGTTAAATCGTCGACAGTGGCTACAAAATGGGTGGTGGGTGGGCTTTGAATTTCTTCATCGTCCGCATCCCAATCTCGCTGACCATAGTCCAGCCAGGGCTCTCCCAATAAAGAGAGAGACTTCAATGACTTCAGGATATCGCCAAAGGCGAGTGCTGAAAGATGTCCGCGGCAGTGAACTCCATAATCAGCGCCCAATCGGATTCTATTGGCAGGGGCGTGGAGGGTTCGGAGTCCGGAGAGGAGTCCGGCTCCTTGGAGTCACGAGTCTCGCAAAGTACGGGGCTGATGTTCGGCTCAATCGCCGTTGAGATCGCAACCCCCGGGGTGGCGTCCAACTGCCCATCCTCGATCGGCGTAGTTGGCTCCGAATTAAGGGTCGGAGCCGATGCGGGTGCGGCCTCCAGGGCACCGTTCGGTGGCAGAGCTAGATCATGCTCGTCGTGACAGTGCGGCGCGCTCGGCAGTGGCTCGAATCCGTCAAAGATCAAGTCCCCACGGATGTCAGCCGTGTAGTTTAAACTTCCAAATCTGACCTGACGGCCAGGGGCGCGGCTTTCGATCTTCTCCAGATGGCCAAGCGAATTGGCCTGCAGTGCGAAGCCGCCGAAGACGAAGATCTGTCCGGGGAGGAAGGTCTCACCCTGGACTGCATCGCTATCGATGATCGTAGGATCCATCGAGCCTGACGACGACGACACAGAGGAACTCTCAATGAAAGCACCAATGTCGGTGTCAAAATCGGCGGATCTCGGGTAGGGGGTCCCGAACTGTGCGTCTAGGCTAGATGGTAACAGGAGACAAGGGACACGAAGTTTTACCCAGGTTCGGGCCCTCTCGATGGAGGTAAAACCCTACGTCCTGCTTGATTAATATGGATGATATGGGTAGTACAAGAGTAGATCTACCACGAGATCGAGGAGGCTAAACCCTAGAAGCTAGCCTATGGTATGATTGTTGATGTGTATGTTGTCCTACGGACTAAAACCCTCTGGTTTATATAGACACCGGGTAGGGTTAGGGTTACATAGAGTCGGTTACAATGGTAGGAGATCTGCATATCTGTATCGCCAAGCTTGCCTTCCACGCCAAGGAAAGTCCCTTCCGGACGTGGGACGGAGTCTTCAATCTTGTATCTTCATAATCCAGGAGTCCGGCTGAAGGTATAGTCCGGCCATCCGGACACCCCCTAATCCAGGACTCCCTCAGAAGTGATTAAAAGACAAAACCTTTGCAAGTAGATCTTTCCCTGTTCCCCATAGAGTATGACTCCCTTGGGAAGCCTGAATCCAATGTCCTCATATAGTTTGCTCTCTTGAATTTGAGCATCTAAACCACCAATGTCAGCACAAGACTCCAAAGGTGCCATTTCAATTTTCATGGTAGAAATAATTGGATCAACTTCATCTTGCAAAATTCCGACCACCGAGAGAACCTGAGAAAAAGACAGGTAAAGCTTAATGAATAAATACTCAAATGTAGGACTGAAATGCATCACATCAAACAGATACTCCGATGGCCTAATCTAACCAGTCCTCTCTCAGAGTATGTATATAAACAAACAAACCAGAAAAAAATTATTAAGAGCTGAAGACTTGAATGCAGATTTTGAAGAAAAAGCACTAAATCACAACAAATAGAGTAAGACATGTTTCAAGCATGAACAAGATGCTGGCCTAATTAATCTAACCAGTCCTCTCTAGCTGGGTAGAGATAACTCATAATTTGATAAACTCCTCCAATTTGGGTACTAGAAAGAAAAGGAAAATGGAACTAGCTCCCCACTTCCGCAAGCAGTTGTGATGGACTTGAACGACATATCGAGCAACTCTAAACACATGTTAAAACAGTTTCAAATATTGACAACAATTATGCAATACACAAATTTACACCATATATGCAACAAAGATGCATCCATACTTGCTGATTCTGATCTGATGGAGTAGCAAAAAGAAGGAAGCATGATGGTGATGGTGTATTACAAATACAAATACACATGATGGTGTAGCGAAAAAGAGTAATGAGGAGTAAAGGATGGGGGTGACCTTGATCACAACGGACGGCGGTGAGGAAAGGTGGTGGAGCGGCGGGCGTACTGCTCCGAGAATTTGTCTGGGCCTTCCCCTCGGGCTGCTACAGATGCTGGCCGGGACGCTGAGGCGCTAGGGTTTTGTGGAAGCGCAGCCTGAGAGGGAGTCCACGACATGTGTTGCCCTTGGTGGCTCGCGTCGGTGCCGTCGCAGGATCCGGCATCGCCACAACCGGATCTAAGCCGGAATTACTCTCCCATCGAAGAAAACAATCTTTTTCCACGGGAGTGCGGGACGGGGATGGCGAGCTTTGATCGGCGCAGCGGGTGCGGCAGAGCTTTGACAAGGGGAAGGGGATAAGGGCTGTGGTGAGGAGAGAGAGGAATCAGGGACGAGGAGGAAAGGGGTGGCAAGCAGGAGGAAGGGCGCCCCGCGAAAATGGATGAAACTGACCCTTCTTTAAAACTTCAACACTGAATGACTCCAATTTAAAAACTTTCACAAAATTAGCCTTTTGCATGAAGCCCTGGGTTAGGGCGCCATGCTATTTGGCATGGCGCCCCAACTCTGGGCATCATGCAAAAATGTACCAATTTAGGAAATATTTTCAGATTGGGGTCATTTTGTGTTGAAGTTTCAAAAAGAGGCTAGTTCCATCGCCCCATGCCCATGGAAGATGATAATGTCAAGGGTGACAACATGGATTCAGAGCCATCTCACCAGCCAGGAGTATGTTAGCTACCGCTAGAGATGCCTCGAGGGGATTTGACGATGAGATCTGTGATGTTGATGGAGGTCAATAAAAACAACTTGGATCATGGTTGACATGGTTGCAGTCAGTCTCCATCAGCTCCTAAGCGGTGGTGGTGGCAAACTGGTCCCACTTCCATAGTTCCAACTACTGCTTTGTTGACTTGGCCAATAGCCAACACTCCATGTTTTGTTGACTTGGCCGGCACTCCACATTAGCAAAACCACAGTTGATGTATCCAAGGGTGATATCGCTGGTATTGCAAAGCTTAGGGGTTACATACCCGGTTTTAAAGTTCCGGGGTTGAAGTAGTCGATTCACGAAACTTCAGAGGGGTATGTGGACTTTTCTCATTAGGCGACATGTTGCTCTCCATTGCGTTTCTTGTACTCCTAGAATACCAGTTAGCACGATCGATCAATTGTGTGCTTGTGCATGTACGATCGCATCACCACACTCAAGTTGATCGACCATTAGGTCAACGAAGATGTGTTTGGTAGCATGCATATATTGCAGCCAGATCCGTGTGGGAACAAAATGACATGTTTGGTTACTGCTACCTTTTGAGCACTGCGTTGGTTTTCCCTTGAAGAGGAAAGGGTGATGCAGCAAAGTAGCGTAAGTATTTCCATCAGTTTTTGAGCACCAAGGTATCAATCCAGTAGGAGGCCACACGCAAGTCCCTCGTACCTACACAAACAAATAAGAACCTCGCAACCAACGTGATAAAGGGGTTGTGAATCCCTTCACGGTCACTTACGAGAGTGAGATCTAACAGAGATGATAAGATAATATTTTTGGTATTTTTATGATAAAGATTAAAAGTAAAGATTGCAAAATAAAAGGTAATAGAAATATCTTGTTGACGGAAGATTAATATAATGGAGAATAGACCCGGGGGCCATAGGTTTCACTAGTGGCTTCTCTCAAGATAGCATAAGTATTACGGTGGGTGAACAAATTACTGTCGAGCAATTGATAGAAAAGAGAATAATTATGAGAATATCTAGGCATGATCATGTATATAGGCATCACGTCCGTGATAAGTAGACCGACTCCTGCCTGCATCTAATACTATTACTCCACACATCGACCACTATCCAACATGCATCTAGAGTATTCAGTTCATAAGAACAGAGTAACGCATTAGGTAAGATGACATGATGTAGAGGGATAAACTCAAGCAATATGATATAAACCTCATCTTTTTATCCTCGATAGCAACAATACAATACGTGTCGTTTCCCTTTCTGTCACTGGGATCGATCACCGCAAGATTGAACCCAAAGCTAAGCACTTCGCCCATTGCAAGAAAGATCAATCTAGTAGGCCAAACCAAACTAATAATTCGAAGAGACTTGCAAAGATAACCAATCATACATAAAAGATTTCAGAGAAGAATCAAATATTGTTCATAGATAGACTTGATCATAAACCCACAATTCATCGGATCTCGACAAACACACTGCAAAAGGAGTTACATCGAATAGATCTCCAAGAAGATCGAGGAGAACTCTGTATTGAGATCCAAAGAGAGAGAAGAAGCCATCTAGCTAATAACTATGGACTCGAAGGTCTGAAGTAAACTACTCACACATCATTGGAGAGGCCATGGAGTTGATGTAGAGGCCCTCCGTGATCGATGCCCCCTCCGGCGGAGCTCCGAAAAAGGCCCGAAGATGGGATCTCTTGGGTACAGAAGGTTGCGGCGCTGGAAATAGGGCTTCGTGGTGCTCCTGGATGTTTTCAGGGTATATGAGTATATATAGGAGGAAGAAGTAGGTCGACTGAGCCACGAGGGACCCACGAGGGGGGAGGGCGCGCCCCCTGCCTCGTGGCCTCCTCGGTTGTTTCTTGACGTCCACTCCAAGTCCTCTGGATCACGTTTGTTTCAAAAATCACGTTCCCGAAGGTTTTGTTCCGTTTGGACTCCGTCTGATATTCCTTTTCTGCGAAACACTGAAATAGGCAAAAAAACAGCAATTTGCACTGGGCCTTGGGTTAATAGGTTAGTCCCAAAAATAATATAAAAGTGTCTATAATTTTTCATTGTTCCATGCTATATTATATCCTGTTTTGGACATTATTGGGCTTTAGTATACACATTTATATTATTTTTGGGACTAACCTATTAACCGGAGGCCCAGCCCAGAATTGTTGTTTTTTTCCTATTTCAGAGTTTCGCAGAAAAAGAATATCAAACGGAGTCCAAACGGAATGAAGCCTTCGGGAACGTGATTTTTGGAACGAACATGATCCAGAGGACTTGGACCCTACGTCAAGCAATCAACCAGGAAGGCACGA
>NC_041388.1:636881659-636896127 GCF_002162155.2 Triticum dicoccoides | reverse complement strand
CAGGCGCACCCTCCACCCTCGTGGGGCCTGTCATGGTTCTAAGTATGACTGTAGAATAGGGGGTAGATATGTAGAGGCAAGATCTTAGCTATGGAGAAGTTTTACACGCAAGTTTTACGAGTTCAGGCCCTTCTCGGAGGAAGTAATAGCCCTACGTCTCGGAGCCCTGAGGCGGTCGACTGGATTATACGTGCGAACCCCTGTCCCAGAGGAGGGGGTGGCTTATATAGAGTGCGCCAGGACCCCTACTCCCCTCTGTTACACAGGGTTCAATATTCATCAAGAGAGAGCGTTACAGGTAATGTCTGTAATAAAGAGCTACAAATGATCATTAAATATACGAGTAAATGCCTGACTGTTGCTGCGCGGAGCGGCTTTAGGTCTTCTTGTACGTCGAGTGGTCTTTTACATGGTTGAGTGGTTGAGTAGTCGAGTGACTTAAAGAAGAAGGAGTCTCTGAGTGAATGGTAGGTCGAGTGGATTACACTCGACACCTTTATTGGGTCCTCCCTGTTTACTCTTGAACTTCTTTGCTTCTAGGACAAGGACCTGAGGTAGGATGTATAGGTCAGGCCTATTACCTTACCCCAGGTCTATGTCCTCATCATTAGCCCCCGAATTTATTGAGGTCCGAGTGAAAAGAAGGTTGAAGTTGATCTTTCCTTGACTCTTGCCTTTCTCAAGAATTCATCTCTGAACGGAGGCCAGTGTTAGAACTTTTGGCTTTGTTTCAGTCGCATTGATCGATTCAGAAATTACCGATTGGTTTATATAATGTCGCCTGTCGAGTGTCATCTTTGATGCGAAATCTTTGGCGTGATCAGTTGTAGAGGATCCCGGATTTCACGGGATTCGAAATTTCGGTATGAGCGCGCCAGACGGAGCACTCCGTGGTAAGTGGAGTGGATAGATATGACGTTTCGATTTCTGCGCCACCTTTTTCGCCATGTATCCCGTGTGTGACTGTTGAGGGATTTGACAGGGTTTCCCGGACCCACGCGTCAGCCACTCGGAAGTGGGCCTTTAAAAGCGGCAAGGCCGAGGCGTCCGCATTGTGCGTGCCCATTCTCCTTCTTCTTCCTCTTGCTCCATCACCCCATCCGACTTCTCCACTCTTGACACCACCGCTCCGCCGCCATGGGGAAGGAGAAAACGGCGGCGCTGGAACGCGCAAAGAAGGCGACGGGGGTGGCGAAAAGCAAGAAGACGAATCGGGGGTCTTCATCGCGCTCGGGGCTGCCGTCGGGTTGGATCCAGGGAGATTGGATCCGGTCTTCTCTTTGACAGGAAGACTTAGACGATATGGCCGAGTTGGGGATAATCGTCCATGAGTCTGCGCAGCTGCCGGAGGGGGAAATGGAGCCGCAGCCGCGACCGGGTGAGTGTGTACTGCTCGCCACTCATGTCGACCGCAACTTCACGCTTCCTCCACACCCCTTCATTCGAGGTTTCTTGAATTTCTTTGGGGCCCAACTCCATCATTTTACTCCCAATACCATCACGTATCTTGCTGCGTTTGTATCCATGTGCGAGAATTTCCTGGGGTGTCGACCGCACTGGGGTATTTTCAAGCACATCTTTACCATCTGCTCCCAAGCAGTGAAGAAAGTGAACTCGAGCGACGAGAAAACCCATGTTATCCAGATGTGTGGGCGTCTGGGTATTCAGAAGAGGAAGAGAAGCTCTTTTCCTTCGATGACTCTTCCGGAGTCGGTCAGGGGCTGGCAGTCAACCTGGTTCTACTGCAAGGATATCGTGATGCCAGGCCAGTCGACTAGACTTCCCCCTTTCTCTTTTGATCATGTTCAAACTCCATCTTCATTGAAAGTGACTACCGCGGAGAAGGCGGAGACAGGCATGCTAGTCGAGAGAGTAGTTCAGTTGATCAACCAAGGTGTCACTGGCATGGATCTGCTAGAGGTGTTCCTCAGTCGGTGCATCCAACCACTCCAAGCTCGTGACCACCCCATGTGGATGTACTCCGGGGCTGGTGACACTACTCGGGTTCATCCGGAGGAGGTAGCGGCCAAAACAGTGGCCTAGTGGCTGAGGGGTATCATAGGGAACAAGGACAACCCTAGGGGCGCCAGGAGAGTCGACCCTTTCAGCGACAGCAATCTGCCAGACAAGGTTTGGCCATTACGACTGAGTTTTTGGACGTGTTTTCCGACTGTTTGTTGATCCGACTAACTCGTGTTCGGCTCCTTGTTTTGTAGATTTATACGGAGATGTACTCAATGCCCAATGGTGAACAAGCTCTGGAGCAAGACCAAGAAGGCGAGGACAGTGCGGAGGAGAGCGGCGAGTGGGAGTCACCAGCCGACGATGATGAAGACAAGAGTGATGAGTCGGACGATGAAGAAGTAGCCGACTCACTGCCTCGTTCTGAACGTCGATCCAAGCAGCACCATGATCTCGCGGGCAGGCGCGGCAAAGCTGTGGTGTTGAGTGCTCCATCTCAAAAGCGCGCTCGGTCTTCAACTCCAGAATTGGCTGAGAAGGTCACCAAGCAGCCCAAGATCAATCCTTCGAAGGCTCGGAAGACCTTGCCTAGAATCAAGATGGACGTTCCTGTTGCTTCTGGGTAAATGTTCTTCCCGTATTTTCTTGTTCCGACCGATTTTCTTGTTCTGACCGAGTGGATGATGAACTTTTACAGCTCGGCCTCAGCTACGACTGACATGGACATTGACAAGAACCTGGACGATGAGGAAACCGGCGACGCAGCTACCTCAAAAGCCAGTAAGTCTGCCCAATTCAAATTAATTTGGACGACTGGATTGATTGCCAGCTATCCGTATGACTTCCTCTGTTTATTGCAGCTCCACGGGACGTTGCCGTGCTCCCGGACGATGAAGAAGAAGTACCGCTGAGGGGGAGGAAGAGGAAAGACGAGGAACTGCGCGGGAAAGCGCCTGAAGCCCAGGCTCCTCAGTCGACCGCGACACCTGGGACGGCAGTCGAGCGATCGACAGATCTGGGCCTCACCAACATCACCTTCGCTGTCCCACTGTCGACTGATTGCCCATCCGAACCAGCTGCTCAGACTTCTGCTGCACCAATTCAACTCCACGCTTCAGATCTGGCAGCTGCTTCAATTGCTCTGCCAGCCTCACTTTTCACTGCGTATCAAACTCCGGATGACCCACCGACTGCTGCCAAGGAAGCTCTTCTTCAGCCGAATCTTGTGATGGGGCAAATGAAAGTGGTGCATGAGGCCAGTCAGGTGGCTTTCCACGCGAGAGATGCTCTGCAAACCAATGTCTGGGTTAGTCGATTTCCGACTGATCATATTTCTCGTCCGATCACCCACTAGGGTGTGGCTGTTTTGAAATTGTATGTCACTTTGGGTCGATTCGAGCTGAATCTTTGAACTAGTGGGGGCACTCGCGCTGGGCAGACCATGCCGAGTGGAACCAAAACCAATGGGGGCACGCTAAGTGCACCCACTGGGTGTAGTCCCTAAGACCATAATTGACTGCTGGCAGTCGACTGTGGTCTGAGAATCTGAACCCCTCTTTTTTTTTGAACTAGTGGGGGCACGCTAAGTGCACCCACTGGGTGTAGTCCCCGAGACTGTCATTGATTGTTTGATTTGGTGGTAGTCTTAGAGTAATTGTTGCAGTGATGTCCTTCATTTCAGTCGACTGACAAGTCTTATGTGTTGGCCGCAGAAATCTTGTGATCTCGGTGCTCAACTCTCTACACTGAACAAGCAACAAATCAGCCTCAAACTTGATCTGGAACTGGCCAGAAAGAATCTCAAGACTGCTCGCGATGAACTAGCTTCCATGGGAGGTAACCAATCGTCAACTGTTTATCTTACTGCTGTTGGCACTTTTCCTTTCTGTTTTTTTACCGAGTGACTCCACTCGAGCATATGTATGTAGTGAAAACCGTCAACTCCAAGCCCGTCTAAAGAATGTTATTTCTTTAGAGAAAATGAAGCAGGCTTTGGAGAAGAAGGATCTGGATCTTGCTGCTGCACATAAGGAAGCGCGAGAGAAAACTGCGCTTGCCGACAAGAAGCTTGCTTCGGTCGGCAAGTTAGAAGAAGAGAATTCGAAACTGAAGACTGATGTTTCTGATGCCAATCGGGAGGTCGAGCGACTGAAGAAGGACAAGGGCAAACTGGCTGACAAGCTTGGGAGCCTCAAAGTGAAGAAGGGCGAGTTGGAGTCTTATCTGGGCCAGCTTGCTGCAAAGCTGGTCTTAAACCTTAAAGGTACTGATGATTGACTGACTTACTTCTGTCGACTGTCAAGTCTAATTATTTCGTTGACTCACCGTTTAATCGACTGTGCAGAGTTTTGCCAAGACTTTGAAGCGGAAACTAGGCGGGTCGAGACGGGTCTTGATCCCATACACTGTCCAGTCAAGGATGTTGTTGCGATGAACGTGTTGCGGTTGGAATCTCGTATGGACAGCACAGTTGCTTATCTTGCCTGCCTGAAAGCGACAATGACTCGGGTTGATGCTGAACTCTGGCCTCAGGCGGAACTGTCTCAAGATCTCGAGTCCCTGATGGCTCGACTGAATCAAATCCCCGACTGAGTGCAAGAATGGAAGAAGCCATCCGCTTGCTGTGGCGCTGATGTCGCGTTGTCCCTGGTCTGAGTGCACTGCAAAGACGTCAAAGACGACAAGCTAGCGGAACTCAAGGTAGCTAACACAAAGAGACACACTTTCCAGTCCTTCATGGACACTTTCCTTGATGCCGTCACTTGTATTGCAGACATCATAGACCTTGGCAGTTTTTGTGACCCAGCCAGTCCTTCTCCTGATACGTGACCGAGAAACATTATGCTCCACCTTTATTTGCCTCGGAATGCCGAGTGATTGTGTTAAACTTCTTCGGGCTTGACACTCGAATACTTTTGATCCGTCGTCCGGAACTTTAGGATTTATCTGAACTTGGTCTATTTCTGAATATGCTTGTATTTGCCTTCGAGTGGAATTTGCTCTTTACTCTGAATAATCTTTGGACCTGCATATCGTTGTCCTTGCGGACAGGGATGGAGCGCACATTGTATTTGTGGCGCAGCTTCCGAAGGAGAAGGTTACAGTCGACCTGCACCTCGTCGTCCTTGCGGATGGGGATGGAGCGCACATTGTATTTGTGGCGTAGCTCCGAACGAGAAGGTTGTAGTCGACCTGCACCTCGTCGTCCTTCCGGATAGGGATGGAGCGCACGTTGTATTTGTGGCGCGGCTCCAAAGGAGAAGGTTGCAGTCGACCTGCACCTCGTCGTCCTTGCAGATAGGGATGGACTTTAAACTTAGGCGAGTACTGGACTGCAGCTAAGCCTCCGAGTGGGAGGGTTGCTCACCACTCGGTAGGATTTCTTAAAATTAGGCGAGTACTGGACTGCAGCTAAGCCTCCGAGTGGGAGGGTTGCTCACCACCCGGTAGGATTTTTTAAACGTAGGCGAGTACTGGACTGCAGCTAATGTAGGGGAACGTAGTAATTTCAAAAAAATTCCTACGCACACGCAAGATCATGATGATGATATAGCAATGAGGGGAGAGTGTTGTCTACGTACCCTCGTAGACCGAAGCGGAAGCGTTGACGCAACGTAGAGGAAGTAGTCGTACGTCCTCCGGTTCAACCGATCCAAGTACCGTTACTCCGGCACCTCCGAGTTCTTGACACGCGTACAGCTCGATGACGCACCCTCGATCTCCGATCCAGCAGAGGCACCGAGGGGGAGTTCCGTCAGCACGACGGCGTGGTGACGATCTTGATGTTCTCCTGTTGCAGGGCTTCGCCTAAGCACCGCTACAATATGACCGAGGTGTAATATCGTGGAGGGGGGCACCGCACACGGCTAAGGAACGATCAATGATCAACTTGTGTGTCCTAGGGTGCCCCCCTACCCCCGTATATAAAGGAGGGAGGGAGGAGGTGGCCGGCCCTAGGGGGGACGCGCCATGAGGAGGGGGAAACCTACTCCAAGTAGGTTTCCCTCTCTTTTCCTTATCTTATTTGGAGGGGGAAGGAAAGAGTACTAGTATTAGGAAGTAGTACTAGTAGTAGTAATAGGAAGAGGGGGAAGGAGAAAGGAAAGGGGGGGGGCCCCTCCCCAATTCGGATTGGGCTTGGGGGGGCACGCCCCCTTCCCTTGCTCCTTCTCTCTTCCTCCTACATGGGCCCAATAAGGCCCATATACCTCCCGGGGAGTTCCGGTAACCTCCCGGGGCTCCAAACTTCTCCGGAACCTTTCCGGTGTCCAAATATATCCGTCCAATATATCAATCTTTATGTCTCGACCATTTCGAGACTCCTCGTCATGTCCGTAATCATATCCGGGACTCCGAACAACCTTCGGTACATCAAAATACATAAACTCATAATATAACTGTCATCGAAACCTTAAGCGTGCGGACCCTACGGTTCGAGAACGATGTAGACATGACTGAGACACATCTCTGGTCAATAACCAATAGCGGGACCTGGATGCCCATATTGGTTGCTACATATTCTACGAAGATCTTTATCGGTCAAACCGCATAGCAACATACGTTGTTCCCTTTGTCATCGGTATGTTACTTGTCCGAGATTCGATCGTCGGTATCCAATACCTAGTTCAATCTCGTTATCGACAAGTCTCTTTACTCGTTCTGTAATACTTCATATTATAACTAACTCATTAGTTACATGCTTGCAAGGCTTAGGTGATGAGCATTGCCGAGAGGGCCCAGAGATACCTCTCCGACAATCGGAGTGACAAAACCTAATCTCGAATTATGCTAACTCAACATGTACCTTCGGAGACACCTGTAGTACTCCTTTATAATCACCCAGTTACGTTGTGACGTTTGGTAGTACCCAAAGTGTTCCTCCCGTAAACGGGAGTCACACAATTCTCATAGTTACAGGAACATGTATAAGTCATGAAGGAAGCAATAGCAGAATACTAAACGATCAAGTGCTAAGCTAACGGGATGGGTCATGTCGATCACCTCATTCTCCTAATGATGTGATCCCATTAATCAAATGACAACACATGTCAATGGTTAGGAAACATAACCATCTTTGATTAATGAGCTAGTCAAGTAGAGGCATACTAGTGACTATATGTTTGTCTATGTATTCACACATGTATCATGTTTCCGGTTAATACAATTCTAGCATGAATAATAAACATTTATCATGATATGAGGAAATAAATAATAACTTTATTATTGCCTCTAGGGCATATTTCCTTCAGTCTCCCACTTGCACTAGAGTCAATAATCTAGATTACATAGTAATGATTCTAACACCCATGGAGTCTTGGTGCTGATCATGTTTTGCTCGTGAGAGAGGCTTAGTCAACAGGTCTGCAACATTCAGATCCGTATGTATCTTGCAAATCTCTATGTCTCCCACTTGGACTTGGTCCCGAATGGAATTGAAGCGTCTCTTGATGTGCTTGGTCCTCTTGTGAAATCTGGATTCCTTTGCCAAGGCAATTGCACCGGTATTGTCACAGAAGATCTTCATTGGTCCCGATGCACTAGGTATGACACCTAGATCGGAAATGAACTCCTTCATCCAGACTCCTTCATTTGCTGCTTCAGAAGCAGCTATGTACTCCGCTTCACATGTAGATCCCGCCACGACGCTTTGTTTAGAACTGCACCAACTTACAGCTCCACCGTTTAATAAAAACACGTATCCGGTCTGCGATTTAGAATCGTCTGGATCAGTGTCAAAGCTTGCATCGACGTAACCATTTACGACTAGCTCTTTGTCACCTCCATATACGAGAAACATATCCTTAGTCCTTTTCAGGTATTTCAGGATGTTCTTGACCGCTGTCCAGTGATCCACTCCTGGATTACTTTGGTACCTACCTGCCAAGCTTATTGCTAAGCATACGTCAGGTCTGGTACATAGCATTGCATACATGATAGAGCCTATGGCTGAAGCATCGGGAACATCTTTCATTTTCTCTCTATCTTCTGCTGTGGTCGGGCATTGAGTTTGACTCAACTTCACACCTTGTAGCACAGGCAAGAATCCTTTCTTTGCCTGATCCATTTTGAACTTTTTCAAAAAAAATTCAAGGTATGTACTTTGTGAAAGTCCTATTAAGCGTCTTGATCTATCTCTATAGATCTTGATGCCCAATATGTAAGCAGCTTCACCGAGGTCTTTCATAGAAAAACTTTTATTCAAGTATCCCTTTATGCTATCCAGAAATTCTATATCATTTCCAATTAATAATATGTCATCAACATATAAAACTAGAAATGCTACAGAGCTCCCACTCACTTTCTTGTAAATACAGGCTTCTCCAAAAGTCTGTATAAAGGCATATGCTTTGATCACACTATCAAAACGTTTATTCCAACTCCGAGATGCTTGCACCAGTCCATAAATGGAACGTTGGAGCTTGCACACTTTGTCAGCACCTTTTGGATCAACAAAACCTTCAGGTTGCATCATATACAACTCTTCTTCTAGAAATCCATTCAAGAATGCAGTCTTGACATCCATTTGCCAAATTTCATAATCATGAAATGCAGCAATAGCCAACATGATTCGGACAGACTTAAGCATCGCTACGGGTGAGAAAGTCTCATCGTAGTCAACCCCTTGAACTTGTCGAAAACCTTTTGCAACAAGTCGAGCTTTGTAGACAGTAACATTACCATCAGCATCAGTCTTCTTCTTAAAGATCCATTTATTCTCAATGGCTTGCCGATCATCGGGCAAGTCAACCAAAGTCCATACTTTGTTTTCATACATGGATCCTATCTCAGATTTCATGGCCTCTAGCCATTTTGTGGAATCTGGGCTCATCATCGCTTCCTCATAGTTCGTAGGTTCATCATGGTCTACTAACATGACTTCCAGAATAGGATTTCCGTACCACTCTGGTGCGGATCTTACTCTGGTAGACCTACGAGGTTCAATAGAAACTTGATCTGAAGTTTTATGATCAATATCATTAGCTTCCTCACTAATTGGTGTAGTTGTCACAGGAACCGGTTCTTGTGATGAACTACTTTCCAATAAGGGAGTAGATACAGTTATCTCATCAAGTTCTACTTTCCTCCTACTCACTTCTTTCGAGAGAAACTCCTTCTCTAGAAAGGATCCGATTTTAGCAACAAAAATCTTGCCTTCAGATCTGTGATAGAAGGTGTACCCAATTGTCTCCTTTGGGTATCCTATGAAGACACATTTCTCCGATTTGGGTTCGAGCTTATCTGGTTGAAGTTTCTTCACATAAGCATCGCAGCCCCAAACTTTGAGAAACGACAACTTTGGTTTCTTGCCAAACCACAGTTCATAAGGCGTCGTCTCAACGGATTTTGATGGTGCCCTATTTAACGTGAATGCGGCCGTCTCTAAAGCATAACCCCAAAATGATAGTGGTAAATCGGTAAGAGACATCATAGATCGCACCATATCAAGTAAAGTATGATTACGACGTTCGGACACACCATTTCGCTGTGGTGTTCCAGGTGGCGTGAGTTGCGAAACTATTCCACATTGTTTCAAATGTAAACCAAACTCGTAACTCAAATATTCTCCTCCACGATCAGATCGTAGAAACTTTATTTTCTTGTTATGATGATTTTCTACTTCACTCTGAAATTCTTTGAACTTTTCAAATGTTTCAGACTTGTGATTCATCAAGTAGATATACCCATATCTGCTCAAATCATCTGTGAAGGTGAGGAAATAACGATATCCGCCACGAGCCTCAACATTCATCGGACCACATACATCTGTATGTATGATTTCCAACAAATCTGTTGCTCTCTCCATAGATCCGGAGAACGGTGTTTTGGTCATCTTGCCCATGAGGCACGGTTCGCAAGTACCAAGTGATTCATAATCAAGTGATTCCAGAAGTCCATCAGTATGGAGTTTCTTCATGCGTTTTACACCGATATGACCTAAACGGCAGTGCCACAAATATGTTGCACTATCATTATCAACTCTGCATCTTTTGGCTTCAACATTATGAATATGTGTATCACTACTATCGAGATTTAATAAAAATAGACCACTCTTCAAGGGTGCATGACCATAAAAGATATTACTCATATAAATAGAACAACCATTATTCTCTGATTTAAATGAATAACCGTCTCGCATTAAACAAGATCCAGATATAATGTTCATGCTCAACGCAGGCACCAAATAACAATTATTCAGGTCTAAAACCAATCCCGATGGTAGATGTAGAGGTAGCGTGCCGACCGCGATCACATCGACTTTGGAACCATTTCCCACGCGCATCGTCACCTCGTCCTTAGCTAATGTTTGCTTAATCCGTAGTCCCTGTTTCGAGTTGCAAATGTTAGCAACAGAACCAGTATCAAATACCCAGGTGCTACTGCGAGCATTAGTAAGGTACACATCAATAACATGTATATCACATATACCTTTGTTCACTTTGCCATCCTTCTTATCCGCCAAATACTTGGGGCAGTTCCGCTTCCAGTGTCCAGTCTGCTTGCAGTAGAAGCACTCAGTTTCAGGCTTAGGTCCAGACTTGGGTTTCTTCACTTGAGCAGCAACTTGTTTGCCGTTCCTTTTGAAGTTCCCCTTCTTCTTCCCATTGCCCCTTTTCTTGAAACCAGTGGTCTTGTTGACCATCACCACTTGATGCTCCTTTTTGATTTCTACCTCCGCGGCTTTCAGCATCGCGAAGAGCTCGGGAATAGTCTTGTTTATCCCTTGCATATTATAGTTCATCACAAAGCTCTTGTAGCTTGGTGGCAGTGATTGGAGAATTCTGTCAATGATGCTATCATCCGGAAGATTAACTCCCAGTTGAATCAAGTGATTATTATACCCAGACATTTTGAGTATATACTCACTGACAGAACTGTTCTCCTCCATCTTGCAGCTTTAGAACTTATTGGAGACTTCATATCTCTCAATCCGGGCATTTGCTTGAAATATTAACTTCAACTCCTGGAACATCTCATATGCCCCATGACTTTCAAAACGTCGTTGAAGACCCGGTTCTAAGCCGTAAAGCATGGCACACTGAACTATAGAGTAGTCATCAGCTTTGCTCTGCCAGACGTTCTTAACGTCGTTAGTTGCATCAGCAGCAGGCCTGGCACCCAGCGGTGCTTCCAGGACGTAACTCTTCTGTGCAGCAATGAGGATAATCCTCAGGTTACGGACCCAGTCCGTGTAATTGCTACCATCATCTTTCAACTTTGCTTTCTCAAGGAACGCATTAAAATTCAACGGAACAACAGCACGAGCCATCTATCTACAACCAAACATAGACAAGCAAAATACTATCAGGTACTAAGTTCATGATAAATTTAAGTTCAATTAATCATATTACTAAAGAACTCCCACTTAGACAGACATCTCTCTAGTCATCTAAGTGATTACGTGATCCAAATCAACTAAACCATGTCCGATCATCACGTGAGATGGAGTAGTTTCAATGGTGAACATCTCTATGTTGATCATATCTACTATATGATTCACGCTCGACCTTTCGGTCCCCGTGTTCCGAGGCCATATCTGTATATGCTAGGCTCGTCAAGTATAACCTGAGTATTCCGCGTGTGCAACTGTTTTGCACCCTTTGTATTTGAACGTAGAGCCTATCACACCCGATCATCACGTGGTGTCTCAGCACGAAGAACTTTCGCAACGGTGCATACTCAGGGAGAACACTTCTTGATAATTAGTGAGAGATCATCTTAAAATGCTACCGTCAATCAAAGCAAGATAAGATGCATAAAGGATAAACATCACATGCAATCAATATAAGTGATATGATATGGCCATCATCATCTTGTGCTTGTGATCTTCATCTTCAAAGCACCGTCGTGATCACCATCGTCACCGGCGCGACACCTTGATCTCCATCGTAGCATCGTTGTCGTTACGCCATCTATTGCTTCTACGACTATCGCTGCCGCTTAGTGATAAAGTAAAGCAATTACAGGGCGTTTGCATTTCATACAATAAAGCGACAACCATATGGCTCCTGCCAGTTGCCGATAACTTCGGTTACAAAACATGATCATCTCATACAATAAAATATAGCATCATGTCTTGGCCATATCACATCACAACATGCCCTGCAAAAACAAGTTAGACGTCCTCTACTTTGTTGTTGCAAATTTTACGTGGCTGCTACGGGCTTAAGCAAGAACCAATCTCACCTACGCATCAAAACCACAACGATAGTTTGTCAAATAGACTCTGTTTTAACCTTCACAAGGACCGGGCGTAGCCACACTCGGTTCAACTAAAGTGAGAGAGACAGACACCCGCCAGCCACCTTAAGCACGAGTGCTCGTAACGGTGAAACCAGTCTCGCGTAAGCGTACGCGTAATGTCGGTCCGGGCTGCTTCATCTCACAATACCGCTGAACCAAAGTATGACATGCTGGTAGGCAGTATGACTTATATCGTCCACAACTCACTTGTGTTCTACTCGTGCATATAACATCAACGCATAAAACCTAGGCTCGGATGCCACTGTAGGGGAACATAGTAATTTCAAAAAAATTCCTACGCACACGCAAGATCATGATGATGATATAGCAACGAGGGGAGAGTGTTGTCTACGTACCCTCGTAGACCGAAGCGGAAGCCTTGATGCAACGTAGAGGAAGTAGTCGTACGTCCTCCGGTTCAACCGATCCAAGTACCGTTACTCCGGCACCTCCGAGTTCTTGACACGCGTACAGCTCGATGACGCACCCTCGATCTCCGATCCAGCAGAGGCGCCGAGGGGGAGTTCCGTCAGCACGACGGCGTGGTGACGATCTTGATGTTCTCCTGTTGCAGGGCTTCGCCTAAGCACCGCTACAATATGACCGAGGTGTAATATCGTGGAGGGGGGCACCGCACACGGCTAAGGAACGATCAATGATCAACTTGTGTGTCCTAGGGTGCCCCCTACCCCCGTATATAAAGGAGGGAGGGAGGAGGTGGCCGGCCCTAGGGGGGGCGCGCCATGAGGAGGGGGAAACCTACTCCAAGTAGGTTTCCCTCTCTTTTCCTTATCTTATTTGGAGGGGGAAGGAAAGAGTACTAGTATTAGGAAGTAGTACTAGTAGTAGTAATAGGAAGAGGGGGAAGGAGAAAGGAAAGGGGGGGCCGGCCCCCCTCCCCAATTCGGATTGGGCTTGGGGGGGCGCGCCCCCTTCCCTTGCTCCTTCTCTCTTCCTCCTACATGGGCCCAATAAGGCCCATATACCTCCCGGGGGGTTCCGGTAACCTCCCGGGGCTCCAAACTTCTCCGGAACCTTTCCGGTGTCCAAATATATCCGTCCAATATATCAATCTTTATGTCTCAACCATTTCGAGACTCCTCGTCATGTCCGTAATCATATCCGGGACTCCGAACAACCTTCGTTACATCAAAATACATAAACTCATAATATAACTGTCATCGAAACCTTAAGCGTGCGGACCCTACGGTTCGAGAATGATGTAGACATGACTGAGACACATCTCTGGTCAATAACCAATAGCGGGACCTGGATGCCCATATTGGTTCCTACATATTCTACGAAGATCTTTATCGGTCAAACCGCATAACAACATACGTTGTTCCCTTTGTCATCGGTATGTTACTTGTCCGAGATTCGATCGTCGGTATCCAATACCTAGTTCAATCTCGTTATCGACAAGTCTCTTTACTCGTTCTGTAATACTTCATCTTATAACTAACTCATTAGTTACATGCTTGCAAGGCTTAGGTGATGAGCATTGCCGAGAGGGCCCAGAGATACCTCTCCGACAATCGGAGTGACAAAACCTAATCTCGAATTATGCTAACTCAACATGTACCTTCGGAGACACCTGTAGTACTCCTTTATAATCACCCAGTTACGTTGTGACGTTTGGTAGTACCCAAAGTGTTCCTCCGGTAAACGGGAGTTACACAATTCTCATAGTTACAGGAACATGTATAAGTCATGAAGGAAGCAATAGCAGAATACTAAACGATCAAGTGCTAAGCTAACGGGATGGGTCATGTCAATCACCTCATTCTCCTAATGATGTGATCCCATTAATCAAATGACAACACATGTCAATGGTTAGGAAACATAACCATCTTTGATTAATGAGCTAGTCAAGTAGAGGCATACTAGTGACTATATGTTTGTCTATGTATTCACACATGTATCATGTTTCCGGTTCATACAATTCTAGCATGAATAATAAACATTTATCATGATATGAGGAAATAAATAATAACTTTATTATTGCCTCTAGGGCATATTTCCTTCAGCTAAGCCTCCGAGTGGGAGGGTTGCTCAATACTCAGTAGGATTTTTTAAACTTAGGCGAGTACTAGACTGCAGCTAAGCCCCCGAGTGAGAGGGTTGCTCACCACTCGGTAGGATTTTTTAAACTTAGGAGAGTACTGGACTATAGCTAAGCCTCCGAGTGGGAGGGTTGCTAACCACTCGGTAGGATTTTTTAAACTTAGGCGAGTACTGGACTACAGCTAAGCCCCCGAGTGAGA
>NC_041388.1:636834763-636881056 GCF_002162155.2 Triticum dicoccoides | reverse complement strand
TACTGGACTGCAGCTAAGCCCCCGAGTGAGAGGGTTGCTCACCACTCGATAGGATTTTTTAAACTTAGGCGAGTACTGGACTGCAGCTAAGCCCCCGAGTGGGAGGGTTGCTCACCACTCGGTAGGATTTTTTAAACTTAGGCGAGTGCTGGACTGCAGCTAAGCCCCTGAGTGGAAGGGTTGCTCACCACTCGGTAGGATTTTTTAAACTTAGGCGAGTACTGGACTGCAGCTAAGCCCCCGAGTGAGAGGGTTGCTCACCACTCGGTAGGATTTTTTAAACTTAGGCAAAACGGATTCGCAGCTAAGCCCCCGAGTGGGAGGCTTGCTCACCACTCGGTAGGATTTTTCGAACTTAGGCGAAACGGATTCGCAGCAAAGTCACCCACTGGGGGATTTCAAATGAAAACAAAAGCGACAACAATCGTTTAAGAAAATTGTAAAGCTCTCGTCTTTGATAAACAAACTACAAAGGTATTTCTTATTACATCTCACCCGAATGAGTACTTAAGTATAAAAGGGGTGGAGAAGCTCCGCATTCCAAGCCCGTGGCTCGTCTTTCTTATGCTCGATATTGTAAAGATGATATGCTCCATTGTGGAGAACTCTGGTGACGATGAAGGGACCTTCCCAAGTATGGGCGAGCTTGTGTGGTTTCTGCTGATCCACTCGAAGAACCAAGTCTCCCTCTTGAAAGGCTCGACCTCTCACATTTCTAGCGTGGAATCGACGCAAGTCTTGCTGATAAATGGTCGACCGGATCAAGGCAATCTCTCTTTCTTCCTCTAGGAGGTCGACAGCGTCTTTCCGAGCTTGTTCTGCTTCATCTTCAGAGAAGAGCTCGACTCGTGGTGCATTGTGAAGCAAGTCACTCAATAGAACAGCTTCATCTTCATAGACCAAAAAGAATGGAGTTCGGCCAGTCGACCGATTGGGAGTTGTCCTCAATCCTCAAAGAACTGATGGAAGTTCATCAACCCAGGCGCCCGCTGCGTGCTTGAGATCTTGCATCAGTCGGGGTTTCAGTCCTTTGAGAATCAGGCCATTTGCTCTTTCTGCTTGTCCATTCAACTGGGGATGGGCGATTGAAGCATAGTTGACTCGTGTGCCTTGGGAGTCGCAGAAGGTTCTGAACTCATCAGAATCGAAGTTCAATCCATTGTTAGTGATGATGCTGTGAGGAACCCCATATCTGAATGTCAACTCTCTGATGAAGCTGCCGGTAGTACTGGCTTCAAGATTCTTAATAGGCTTGGCTTCAATCCATTTGGTAAACTTGTCGACTGCTACAAGCACATGAGTGAAGCCATTCCTACCAGTCCTGGGTGGTCCAACCATGTCCAATCCCCAAACAGCAAAGGGCCAGACGAGTGGAATGGTCTTCAGGGCTGACATAGGCGTGTGCGACATATTGGAGTAAAACTGGCAGCCTTCACATCTGTCGACTATATCCTTAGCCATTTCATTTGCTCAAGGCCAATAAAATCCATCTCGGTATGCTTTATCCACAATGGTTCGAGAGGACGCATGGTGACCACAGGTCCCCGAGTGGATGTCGTTGAGGATCACTCGACTTTCTTCTGGTGTTACGCATTTCTGGCTGACTTCGGTTGCACTTTCCCTGAACAGGTGTCCTCTTATCATAGTAAAGGCTTTGGATCGACGGACGATCTGTCGAGCCTCTTCTTCATCCTCTGGGAGTTCCTTCCTAAGGATATATGCAATGTATGGCACTGTCCAGTCAGGAGTGATGACCAAAACCTCCATGATCAGGTCGACCACGGCTGGGACTTCGACTTCAGTCGGATCTGTGGCACTCTTAGGCTGCGGGAGCTCTTCAGTGAAAGGATCTTCTTGAACTATCGGTGTGTGAATGTGCTCCAAAAACACATTGCTGGGAATGGCTTCTCTCTTGGAACCTATCTTTCCTAAATCATCGGCCGCTTGATTTTTCAGTCGGGGTATATGATGGAGCTCTAACCCCTCAAACTTCTTTTCCAACTTCCTCACCGTGTAGCAATAGCCAGTCCTGGATGGGCTTCTGACATCCCAGTCCTTCATCACTTGATTGACTACCAAATCTGAGTCGCCATAGACCATGAGGCGACGGACGCCGAGTGATATGGCCATACACAACCCATACAAGAGTGCTTCATATTTTGCTTCGTTATTGGAGGAATCAAAGTGAATCTGGAGGACATATCTGAGCTTGTCTCCTCGGGGGGATACCAGTACCACCCCAGCATCGGAACCATTCAGCATCTTGGAACCATCAAAGAACATGGTCCAGTGCTCCGAGTGAACTTGACCCGGTGAGGAAATCTGCTATTGCTTGGGACTTCATAGCTTTCTTTGCCTCAAACTTGATATCTAAGGAAGGAGTTCAATCGCCCATTTTGCCACTCGACCAGTTGCATCTCTGTTGTTCAGAATCTCTGATAATGGAGCGTCGCTGATGACTGTAATGGAGTGGTCAGAGAAGTAGTGTGCAACCTTCTTCGTGTCCATATAAATCCCATAAACAAGCTTCTGATAATGTGGATATCTTTGCTTCGGTGGAGTCAAAACTTCAGAGACATAATATACTAGGTGCTGAACTTTGTAAGCTTTCCCTTCTTCTTCCCGCTCGACCGTAAGTACTGTACTGACGACTTGTTGAGTGGCTACAATGTAAAGCAGTAAAGGCTATTTGCTGATTGGGGCAGCAAGCACCGGCTAGGTGGAAAGCAGGGCTTTAAGCTCTGCAAATGCTGCATCAGGTTCAGGAATCCACTCGAACTTATCTGACTTCTTCATCAGTCGGTAAAAAGGCAGTGCCTTTTCACCGAGGCGAGAAATGAATCGACTTAGAGTGGCCAAACAACCAGTAAGCTTTTGGACATCATGCACACGCACAGGGCATTTCATCCGGAGTATGGCACCCACTTTCTCTGGGTTAGCGTCGATCCCTCATCCAGAAATGAGAAAACCGAGTAATTTTCCACCTGGAACTCCGAATGTGCACTTTGATGGATTAAGCTTGATATCATACCTTCTGAGGTTGGCAAAAGTTTCAGCAAGGTCAGCTAGTAGGTCAGAACCTTTACGTGACTTGACCACAATGTCATCCATGTATGCTTCCACATTCCGACTGATCTGAGTGAGTAAACACTTCTGAATCATCCGCATTTATGTGGCACCGGCGTTCTTCAAGCCGAATGGCATAGTGACATAGCAGAAGCACCCAAATGGGGTGATGAAAGCTGTTTTTATCTCATCGGGTCCATACAGATGGATCTGATGATACCCGGAATAAGCGTCCAAAAAGGACAAACGCTCACACCCTGCAGTCGAGTCGACTATTTGGTCGATGTGAGGGAGAGGAAAGTGATCTTTTGGGTAGGCCCGATTGATATGCTTGAAGTCAACGCATATGCGAAGTGAGTCGTCCTTCTTTGGGACCATGACAACATTAGCTAACCACTCGGAGTGGTAAATCTCTCGGATAAACTCAGCTGCTAGAAGCCGAGCCACTTCTTCACCGATTGCCTTTCTCTTCAGTACGGCGAACCGTCGAAGATGTTCTTTGAATGGTTTCACTTTTGGGTCGACTCACAAACAATGCTCAGCCAGTCCCCTGGGAACACCTGGCATGTCAGAAGGTTTCCATGCAAAGATGTCCCGGTTCTCACAGAGGAACTGGATGAGCGCTTCTTCCTATTTGGAGCCGAGTGTTGTTGAAATGTGAGTCGGAGCAACATTGGGATCCGTCGGTGAATATGAATCGGCTTCGTTTCACCAGACGACTAAAATGCTGAATCTGTGGCAGGCTTCTTAGCTCGCAATAAATCACTCGGATCTGCATTTTTTTGATACTCCTGCAATTCCACTGTCGTCATCTGTGCATCGGTGATCTCTGAGCCCTTCTGGAAGCACTCTTCTACCTTCTTTCGATTGCCAGTGATAGTGATCACTCCCTTAGGACCAGGCATCTTCAATTTGAGGTACATGTAACATGGTCGAGCCATAAAATGTGCATAAGCTAGCCTGCCCAGAATAGCATGATAAGCACTCTGGAAATCCACAACTTCAAATGTCAACTTTTCTTTGCGGTAATTCTTGGAATCGCCGAAAACTACATCAAGGGCGATCTGGCTGAGTGACTCAGCCTTCTTGCCAGGAATAACTCCATGGAAACTCATATTTCTTTCATTGAGTCTGGACATTGGAATGCCCATTCCTTTCAACGTCTTTGCATACAGTATATTCAGGCCACTGCCACCATCCATCAAAACTTTAGTCAAATGAGTGCCTATGACGACTGGGTCAACCACCAATGCTTGCCTCCCAAGGGTGGCTATGTGTGTCGGGTGATCAGACTGGTCGAATGTAATGGTAGTCTGAGACCATTTCAAATAACTGGGCGTCGCCGGAGCGACCATGTTTACCTCTCTGTTGATGAGTTTCAGTCGACTTTTGCTCTCAACATCAGCAAAAATCATCAGAGTGGAATTGACGTGGGGGTAACCATCGTCACTTTCCTCTTTGTCCTCAACTTTGTCTGACTCTTTTTCCTTTTCTTTGGGATGTTTCTCTCGGAACTGCTGGATTAGGAGCCGACACTGTCGAGTGGTATGCTTCGGGTAAATGAGATTACCCTCTTCATCTTTCTTTGTGTGAATGTGGCATGGAAAATCCAACACATCATTTCTGTCTTGATCCTTTATTTTCTTGGGATTCCACGGTTCTTTGGGCTTCCCCTTGAACTTTCCCTGAGTCACGGCCAAGGTTTCTCCAGGAGCAGCTGGCTCGGCTTTGCGCTTCTGCTTCCGACTGGTGTTTCCTCCTCCGGTTTCGTGGGCGACTGTTTTGTGTTTGCCACTCCGGAGCCGATCCTCCTCTTCACCATTGGCATACTTAGTGGCAATCTCCATCATTCGACTCAGAGACATATCTCTGGTCCGACCGAACTTCAGATTCAACTCTCGATATTTGACACCTTCTTTGAAGGCGCAAACTGCTTGGTGATTAGACACATTCTCCACCATGTGGTGCAACGTGATCCATCTCTGGATATAATCCCTCAAAGTTTCATTTGCCTTCTGCACACAAGATTGCAGCTCTGTTAGTCCTGCTGGTCATTTGCATGTTCCTTCGAATGTTCTGACAAACACTCGGGCAAGTTCTTCCCAGCTATAAATACTGTCGGGTGCTAACTTATTTAACCATGCTCCGGTCGAGCCCTCCAACATTAGAGGAAGGTGCTTCATGGCCAATTAATCATTGCTGCCGCCAATCTGAAAAGCCACTCGGTAGTCCTCAAGCCAAGTGTTAGGCTTGGACTCACTAGTGAACTTACTGACTCCAGTCGCCAACCTGAAGTTGGGAGGAATCACCTTAGCCTTGATGGCTCTGCTGAAGCACTCTGGACCTGAGACATGCACTCTGCCGCTGGTTGGAAGATCTCCGTCATGGCCTTCTCTGTGAGCTCTGTTTCTGTCGACCAGACCCTGAACGAGAATAGATCTCGCATCAAAGCCTGGTTCCCTAGGGTCGACTGGAATCTTTCACCCACCACTGTGAGGGCGTCTGTCATCATGTTGCCGAGGCATGTATGACCCACTCCTTGGGGGAGGCGTGGGCACTCGATGACGATCATCGTGATCGAGTCGGTGATCATACTGCTCACAGTTTCTGTACTGATCTCGCCGGTCTCCACGCCCCTCAAGCCTCGGAGGTGATCTTGGGATGTGAGCCGACTGGACTGTATCTGCCATAACGGGTCTGCTATGGATCCTATTCCGTGACTGTGATACAGCTGTATTCTATTCTCCCGCTGCCCGGAGTAAAGCCCAGATCTGCATCAAACCTCTGCCAGCTTCTGACTGGGAAGGTTGAATTGACTCTGCAATTCGAGCTGCAGCTATGAGATTCTGGATCGGAGTTCGATATACCTGAGTCGGAGGCGGAAAAAGTTGTCGTCGACTGGACTCGGGGATCCGCTACCGAGCACGCTCGTCGGGTGTGCGCTGGAGGTTCTCCAGTCGAGTGCGCTCAGCCAAGTTGGTCAGGCGTGCGTCCTCCAAGGCTCGGGCCTCGGGTGTTTCTCCAACGATAGGAGTGTGAAGTGCATCCATGTTCCGACGGCGAAGTTCTTCCATATGCACTGAAGACAGGGGTTCGGGACGGTATTCCTCGTCAACACGCGACGGATTGCCTCTGCCATCGCCACCGTCACCGCGGGGGAAGCCAGGAGGACTGCAAGGTCCATTGACCATCAGGACTTCCGCCGCAGGGTCACTGCTGTCGCACTCGGATGCAGTCTCTGCGAAGCGAGTCGACAGGTCAAACAGGCCGTAGAGAGTTTCGTCGGGCTCGATTGCCGCGGCATGGGGGGTGGCCGACTGGCGAGCCACCGCGTGCCTCACCCACCGCTGAAGCCTCGATCGACCGGAACGCTTGCGCCGGCGGGCTACAGGGAGGGAGGACAGCACAGGAGCCGACCGGTACTGAGTCGACGGCTGCCGTAGGAGGACGCCACGAATGCACGCGCGAAAGTGCGTTGCCCTGCAGACGGGGAGCGCCTCGACGTCGAGTGGAGCTTCTTGAAGCCAAGCGGAGTCGTCGGCGACGAACACGAGCGCGCTGAAATGGATCTCGCGGCCCCCGGCCAAACCTCGGCCTGAAACCATGTTGATGGGGATTGGAAAAACCGCAACTTCTCCAACAAGTCGCTAAGACACCGGCCCCAAGGTGGGCGCCAACTTTCGTGGTTCTAAGTCTGACAGTAGAATAGGGGGTAGGTATGTAGAGGCAAGATCTTGGCTATGGAGAATTTGTACACGCGAGTTTTACGAGTTCAGGCCCTTCTCTGAGGAAGTAATAACCCTACGTCTCGGAGCCCTGAGGCGGTCGACTGGATTATACACGTGTGTGTTACAGAGGGTGTGAACCCTTGTCCCAGAGGAGGGGGTGGCTTATATAGAGTGCGCCAGGACCCCTGCTCCCCTCCGTTACACAGGGTTCGATATTCATCAAGAGAGAGCGTTATAGTAACGTCTGTAATAAAGTGCTACAAATGATCATTAAATATACGAGTAAATGCCTGATCATTGCTGCGCAGAGCGGCTTTAGGTCTTCTTGTACGTCGAGTGGTCTTTTACATGGTCGAATGGTTGAGTAGTAGAGTGACTTAAAGAAGAAGGAGTCTCCGAGTGAATGGTAGGTCGAGTAGATTACACTCGACACCTTTATTAGGTCCTCCCTGTTTACCCGTGAACTTCTTTGCTTCTAAGACAAGGACCTTAGGTAGGACATATAGGTCAGGCCTATTACCCTACCCCAGGTCTATGTCCTCATCAGGGCCCATGTTGCTCCACCGACGTACTCCTTCCTCCTATATAAACCTACATACCGCCAAACTACCAGATACGGAGCCAAAACCCTAATTCCACCGCCGTAACTTTCCGTATCCACGAGATCCCATCTTGGGGCCTTTTCCAGAGCTCCGCCAGAGGGGGTATCGATGATGGAGGGCTTCTACATCAACACCATAGCCTCTCCGATGAAGTGTGAGTAGTTTACTTCAAACCTACGGGTCCATAGTTATTAGCTAGATGGTTTCTTCTCTCTTTTTGGATCTCAATACAAAGTTCTCCCCCTCTCTTGTGGAGATCTATTCGATGTAATCTTCCTTTGCGGTGTGTTTGTTGAGATCGATGAATTGTGGGTTTATGATCAAGTTTATCTATGAACAATATTTGAATCTTCTCTGAATTCTTTTATGTATGATTGGTTATCTTTGCAAGTCTCTTCGAATTATTAGTTTGGTTTGGCCTACTAGATGTTGGGTAACGTAGTAATTTCAAAAAATTTCCTACGCACACGCAAGATCATGGTGATGCATAGAAACAAGAGGGGAGAGTGTGATCTACGTACCCTTGTAGATCGACAACGGAAGCGTTAGCACAATGTGGTTGATGTAGTCGTACGTCTTCACGGCCCGACCGATCAAGCACCAAAACTACAGCACCTCCGAGTTCTAGCACACATTCAGCTCGATGACGATCCCCGGACTCCGATCCAGCAAAGTGTTGGGGAAGAGTTCCGTCAGCACGACGGCGTGGTGACGATCTTGATGTACTACTGTCGCAGGGCTTCGCCTAAGCACCGCTACAATATTACCGAGGACTATGGTGGAAGGGGGCACCGCACACGGCTAAGAATATGATCACGTGGATCAACTTGTCTCTCTAGCGGTGCTCCCTGCCTCCGTGTATAAAGGATCAAAGGGGGGGTGGCCGGCCAGGAGAGGATGCGCCAGGAGGAGTCCTACTCCCTCCGAGAGTAGGATTCCCTCCCTTTCCTAGTTGGAATAGGATTCGGGAGAAGGGGAAAGAGGAGAGAGAGAGACGGAAGGGGGGCGCCAGCCCCCTCTCCTTGCCCTATTCGGATTAAGGGGGGGAGGGGCGCACGGCCCAGCCCTGGCCACCTCTCCTCTCTTCCACTAAGGCCCACTAAGGCACATATACCTCCCGGGGGGTTCCGGTAACCTCCCGGTACTCCGGTAAAATCCCGATTTCACCCGGAACACTTCCGATATCCAAATATAGGCTTCCAATATATCAATCTTTATGTCTCGACCATTTCGAGACTCCTCGTCATGTCTGTGATCACATCCAGGACTCCGAACAAACTTCGGTACATCAAAATGCATAAACTCATAATATAACTGTCATCGAAACCTTAAGCGTGCGGACCCTACGGGTTCGAGAACAATGTAGACATGACCGAGACATGTCTCCGGTCAATAACCAATAGCGGAACCTGGATGCTCATATTGTCTCCTACATATTCTACGAAGATCTTTTATCGGTCAGACCGCATAACAACATACGTTGTTCCCTTTGTCATCGGTATGTTACTTGCCCGAGATTCGATCGTCGGTACCTCAATACCTAGTTCAATCTCGTTATCGGCAAGTCTCTTTACTCGTTCCGTAATACATCATCTCACAACTAACTCATTAGTTTCAATGCTTGCAAGGCTTATGTGATGTGCATTACCGAGAGGGCCCAGAGATACCTCTCCGACAATCGGAGTGACAAATCCTAATCTCGAAATACGCCAACCCAACATGTACCTTTGGAGACACCTGTAGAGCACCTTTATAATCACCCAGTTACGTTGTGATGTTTGGTAGCACACAAAGTGTTCCTCCGGTAAACGGGAGTTGCATAATCTCATAGTCATAGGAACATGCATAAGTCATGAAGAAAGCAATAGCAACATACTAAACGATCGGGTGCTAAGCTAATGGAATGGGTCATGTCAATCAGATCATTCACCTAATGATGTGATCTCGTTAATCAAATAACAACTCTTTGTCCATGGTTAGGAAACATAACCATCTTTGATTAACGAGCTAGTCTAGTAGAGGCATACTAGTGACACTCTGTTTGTCTATGTATTCACACATGTATTATGTTTCCGGTTAATACAATTCTAGCATGAATAATAAACATTTATCATGATATAAGGAAATAAATAATAACTTTATTATTGCCTCTAGGGCATATTTCCTTCAGTCTCCCACTTGCACTAGAGTCAATAATCTAGATTATACAGTAATGATTCTAACACCCATGGAGCCTTAGTGTTGATCATGTTTTGCTCGTGGAAGAGGCTTAGTCAACGGATCTGCTACATTCAGAGCCGTATGTATCTTGCAAATCTCTGTGTCTCCCACCTGGACTAGATCCCGGATGGAATTGAAGCGTCTCTTGATGTGCTTGGTTCTCTTGTGAAATCTGGATTCCTTTGCCAAGGCAATTGCACCAGTATTGTCACAAAAGATTTTCATTGGACCCGATGCACTAGGTATGACACCTAGATCGGACATGAACTCCTTCAGCTAGACTCCTTCATTAGCTGCTTCCGAAGCAGCTATGTATTCCGCTTCACACGTAGATCCCGCCACGACGCTTTGTTTAGAACTGCACCAACTGACAGCTCCACCGTTTAATGTAAATACGTATCCGGTTTGCGATTTAGAATCGTCCGGATCAGTGTCAAAGCTCACATCGACGTAACCACTTATGATTAGCTCTTTGTCACCTGCATAAACAAGAAACATATCCTTAGTCCTTTTCAGGTATTTTAGGATGTTCTTGACCGCTGTCCAGTGATCCACTCCTGGATTACTTTGGTACCTCCCTGCTAGACTTATAGCAAGGCACACATCAGGTCTGGTACACAGCATTGCATACATGATAGAGCCTATGGCTGAAGCATAGGGAACATCTTTCATTTTCTCTCTATCTTCTGCAATGGTCGGGCATTGAGTCTTACTCAACTTCACACCTTGTAACACAGGCAAGAACCCTTTCTTTGCTTGATCCATTTTGAACTTCTTCAAAACTTTGTCAAGGTATGTGCTTTGTGAAAGTCCAATTAAGCGTCTTGATCTATCTCTATAGATCTTAATGCCTAATATGTAAGCAGCTTCACCGAGGTCTTTCATCGAAAAACTCTTATTCAAGTATCCCTTTATGCTATCCAGAAATTCTATATCATTTCCAATTAGTAATATGTCATCCACATATAATATCAGAAATGCTACAGAGCTCCCACTCACTTTCTTGTAAATACAGGCTTCTCCAAAAGTCTATATAAAACCAAATGCTTTGATCACACTATCAAAGCGTTTATTCCAACTCCGAGAGGCTTGCACCAGTCCATAAATGGATTGCTGGAGCTTGCACACTTTGTTAGCTCCCTTTGGATCGACAAAACCTTCTGGTTGCATCATATACAACTCTTCTTCCAGAAATCCATTCAGGAATGCAGTTTTGACATCCATCTGCCAAATTTCATAATCATAAAATGCGGCAATTGCTAACATGATTCGGACAGACTTAAGCATCGCTACGGGTGAGAAGGTCTCATCATAGTCAATCCCTTGAACTTGCCGAAAACCTTTTGCGACAAGTCGAGCTTTGTAGACAGTAATATTACCGTCAGCGTCCGTCTTCTTCTTGAAGATCCATTTATTCTCAATTGCTTGCCGATCATTGGGCAAGTCAACCAAAGTCCATACTTTGTTCTCATACATGGATCCCATCTCAGATTTCATGGCTTCAAGCCATTTTGTGAAATTTGGGCTCACCATCGCTTCTTCATAATTCGTAGGTTCATCATGATCTAGTAGCATGACTTCCAGAACAGGGTTACCATACCACTCTGGTGCGGATCTTACTCGGGTTGATCTACGAGGTTCAGTAGTATCTTGTTCTGAAGTTTCATGATCATCATCATTAGCTTCCTCGCTAATTGGTGTAGGTGTCACAGAAACAGGTTTCTGTGATGTACTACTTTCCAATAAGGGAGTAGGTACAATTACCTCGTCAAGTTCTACTTTCCTCCCACTCACTTCTTTCGAGAGAAACTCCTTCTCCAGAAAGTTTCCGAATTTAGCAACAAAAGTCTTGCCTTCGGATCTATGATAGAAGGTGTATCCAATAGTTTCCTTTGGATATCCTATGAAGACACATTTTTCCGATTTGGGTTCGAGCTTATCAGGTTGAAGCTTTTTCACATAAGCATCGCAGCCCCAAACTTTCAGAAACGACAACTTTGGTTTCTTGCCAAACCACGGTTCATAAGGCATTGTCTCAACGGATTTTGATGGTGCCCTATTTAACGTGAATGCGGCCGTCTCTAGAGCGTATCCCCAAAATGATAGTGGTAAATCAGTAAGAGACATCATAGATCGTACCATATCTAGTAAAGTACGATTATGACGTTCGGACACACCATTACGCTGTGGTGTTCCGGGTGGCGTGAGTTGCGAAACTATTCCACATTGTTTCAAATGTACACCAAACTCGTAACTCAAATATTCTCCTCCACGATCAGATCGTAGGAATTTTATTTTCTTGTTACGATGATTTTCAACTTCACTCTGAAATTCTTTGAACTTTTCAAACGTTTCAGACTTGTGTTTCATTAAGTAGATATACCCATATCTGCTTAAGTCATCTGTGAAGGTGAGAAAATAACGATATCCGCCACGAGCCTCAACATTCATCGGACCACATACATCTGTATGTATGATTTCTAACAAATCTGTTGCTCTCTCCATAGTACCGGAGAATGGTGTTTTTGTCATCTTACCCATAAGGCACGGTTCGCAAGTACCAAGTGATTCATAATCAAGTGGTTCCAAAAGCCCATCAGTATGGAGTTTCTTCATGCGCTTTATACCGATATGACCTAAACAGCAGTGCCACAAATAAGTTGCACTATCATTATCAACTCTGCATCTTTTGGTTTCAACACTATGAATATGTGTGTCACTATTATCGAGATTTAATAAGAATAGACCACTCTTTAAGGGTGCATGACCATAAAAGATATTACTCATGTAAATAGAACAACCATTATTCTCTGATTTAAATGAATAACCGTCTCGCATCAAACAAGATCCAGATATAATGTTCATGCTTAACGCTGGCACCAAATAACAATTATTTAGGTCTAATATTAATCCCGAAGGTAGATGTAGAGGTAGCGTGCCGACTGCGATCACATCGACTTTGGAACCGTTTCCCACGCGCATCGTCACCTCGTCCTTAGCTAATCTTCGCTTAATCCGTAGTCCCTGTTTCGAGTTGCAAGTATTAGCAATAGAACCAGTATCAAATACCCAGGTGCCACTGCGAGCATTAGTAAGGTACACATCAATAACATGTATATCACATATACCTTTGTTCACCTTGCCATCCTTCTTATCCGCCAAATACTTGAGGCAGTTCCGCTTCTAGTGACCAGTCTGCTTGCAGTAGAAGCACTCAGTTTCAGGCTTAGGTCCAGGTTTGGGTTTCTTCTCTTGAGCAGCAACTTGCTTGCTGTTCTTTTTGAAGTTCCCCTTCTTCTTCCCTTTGCCCTTTTTCTTGAAAGTAGTGGTCTTGTTGACCATCAACACTTGATGCTCCTTCTTGATTTCTACCTCTGCAGCTTTCAGCATTGCGAAGAGCTCGGGAATAGTCTTATTCATCCCTTGCATATTATAGTTCATCACAAAGCTCTTGTAGCTTGGTGGCAGTGATTGGAGAATTCTATCAATGACGCAATCATCTGGAAGATTAACTCCCAATTGAATCAAGTGATTACTATACCCAGACATTTTGAGTATATGCTCACTGACAGAACTATTCTCCTCCATCTTGCAGCTATAGAATTTATTGGAGACTTCATATCTCTCAATCCGGGCATTTGTTGAAATATTAACTTCAACTCCTGGAACATCTCATATGCTCCATGACGTTCAAAACATCGTTGAAGTCCCGATTCTAAGCCGTAAAGCATGGCACACTGAACTATCGAGTAGTCATCAGCTTTGCTCTGCCAGACGGTCATAACATCTGGTGTTGCTCCAGCAGCAGGCCTGGCACCCAGCGGTGCTTCCAGGACGTAATTCTTCTATGCAGCAATGAGGATAATCCTCAAGTTACGGACCCAGTCCGTGTAATTGCTACCATCATCTTTCAACTTTGCTTTCTCAAGGAACGCATTAAAATTCAACGGAACAACAGCACGTGCCATCTATCTAAAATCAAACATGAATAAGCAAAATACTATCAGGTACTAAGTTCATGATAAATTTAGGTTCAATTAATCATATTACTTAAAGAACTCCCACTTAGATAGACATCCCTGTGATCCTCTAAGTGATTACGTGATCCAAATCAACTAAACCATGTCCGATCATCACGTGAGATGGAGTAGCTTCATTGGTGAACATCACTATGTTGATCATATCTACTATATGATTCACGCTCGACCTTTCGGTCTCCGTGTTCCGAGGCCATATCTGTATATGCTTGGCTCGTCAAGTATAACCTGAGTATTCCGCGTGTGCAACTGTTTTGCACCCGTTGTATTTGAACGTAGAGCCTATCACACCCGATCATCACGTGGTGTCTCAGCACGAAGAACTTTCGCAACGGTGCATACTCAGGGAGAACACTTCTTGATAATTAGTGAGAGATCATCTTATAATGCATAAAAGATAAACATCACATGCAATCAATATAAGTGATATGATATGGCCATCATCATCTTGTGCTTGTGATCTTCATCTTAGAAACACCATCATGATCACCATCGTCACCGGTGCGACACCTTGATCTCCATCGTAGCATCGTTGTCGTCTCGCCAATCTTATGCTTCCACGACTATCGCTACCACTTAGTGATAAAGTAAAGCATTACAGCACGATTGCATTGCATACAATAAAGCGACAACCATATGGCTCCTGCCAGTTGCCGATAACTCAGTTACAAAACATGATCATCTCATACAATAAAATTCAGCATCATGTCTTGACCATATCACATCACAACATGCCCTGCAAGAACAAGTTAGACGTCCTCTACTTTGTTGTTGCAAGTTTTACGTGGCTGCTACGGGCTTAAGCAAGAACCAATCTTACCTACGCATCAAAACCACAACGATAGTTTGTCAAGTTGGTGCTGTTTTAACCTTCGCAAGGACCGGGCGTAGTCACACTCGGTTCAACTAAAGTTGGAGAAACTGTCACCCGCTAGCCACCTTTGTGCAAAGCACGTCGGGAGAACCGGTCTCGCGTAAGCGTACGCGTAATGTCGGTCCAGGCCGCTTCATCCAACAATACCGCCGAACCAAAGTATGACATGCTGGTAAGCAGTATGACTTATATCGCCCACAACTCACTTGTGTTCTACTCGTGCAAATAACATCAACACATAAAACCTAGGCTCGGATACCACTGATGGGTAACATAGTAATTTCAAAAAAATTCCTACGCACACGCAAGATCATGGTGATGCATAGCAACGAGAGGGGAGAGTGTCATCTACGTACCCTTGTAGATCGACAACGGAAGCGTTAGCACAACATGGTTGATGTAGTCGTACGTCTTCACGGCCCGACCGATCAAGCACCGAAACTACGGCACCTCCGAGTTCTAGCACACGTTCAGCTTGATGACGATCCCCGGCCTCCGATCCAGCAAAGTGTCGGGGAAGAGTTCCCTCAGCACGACGGCGTGGTGACGATCTTGATGTACTACTGTCGCAGGGCTTCGCCTAAGCACCGCTACAATATTATCGAGGACTATGGTGGAAGGGGGCACCGCACACGGCTAAGAATATGATCACGTGGATCAACTTGTCTCTCTAGGGGTGCTCCCTGCCTCCGTATATAAAGGATCAAAGGGGGGTGTGGCCGGCCAGGAGAGGGCACGCCAGGAGGAGTCCTACTCCCTCCGGGAGTAGGATTCCCCCCCCTTCCTAGTTGGAATAGGATTCGGGAGGAGGGGAAAGAGGAGAGAGAGAAGGAAGGGGGGCGCCGGCTCCCTCTCCTTGTCCTATTCGGACTAAGGGGGGAGGGGCGCACGGCCCAGCCCTGGCCACCTCTTCTCTCTTCCACTAAGGCCCACTAAGGCCCATATACCTCCCGGGGGGTTCCGGTAACCTCCCGGTACTCCGGTAAAATCCCGATTTCACCCGGAACACTTCCGATATCCAAATATAGGCTTCCAATATATCAATCTTTATGTCTCGACCATTTCGAGACTCCTCGTCATGTCCGTGATCACATCCGGGACTCCGAACAAACTTCGGTACATCAAAATGCATAAACTCATAATATAACTGTCATCGAAACCTTAAGCATGCGGACCCTATGGGTTCGAGAACAATGTAGACATGACCGAGACATGTCTCCGGTCAATAACCAATAGCGGAACCTGGATGCTCATATTGGCTCCTACATATTCTACGAAGATCTTTTATCGGTCAGACCGCATAACAACATACGTTGTTCCCTTTGTCATCGGTATGTTACTTGCCCGAGATTCGATCATCAGTATCTCAATACCTAGTTCAATCTCGTTATTGGCAAGTCTCTTTACTCGTTCCGTAATACATCATCTCGCAACTAACTCATTAGTTGCAATGCTTGCAAGGCTTATGTGATGTGCATTACCGAGAGGGCCCAGAGATACCTCTCCGACAATCGGAGTGACAAATCCTAATCTCGAAATACGCCAACCCAACATGTACCTTTGGAGACACCTGTAGAGCACCTTTATAATCACCCAGTTACGTTGTGACGTTTGGTAGCACACAAAGTGTTCCTCCGGTAAACGGGAGTTGCATAATCTCATAGTCATAGGAACATGTATAAGTCATGAAGAAAGCAATAGCAACATACTAAATGATCGGGTGCTAAGCTAATGGAATGGGTCATGTCAATCAGATCATTCACCTAATGATGTGATCCCGTTAATCAAATAACAACTCTTTGTCCATGGTTAGGAAACATAACCATCTTTGATTAACGAGCTAGTCTTGTAGAGGCATACTAGTGACACTCTGTTTGTCTATGTATTCACACATGTATTATGTTTCCGGTTAATTCAATTCTAGCATGAATAATAAACATTTATCATGATATAAGGAAATAAATAATAACTTTATTATTGCCTCTAGGGCATATTTCCTTCACTAGATTGATCTTTCTTGCAATGGCAGAAGTGCTTAGCTTTGGGTTCAATCTCGCGGTGTCCTTTCCCAGTGACAGTAGGGGCAGCAAGGCACGTATTATATGGTTGCCATCGAGGATAACAAGATGGGGTTTATATCATATTGCATGAGTTTATCCCTCTTCATCATGTCCTCTTGCTTAAAGCATTACTCTGTTCTCTTGAACTTAATACTCTCGATGCATGCTGGATAGCGGTCGATGTGTGGAGTAATAGTAGTAGATGCAGGCAGGAGTCGGTCTACTTGTCTCGGACGTGATGCCTATATACATGATCATACCTGGATATTCTCATAACTATGCTCAATTCTGTCAATTGCTCAACAGTAATTTGTTCACCCACTGTAATATTTATGCTCTCGAGAGAAGCCTCTAGTGAAACCTATGGCCCCCGGGTCTATTTTCTATCATATTAATCTTCCAATACTTAGTTATTTCCTTTGCCATTTATTTTACTTGCATCTTTATTTCTCTTTATAATAAAAATACAAAAAATATTATATTATCATATGTATCAGATCTCACTCTCGTAGGTGACCGTGAAGGGATTGACAACCCCTTTATCGCGTTGGTTGCGAGGAGTTTATTTGTTTGTGTAGGTGCGAGGGACTCGTGCGTGGCCTCCTACTGGATTGATACCTTGGTTCTCAAAAACTGAGGGAAATACTTACGCTGCTCTGCTGCATCACCCTTTCCTCTTCAAGGGAAAACTAACGCAGTGCTCAAGAGGTAGCAAGAAGGATTTCTGGTGCCGTTGCCGGGGAGTCTACGCAAAAGTCAACATACCAAGTACCCATCACAAACCCTTATCTCCCGCATTACATTATTTGCCATTTGCCTCTCGTTTCCTCTCCCCCCACTTCACCCTTGCCATTTTATTCGCCCTCTCTCTCCGTCCTCCTCCTCTTTCTCTATTCACCTCTTTTTGCTCGTTTCTTGTTTGCTTGTGTGTCGGATTGCTTGCTTGTCACGATGGCTTAAGATAATACCAAATTGTGTGACTTTACCAATACCAACAACAATGATTTTATTAGCACTCCGATTGCTCCTCTTACCGATGCTGAATCTTGTGAAATAAATGCTGCTTTGCTGAATCTTGTCATGAAAGATCCATTTTCCGGCCTTCCTAGTGAAGATGCCGCTACCCATCTAAAAAACTTTGTTGATCTGTGTGATATGCAAAAGAAGAAAGATGTGGAAAATGATATTGTTAAATTGAAGCTATTTCCTTTTTCGCTTAGAGATCGCGCTAAAGCTTGGTTTTCGTCTTTGCCTAAAAATAGTATTGATTCATGGAATAAGTGCAAAGATGCTTTTATCTCTAAGTATTTTCCTCCCGCTAAGATCATCTCTATTAGAAACGATATTATGAATTTTAAGAAACTTGATCATGAACATGTTGCACAAGCTTGGGAGAGGATGAAATTAATGATACGTAATTGCCCTACACATGGTTTGAATTTCTGGATGATTATACAAAAAATTTATGCTGGATTGAATTTTGCTTCTAGAAATCTTTTAGATTCGGCCACGGGAGGCACTTTCATGGAAATCACTTTAGGAGAAGCTACTAAACTCCTAGATAATATTATGGTTAATTATTCTCAATGGCACACTGAAAGATCTACTAATAAGAAAGTGCATGCGATAGAAGAAAATAATGTTTTGAGTGGTAAGATGGATGAACTTATGAAATTATTTGCTAATATAAGTGTTTCTTCTGATCCTAATGATATGCCTTTGTCTACTTTGATTGATAATAATAATGAATCTTTGGATGTGAATTTTGTTGGTAGGAATAATTTTGGTAACAACGCGTATAGAGGAAACTTTAATCCTAGGCCGTATCCTAGTAATTCCTCTAATAATTATGGTAACTCCTACAACAATTCTTATGAAAATTTTAATATGATTCCCTCTGATTTTGAATCTAATATTAAAGAATTTATTACCTCACAAAAGAATTTCAATGCTTTGATTGAAGAAAAATTGCTTAAGATTGATGAGTTGGCTAGGAACGTTGATAGAATTTCTCTTGATGTTGATTCTTTGAAGCTTAGATCTATTCATCCTAAGAATTATATCAATGAGTCTCCCAAAGCCATGAGAATTTCCATTGATGAGTGCAAAGAAAGAACCGCTAGGATGCGTGCTAAGGAAGATTGCTTCATAAAAGCGTGTTCTTCTAGTTTCCATGATAATAAAGATGAAGATCTAAAAGTATTGATGTGTCCCCTATTAAATCATTGTTTTGTAATATGAATCTTGATAATGATGGGACTGAATATGATCCACCTTTACCTAGAAGACATTCCAAACAATCGGACTCTTTAGATCCTGATGCTAGAATTGTTAAAAGTGGGATTGAAGAAGTCAAAACTTTAAATATTAATGAACCCACTATTTTTGATTTCAAGGAATTTAATTATGATAATTTCTCTTTGATAGATTGTATTTCCTTGTTTCAAACCATGCTAAATTCTCCTCATGCTTGTAGTCAAAATAAAGCCTTTACCAAACATATCGTTGATGCTTTGATGCAATCTTATGAAGAAAAACTTGAGTTGGAAGTTTCTATCCCTAGAAAACTTTATGATGAGTGGGAACCTACTATTAAAATTAAGATTAAAGAACATGAGTGCTATGCTTTGTGTGATTAGGGTGCTAGTGTTTCCATGATTCCAAAGACTTTGTGTGATTTGCTAGGTTTTCATGATTTTGATGATTGCTCTTTAAACTTGCACCTTGCGCATTCCACTATTAAGAAACCTATGGGAAGAATTAATGATGTTCTTATTGTTGCAAATAGGAATTATGTGCCCGTGGATTTTATTGTTTTTGACATAGATTGCAATCCTTCATGTCCTATTATTCTTGGTAGACCTTTTCTTAGAACGATTGGTGCAATTATTGATATGAAGGAAGGGAATATTAGATTCCAATTTCCGTTAAGGAAAGGCATGGAACACTTCCATTGAAAGAAAATTAAATTACCATATGAATCTATTATGAGAGCCACTTATGGATTGCTTACCAAAGATGGCAATACCTAGATCTATCTTTGCTTTTATGCCTAGCTTGGAGCGTTAAACGATAGCGCTTGTTGGGAGGCAACCCAATTTTATTTTTATTCCTTGCTTTTTGCTCCTGTTTAGTAATAAATAATTTATCCAGCATCTGTTTTGGTTGTGTTTTTTTGTGTTTAATTAGTATTTGTGCCAAGTAGAACCGTTGGGAAGACTTGGGGAAAGTCTTTTTAATCTTGCTGTAAAAAACAGAAACTTTAGCGCTCACGAGAACTGCTGCCATTTTTATTTGGAAAGCGATATTTAGTTAATTCTTTTTTAAGATGATTAATAGATAAATTATGCACGTCCAGAAATTTATTTTAGAATTTTTGGGGTTCCAGATCTTGCGTTAGCTACAGATTACTACAGACTGTTCTGTTTTTGACAGATTCTATTTTTAGTGTGTTGTTTGCTTATTTTGATGAATCTATGGCTAGTAAAATAGTTTATAAACCATAGAGAAGTTGTAATACAGTAGGTTTAACACCAATATAAATAAATAATGAGTTCATTACAGTACCTTGAAGTGGTGTTTTGTTTTCTTTCGCTAACGGAGCTCACGAGATTTTCTACTTTAAGTTTTGTGTTGTGAAGTTTTCAAGTTTTGGGTAAAAGATTTGATGGATTATGGAACAAGGAGTGGCAAGAGCCTAAGCTTGGGGATGCCCATGGCACCCCAAGATAATCTAAGTACACCTAAAAGTCAAAGCTTGGGGATGCCCCGGAAGGCATCCCCTCTTTCGTCTACTTCTATCGGTAACTTTACTTGGAGCTATATTTTTATTTACCACATGATATGTGTTTTGCTTGGAGCGTCTTGTATTATTTGAGTCCTTATTTGTTAGTTTTCCACAATCATCATTGCTTCACACACCTTTTTGAGAGACACTCATGATTCAGAAATTGTTAGAATACTCTATGTGCTTCACTTATATCTTTTGAGTTATATAGTTTTTGCTCTAGTGCTTCACTTATATCTTTTAGAGCACGTTGGTAGATTTGTTTTATAAAAACCATTGTTCTCTCATGCTTCACTTAGATTATTCTGAGAGTCCTACAAAACAGCATGGTAATTTGCTTTAATTATGTTAGGCATTCAAGATTAATAATAAAATTTTCTTATGAGTGTGTTGAATACTATGAGAAGTTTGAAACTTGATAATATTTTTGAGATATGGAGATGGTGATATTAGAGTCGTGCTAGTTGAGTAATTGTGAATTTGAGAAATTCTTGTGTTGAAGTTTGTGATTCCCGTAGCATGCACATATGGTGAACCGTTATGTTAAGAAGTCGGAGCATGATGTATTTATTGATTGTCCTCCTTATGAGTGGTGGTCGGGGACGAGCGATGGTCTTTTCCTACCAATCTATCCCCCTAGGAGCATGCGCGTAGTACTTTGCTTCGATAACTAATAGATTTTTGCAATAAGTATGTGAATTCTTTATGACTAATGTTGAGTCCATGGATTATATGCACTCTCACCCTTCCACCATTGCTAGCCTCTCTAATACCGCGCACCTTTCACCGGTATCATACACCCACCATATACCTTCCTCAAAACAGCCACCATACCTACCTATCATGGCATTTCCATAGCCATTCCGAGATATATTGCCATGCAACTTTCCACCGTTCCGTTTACTATGACATGCTCCATCATTGTCATATTGCTTCGCATGATCATGTAGTTGACATTTTAGTTGTGGCAAAGCCACCGTTCATAATTCTTTCATATAAGTCACTCATGCATCATTGCTATCCTGGTATACCGCTGGAGGCATTCATATAGAGTCATACTTTGTTCTAGTATCGAGTTGTAATCATTGAGTTGTAAACAAATAGAAGTGTGATGATCATCATTCATAGATTATATATTGTCCCAATAAAAAAATAAAGGCCAAAAAAAGAGTAAATAAATAAAAAGGGGTAATACTACTATCCTTTTTTCCACACTTGTGCTTCAAAGTAGCACCATGATCTTCATGATAGAGAGTCTCCTATGTTATCACTTTCATATACTAGTGGGAATTTTTCATTATAGAACTTGGCTTGTATATTCCAACGATGGGCTTCCTCAAAATGCCCAAGGTCTTCATGAGCAAGCAAGTTGGATGCACACCCACTTAGTTCTTTTTGTTGAGCTTTCATATACTTATAGCTCTAGTGCATCCGTTGCATGGCAATCCCTACTCACTCACATTGATATCTATTAATGGGCATCTCCATAGCCCGTTGATATGCCTAGTTGATGTGAGACTATCTTCTCCCTTTTTGCCTTCTCCACAACCACCATTCCATTCCACATATAGTGCTATGTCCATGGCTCACGCTCATGTATTGCATGAAGATTGAAGAAGTTTGAGAACACTAAAAGTATGAAACAATTGCTTGGCTTATCATTGGGGTTGTGCATGATTTGAATACTTTGTGTGGTGACGATGGAGCATAGCCAGACTATATGATTTTGTAGGGATAACTCTTTGGCCATGTTATTTTGAAGAAACATAATTGCTTAGTTAGTATGCTCGAAGTATTATTATTTGTATGTCAATATTGAAAATTTGTCTTGAATCTTTCGGGTCTGAATATTCATACCACAATTAAGAGAATTACATTGAAATTATGCCAAGTAGCATTCCACATCAAAAATTATGTTTTTATCATTTACATACTCAAGGACGAGCAGGAATTAAGCTTGGGGATGATTGATACGTCTCCAACGTATCTATAATTTTTGATTGTTCCATGCTATATGATATCCTGTTTTAGACATTATTGGGCTTTATTATACACTTTTATATTATTTTTGGGACTAACCTATTAACCAGAGGCCCAGCCCAGAATTGTTGTTTTTTGCCTATTTCAGAGTTTCGCAGAAAAAGAATATCAAACGGAGTCCAAACGGAATGAAACCTTCGGGAACGTGATTTTTAGAACGAACATGATCCAGAGGACTTGGACCCTACGTCAAGCAATCAACCAGGAAGGCACGAGATAGGGGGCGCGCCTACCCACCCAGGCGCGCCCTCCACCCTCGTGGGGCCCACGTTGCTCCGCCGACGTACTCCTTCCTCCTATATATACCTACATACCCCCAAACTACCAAATACGGAGCCAAAACCCTAATTCCACCGCCGTAACTTTCTGTATCCACGAGATCCCATCTTGGGGCCTTTTCCGGAGCTCCGTTGGAGGGGGTATCGATCACGGAGGGCTTCTACATCAACACCATAGCCTCTCCGATGAAGTGTGAGTAGTTTACTTCAGACCTACGGGTCCATAGTTATTAGCTAGATGGCTTCTTCTCTCTTTTTGGATCTCAATACAAAGTTCTCCCCTCTCTTGTGGAGTTCTATTCGATGTAATCTTCTTTTGCGGTGTGTTTGTTGAGACCGATGAATTGTGGGTTTATGATCAAGTTTATCTATGAAAAATATTTGAATCTTCTCTGAATTCTTTTATGTATGATTGGTTATCTTTGCAAGTCTCTTCGAATTATCAGTTTGGTTTGGCCTACTAGATTGATCTTTCTTGCAATGGGAGAAGTGCTTAGCTTTGGGTTCAATCTTATGGTGTCCTTTCCCAGTGACAGTAGGGGCATCAGGGCACGTATTGTATTGTTGCCATCGAGGATAAAAAGATGGGGTTTATATCATATTGCATGAGTTTATCCCTCTACATCATGTCATCTTGCTTAAAGCGTTACTCTGTTCTCTTAAACTTAATACTCTAGATGCATGCTGGATAGCGGTCGATGTGTGGAGTAATAGTAGTAGATGCAGGCAGGAGTCAGTCTACTTGTCTCGGACGTGATGCCTATATACATGATCATACCTAGAATTTTCATAACTATGCTCAATTCTGTCAATTGCTCAACAGTGATTTGTTCACCCACCGTAATATTTATGCTCTCGAGAGAAGCCTCTAGTGAAACCTATGGCCTCTGGGTCTATTTTCCATCATATTAATCTTCCAATACTTCGTTATTTCTTTGCCATTTATTTTACCTGCATCTTTATTTCTCTTTATCATAAAAATACCAAAAATATTATCTTATCACATCTATCAGATCTCGCTCTCGTAGGTGACCATGAAGGGATTGACAACCCCTTTATCACGTTGGTTGCGAGGAGTTTATTTATTTGTGTAGGTGCGAGGGACTCGTGCGTGGCCTCCTACCGGATTGATACCTTGGTTCTCAAAAACTGAGGGAAATACTTACGCTGCTCTGTTGCATCACCCTTTCCTCTTCAAGGGAAAACCAACGCAGTGCTCAAGAGGTAGCAATCAGTTACCTGCATTCATTGTTATGGCTGCATAACACTAGCATTAAAGCACCTCTGGGCCTGCATCCAGAGGAACACTCAAATCAGCCTTTCTTGGAGCCAGGCCCGAGCGGTGCAACCCTAGGCACGTGGGCGCGAGCGGTTGCACGCATGGATGCGGTTCCGAGAATTCGTGTTGTTTCCCGATGCGTCGTCATAAATTACCCTCATCTCCCTTCCTCTCCGCTCTCTCTCCGCTTCCCCACTCACACCGGCAGCGCCGGCCACAGGAGTGACAGCAGGACGATCCAAGACAGTGGCTAACACCAGAGCGACTGCAGACCTTCACCGGAGCGCATTGACCATGGCGTTAAGTCCTCACCCTCTCTGCAGATTTACTGCTTTCGACTCGGGCTAGATTAGATTTGAGCACGCAATTGGAGAGTTAGGGAGGGAATTGAACACATTGGGGGGCATTCGATTAAAACACTATACTATCAATCGATTCTACACCAAGGACTTCTAGGATTTATAGGTCATTTTTCAATTACATCGGGGGTGGGGATTGGGGTACAAACTTTCTTGTCTAGTCGCGTCAAGCGGCAGAGGGGCGTAGCCGTCTTCTTTTCTTCCTCATCGTCTTCGTCAAGAACGATGAGTCTTGCATGGTCGCCTGCCGCCGGCGCCCTGGCCACCATCTGCACCCCATCGTTGTCGGCCACCTGTGACCCAAACGTCCTACTCCAGTACGTCGTGGCACGCTGGTCTTGAGGCGCCTTGTACTGCCTGTACTTGGCCCATCCTGCCCTCTCTCTAGCGTCGCCAAAGTCTGCCTGATTCATGGCCCAGCGTAGGATATCCACTGACACTGCGCCCTTGGCTGGGTCCAGAATCAGTGTCTTCGGCTCGTTCGGCATAGCCGTCTTCATCACAGTGCCGACCTCCTTCTGCATGTCATTGATGCTGCTGAAGTTTGAGCACACTTCCATGATGTGTTCGAACTTCTTGCGTTCACCGAGCGAGCATCCAAGGAAGAAGGCCCTCCATCCAATGCCCCGGGGGAAAGGGTTGGAGTTAGAGTTGGAGTTCATGGCGAGGGAGAGGTGGTGAAACAGAGAGGTGGGAGAGGAGTGGTGGTGAGGGGGTTTGAGTGTGGTGTTGGGTTAGTACGGTTGGTTAATATAGGAGCATTAGGCTAATATGAATGAATGTTGACCATTGAACTGTGTGATGTTAATAATGTAGATGCACAAGGGCAAGGAGATCATGCCACCATTGGAGAAGGGCAACGAGGTCGTGCCATCATTGTGGAAGTGCCCGTGCAAGAACATCCAACCGCCAAGCGGAGGAAATGTGGTCCCTACCATGAGGAGTCCGGACCAAGCCACTTCTGCAAGGTTATCCTTGGTCCGGAGCTGGAGAGTCTGCCAATGCCTCTGGAGTTCACCAAGCACTTCCTAGTCGTCCCTGCAGAGTTCAAGCTCAAGACGAACACCAGCTGCGCATGGAGGGTCACGGTGAGGGTGATCAATGGCAAGGTCACCCTTGATCAGGGTTGGGCCACCTTCACCGCCGTTCACCAGATCATGATCGATTACATGCTGACGTTCAAGCTGCTGACCCCCGGCACCATGAAGGTGATAGTATTCAATGATGAGGGCGTGGAGGTGGTCACCAAGTGCAAGCAACATGACAATGCCTTCGTCGTGACCACCTGAGCTCTTGTTGCATGTTCCTTGTTGGTTGTTGGTTTAATACTTGGGTTTCGTTTAAAACTTATCATACTATGTTGGTTTAAAACTTGTGATGTGTGGTTAAGACTTGTGCTTGTGCCTAAGTTTGTTCTGTTGCTCTAGTTTAGTTCTTAGTTCTTCATGTGTGCCTCTGATAACCTCACCACATCAAGAAGGAGATTACCACACAACTTTCCTGGATGAAACCAAACAACCGGACTTGTGTTTCCCTTGAAACAAGTCCACAACCAAACAGCGGGCCTTCCGTTTTGGCACATGCAGGCTAGAGGATGCAGGAAACCAATCAACATGCAGATGTTCGTTTTTTGACCGCATATGCTCAACCAGGCCCAGCTGGGACAAATATGCAAAGTGCCTAAAAACGATGCAGGTAACCGAACGCATATCAAAGGACTCATGGGATAGTCGTATGGAGCACCCTATGGGCATCCTCATGGACACTACATCAACTCCCCAAGCATGAAGTGGACCAATGACAAGAGCGCGTGCAAGAGCTATCGAGACCGAGGTTAACTCTCTCCTTATTGAGCTTCCCTTTGACTCATTCGAGACATGGCTACTACCTCATGATGAGACGCTTGACATACTTAGGCACCAAGAAAGCAGCCACTTTGCTTTCTCTGAGAGGAAACCAGCGTCCGCACTTGCGAAACCCAGATCAGAAGGGGAAAAGAAGTCACCACGATCCCAACGCCACATGCAGAAGAATGTGTACACATGCGGCACGAGTACACCCGAGCGAACCAACCCACACCCAATGCACTTACTGAGAGGGCCCACCCGCAGGCCACATCCCCCGATCAACCACAAGCCTCCCTCTCAAGGGAACTTAAAGTTTCAGGAGATGTATATATGGTATTCAACATAGACCCAGAGATTCTCAGTTATGGTTAGCTTGGTTGAAGGCTAGAAATCTATTTTATCAAAATTGTAAGAGGGTTATTGGGGATGGCAAAAATACCAGGTTCTCGGATGACTAGTGGATAAGCTCTAAACTTCTTTGCCTTTCTTCTTCTGCGACTACCTTATTAGATAAAGGCTGGGATAGAGTTTGCTTTACAAGAATTTGTGGGGAGATACATTGGGAATGTAGGATAATATTAAGTATGATCGTGAAACATAATATGCTCTGTTTTGTATTTTGCATGAAAAAGGTATAATTAAACACAAGAAAGTGTAATTTCACAAAAAGGTTAAATTGCACCAAAGGTGCAATGACACTATTTTAAAATGATCAAATACAAAATATCAAAAACTTAAAAAGAACAAACTTTGACATGTTCACGAAATACACATGGTACTCGCACATAAGTGCATTGAGGGAGTGAGGTCGAGGCTGACTGTTTTCTTGTTTTTCCAGAACAAATAGACCACGCGCATCTCCACGTACATCCTACGGCTGAAAATTAAATATTTTATGTTGGAGAAAGAAGAAGAATGTGAATGCCTATTAGCACACCCAGGCAAACATTTACTACAACACTGGATAAGACGAACACGTAGTTGCCTCACTTACAACCCTCCAACTTTGTCGGTCTCTCCGTTGTATGTATCCATACCGGTAAACACAATGTCGCGCCATAGCTCTCTCTGGCTCATGCTGTGGCCTCGCTGGCTCTAGTGAGAGTTTAAATCTAACGTTGGTTGTAATTCCCGGTACCTCCTAATCCAGTTCAGCTCACCCAGAAGTTCCCTTGTGAGTGTGATACCTAGGAGGTCTAATACCACCAGCCGGTACTCGTTGCTTGTTTGCTGGTTTACCCAAACAACTGGGCCTGAGAATCCTATGTGCTCCATAATACATCCCCTAGTCGTGTGACTGGCCTATATATCTACGACATATTGTTGCCAGCGTGGACACACATATCGTCATTGATCCCCTTCTTAGCTACTAGCTAGCTGTAAATATATTTGGTGAATGGTTGTTCAGTCGTTATTATTTGTGGGCAGCTAGGTTTGGTGTGAATATGCATCATGTTCACATGAATGCAGTTCATTCATTGACTTGCTTGATAGTCTAGTTTAATTAGTTTCCGTCATCTATTACTCCCTCCGGTCCTTTTTAGTCTACATAAATTTTTTGTCTAAGGTCAAACTGTCTCTATTTTGACCAAACTTATAAAAAAAATATCAACATTCATGATGCCAAATCAATATGGGTAGATTCATTATAAAATATAGTTTCATAGTATATATGTTTGGTATTATAGATGTTAATTTTTTTTAATAGAAATATGGTCAAACTTTGCAAAGTTTGACTTGACACAAATGTAATACATGGAGTAAAAAGGACCGGAGGGAGTACTTGGAGCTTATTTACAAGTTCTTAGTATGATCATTAACCTTGTCATATGCTATTGTACTGGTCATGAACATTATTACATAGGCACATCATCCTTGCACCATGCATGACATATCGCTAGAAAAATTGTGAGCTAGGACAATAGATATTATGATTTTCTTTTAAATAAACTATGACAACAAATATTAGTTTTTTGTTTTAGATAAACCATTCTTTTGTCATCTAGCCATGAGGATTAAGATATGCATATCAGTGTTATGTTATACTAATCTAGAGATCCGTCTTGCTTGATTGTGTAGAAATTTCATATCGGTGGCTACTACACATAGTATAGAGCGGGCGCTCATACATACGCACATACACTCACCTCTATAAACCTATGTACGCACACCTTTTCTCTATGAGCACCTCCGAGAGAGTCGGTACATCATCTTGAGATTGACGAAGTTGCCACATACGCCTTTGTAGTCGATGGAAATGTCTCCTCCCACTAAATGCACATCATCGAAAGGCCTTAAATAAATCCAAAATAATGCAAGCACCAATGTTAAGGGGGTGTTTGTTTCCAGAGACTTTTTTATATAGGGACTAGAAAAAGTCCCTCTTAAAGACTTTTTTACCAAACGGGAGGGACTTTTTAGGGACTAAACTAGGCATTTGGGACTAAATGAAGAAGACTCTCAAAAAGAGTCTTTTTGGGACTTTTCTAACAATGCCCCTCCATGCACCCATTGACCCGCTACCCCATGGTGTTGTTTGATTGTTATTTTTCTATATACTAGGGGCAATATGGTCATTTAATAACCTCTAGGAAGGGACTACAGACTTTTTAGTCTCTAGAAACAAACAGGGAGGGACTTTTTAGGGACTAGAGACTTTTTAGTTGGGACTAGAAAAAGTCTTAGGACTAGAGAACCAAACACCACCTAAGTCTAAGACTTGAACTGTGGTGGACTGAGGATACCATCGTCCTTCTAACTATTCAATGATACTTCATTTGATGCACACAAATTAATAGACACTCACTTAATATCCCTATCACGCAATGGCTTGAACGAATGCATAGGGGCGAAGATGTCTGAATGGTGTGCATCTGAACACATGTGTGCATGATTAGATCTTTTTTTACAGCACGCATGACTTGATCAGTAATACTACTTCCTCTATAAAGAAATATGCTCTTATATTTCTTTACAGAAGGAGTAAGTAACAGTAAATATAATAAAACTATCATAATTCAGGCTAGGGTTTCAAAAAACTACTAGATGTTTAAAAAATTCAAAAAGCTACCATAAAGTTGGTTAGTTGTCTCAAAAAATCCAAATGACCGTGTGGTTTAACATTGATTTGGTATATGATAGATCCGGCCCGCTCGTAAATAAACCATTTATTTGAATTTGTATTTGACAATTAACTTACATGTGGGGCCTATATGTTTCCTCATATATTCTAATAAAAATATTGTGTCTACTGGCCGCTCGTACCTGCTGCAGATGGACAGGGAAAGGGCACAAATGGAGCTGCGCATGCCGTGCCCAGCCACTCATTCTGCGTCGCCGGATTCGTTGATCCTGGAGTGAGTGAAGTCTATTTTAATCCTTTAATTCATAGAGCTAGTTGGAATCGATCATCTCTAAGATCGTACTCTAACCTTTTTTATCCCGGTCAATATCAATCCTATGCTGATCCTAGACATTATTGTCACACAGGAAAAAGGCAATCCCGATCGGGATTACTAGGTTCTCTCACTGATTCAGCGGCCCTACATGTCATATCCATCTTCTTCCCCGTTTAATGCCACGCTGAGCTCCCAGAGCGATAGCGATGCTCCCCTTGTTGTGAACACGTTGAGGGGCGCGTGGAGCAAGGCTGGCGACTGGGGAACACACCCAAACCCGACGCACTCCATTCCAGCCGCCTAAGGGTCTAGCCGCTTGTGCCGCTACAATGTCTCCGCGTGCACGCTCCGTGGATCGTGCCTGGTGAGATGGGAAGGCGGATAAAGCTCGCAGCTCGCTAGGGACGGGCGGACAATGCGATGTGCTTGAGCGCGGGTTGGCGGCATTGACGGCCGCGGCGGTCACAGTTGAGGAGAAAGTGGACGAGGCAAGGTTGTACCGATGCTAATTTGAGGAGACAGAGGGGATGGCGATTCAGATAAACGATAGATATGACATGTGGGCCACGGATGTCGGTGAGAGTTCACTGTAATCCCGGACGGAATGGAACATTTCCCGGTGTGAATATTGACCGGGATCAGAGAGTTTAGGGTACAAATTTGTCCGACCAGGTCGAGGTCCGCGCGGTGCGCCACAGTTGCCGCAGTTCGCACGTGCCTCTGGGCTGGGGACGCCCTCGTCCGTCTCCAGAGAGCTCCTGGAGCATTGCCATCAGCACCTCGAGCCATACCACCGTGCCGAACTGCTTCGCCGTACACCGCAGCGTTGCCTCACGTGATGAATCGGGCCGGTGTGCACCGTAGCCGACTCCCGCAAGTCGACTCGACTTCCTTGCCTGCGTCCGAGGTCGTCGTCGTCAAATTCCTCAACGCGGCGACGCCTCAGACTTTCGCTCGACCTTCCTCGCCTTCGCTACCCCGCCGACGACTCTGGGCACATATCAGCGTCAAGCTCCGCTACCCTGAGCCCCTTCCCGTCAACGCCTGTCTGACAGCTGCCGCGGAGCTCCACGGCCACAGCTCTTGAGCTGCCTCTCCTCCTCTACATCGTCTTCAGGACCATGGTGTGCACCCCGTCATCCAGGACCTCCTCCCACTCTCCCCCGAGCCCTCTGTCACCTAGCATCGAGCGCCGCCGCCCGTCGCCCCTGCAGTTCATGGCTGCCTGTGCTGCGAACTCCGGCGCAAGAACCGGATCGATCTGGAAACCGGCGTGTTCCACGCTCTCAGGGATGCCAGACTGCTACAAGAAGGAGGAGAAACCGGAGTGGCTCGCGACGGCGGACGCTAGGTGTCTCGCAGCTGCTTGAAGACGACGCCGTGTGGACAGGCAGATGCTCGAATCCTCCTGGTGCACCTCCGGATCTAACAAGTCCAGCGCCAACCCGACGAGCCAACAAACCCTCCTCCCCGGCGAGCTGCACGCATACAAGCTGCTCGACGACACGAGGCAGAGAGAAAATGGTTCCAAAGAGGACGGTTGGCGCTGATATGTGGGTCCACATGTAAGTTAACGGTCAAATAAACAGACAAACAAACGATTTGTTTAGGAACGGGCTCAACCTGTCATAAACTAGATCAAATTTAAACAACACAAACCAGATCAATTTTAAACAACACGGTCATTTGGGTTTGTTGAAAGAGCCAACTAACTTTGTGGCAGCTTTAAATTTTTTTTTCATAAAATGGTAGGTTTTTGAAACCTTATCTCAGATTGTGGTAGTTTTATGTTATTTGCTCAATAACTGGCAACTAAGCTTAGTGTTCTTACACTAAACTTTGTTGCATGATAAGCTTAAACTTCTTCTGTATTAATTCGTCTAGTTAACTAGAGTGGTAGGGGTAGTGGGATCCATATATGGCAATTTCATTATTATTTTTGGACGAACGCAATATTGCCACTTTCATTCCAAAAACTTTGCGAGAAAGAGCTACAGAAGCCACAACAACCCCACGTGGTACAAAGTTAGAGTTACTGAAAGATCAACTATACATGCGAGCAAGGAGGCTTCCCGCAAACTCTGTTCTGCATCATTGGTGGAATAATGCATTTGAAGCAAATATGTAGTGGGTTAGACAGATACATACCCTAGGGCTTTTTTTTTTGCTAGGGGGATACATACCCTAGGTTACAGCAGCGCAAAGCACTGCAGGTCACCGCCTTCCATTCAACGAATCTGTCTTAGATGTGCTTGAAAATACTCGCAAGCAGCTTGCCAATGCCATGGAACACGGGAGTTTGGCTCAAGCCCGATTTCCCACCAGGTTGCTATGATGCCCATTTCTCCTCGGATAATAATGATTTTTTATACCTCCCAACCCTAGATGATGTACACACTTGCAACCAAGAGACAATATGTACATGAGCGTAGAAGGTCTCAAGGGGTAACCATATAAAAAAAAAATGCTACAACTCAGCCGGACCATGCATGTTTTATATGCAGATGTATGAAAGCTCTTGTCCCATGTGATTGGTTTGGGGGCAAGTCTTGATTTCCAACATCAGTTTTTCACATTTATTTGACACTTGACGCCTAGAACCATGTATAAGTAGACTTTATTTGGCACGATTGGGCAGAACCAAAGCTGTTTTCAGAAGCAAATGACAAATAAAAACTTAGATCAATCACAAATTTAATATTATAGCTAAATTTTTGATCCTCCAACCAATTAGAAATTCAAAATATAGCAGATTCAGTGGGCATTTTCAGAGTAGAATTGATGAGCGAAATAAGCACATCCCATTAATTGGTGCCTAGATGTGAATTTTGTTCTAGTGTTCTACATTTTCTACCATGCACGGTATATACCGTGCATTGATCAGCCGCTTAATTATTTCAGAGTCCTAAAGAAATCACAAGGTACTAACCTGCTGTACGTCTTACTTTTCTCCACCTTTCCGTCACATGATCAGTTTGCGAGTGTGAGCCTTTTTTAAATAGTGTTCTTCCGTTTGGATGCCTCCCCCCTTTTGCAACACTATCCCAAAAATATATTTTCTCTTTCTATTTAAAGATTTGGATGCTTGATATCTTCTGAAATAAAAGTTTGTGTTATATTCTATTTGGACAAATGTGTTTATACCGATGAGATATTGTAAACAAACTTACACAAAACCAATCTATAAAAAACTCAATGAAACTTGGTACATACGGTAGTTTTTGTATAGTTTCATAAGGTTTCTCCATGTTTCATATTTGAATTTTAAAATTTGTGACAATATATTCAAGAGTGATCTTATCTCAATGTTCTCTTCACAAGGAACATAAATTTGCAAATGTATCATAAATCAAACTTACGGTTCAAAAGATAAAATAAATTCAAATTTTAGAATCATATGATAAAAAACTGAGTGAGTATAGTACTACTGGTCTCTACTTTGTGAGTGAGATGAGAGATATTGCAGGTAATAACTATGGGAAAAGTTGTCAGGAGAAATAGTGACTGATTGATACTGACATAAATTAATAGAACAAAGGGTCCTAAACTGAGGTAAATTAAACAACCCAAAGACCAGATGCATGCACGGATCTGAATCTCAAAGAGAACCGATGGCTGATACATGCACGGTATATACCGTGCATGGTAGAATGTCTTTTCTCCGCGTGAATTGGCTTGTACCCCAATGGCAAGTGTGCAGTGATTCAAGGTCAATTGTGGTACCTATCTTTGATGAAATTAGGGAAAGATCTACATATTTTGCCTCCTTTTCGGTTCGGCATGTTATGAGGGATGCTAATATTCCAGCAGATTTTTGTGCTAAATTTGCTACTAGTCTTAGTAGTTCGGAGTGTTGGATAGAGGAAAGTCCAGGTTTCCTCATGAGTAGCCTTGTATTGTAACCGAATCTCTATTAAGCAATTATAAAGGTCCCAATTTCTATGTCAAAAAAAAAAAGTGTGCGGTGATTCGTATACCGCGGGGCTCCTCCCTGGTTGGTCTTGTTCATGTGGACGCACGGTTAATCTGGCCATGGTGTCGATGATTATATCACCCAAAAGAGAAAGCAGATCGACATTAACTTTCCTCTTCACGCAGTAGGCACTTCTCTTTTGAGGTCACTATTTTGACTGTATTCTGTACATACATTACATTACAGGTGAACCTAACAACGCATTCGTACACACGGATCGATGAACACACTCCACCCATCTGTATATCTCAGCCGAACAGCCCTAGCCTCACCGGCGTGCCCGTCTCCGGTATCCACTCGCCGCCGTTCAGGAAGCGCTCCACCGTGAACACCTTGGACTTCTCCTTGTTGAGCACGTGGAACCCCTTCATCTCCTCACGCGCCGTGATGTTGGCGCCGTCCCCGACGTTGGCGTACTCGCCGTAGAACGCCGTGCCCAGGTTGTTCTTGCCCTCCCACGGCATGTACCCCTGCGCGTGCACGAACCCGTCGATCACCGACTCGATCACCACCACCCTCGAGAACTCCTTCCACGGCCGCCCCAGGAAGGTCTTCACCGTCGACGACTTGCTGGCGAGGGCCTCATCGGCCACGATGCGGGTCCGGTGCAGGACGAAGCCGGTGGTCTGCTGCCGGTCGCGGCGGCCGTGCGCGGTCACCACGCCAGGCTTCCCCGGGAGCGGGTCCTTGACGAGCAGCACGCAGCGCTGGAACACGGCGGCCGCGTCGCCGAAGATGAAGTCCACGGTGCCGGAGACAATGCAGCTGCGGTAGTACTGGCGGTAGGCCTGCGCGAAGAGCGTGTCCTGGTGCCCGTCGATCCGGCAGTTGAAGAAGACGGCCCGGTCGCCCTTCACGCGCACCGCAATCGCCTGCTGCTTCTCGTCCCCCGCCGTGTTCCGGATCCCCATCTTCACCGCCATGAACCTGTCTCCGTCCACCGCTGCGTACAGCATAGTTGATTAACGACGGTCACATTGGCCCTAGCTTGTCCGTGCCTACCCAAGGTGGGTAAAGCAATTAATAGTGTGTGATTACCCAAGGTGGCGGTTCTCCACATCCTTACGCCGTCGCCGACGCTCTTGCTGCCGGTGATGATGGACTTCTTGGGGCCGTCGCCGTACATGGTGATGTTTGACATCCCGTTGGTGACGTTCACCGACTCGTCGTAGACACCTTCCTTGATGTAAATCACATACCTCCCGCTGTAATTCTTCGGCAACGCGTCCAAGGCGGCCGAGATGTTTGTGAAGGCGCCGGAGCCATCCTTGGCCACTGTCACGTTCGGCGTGAGCACGCCATTGCGTTCTTCTTCCGCCTCTTCGAGAATCCTCCGGTCCTCGCTGGGCACCCACGTGGGGACGTCGGACATGGACTCCTGGAGCTGGCGCTCGCCGTCGCTTTGCTCGGCGGGGGTATCGTCGTTGTCGTCCTTGTCGTCGTCGTCGTCGTCCGCGTCCTTGGCGAGGGTGACTTCGGCGCCGGCGTCGATTTCGAGCATGGCCGCGAGGGCAGCGCCCTGCTGGATGATGGCGATGGCATTGCTAGAGATCTCCCGCGCCTTCTCCATGATCTCCTTGATCTGGACGCGGACATCGCCCTTGGGGAACATGTCGACGCAGGAGCCCTGGAACGTGATCACCGCGCTCAGCCAGGCCTGGAGGTCCTGAGCCGGCCCGTCGACGCCGCGCCACGCGACGGTGGAGAGCGCGCGGGTTACGTCGTTGGCGCAGTCGTCCAGGAGCATCTTGCAGTCGAGCAGGGCCTCGTGGACCAGCGTGTCGTTGCTCTGGCGCACGGCCTCCAGCAGCGACGACTCGTTGAAGCCGCGCGCGAGCTCCCGTCCGACGGCGGTGATGGCAGCGGCGGCGGCGGCGTGCGGGTGGTCGACCTGGTTGTTAGAACGTTCCAGCGGCTTGGTCAGCGTCTCCTTGCACGTGGCCTGGTAGTCCGTGGGCGAGCAGAAGAGGTCCACGGTGCGCATCGTGGCGGCCATCGCTTTCTTGTCCGTGTCCCCCTCGTCCTCGGCCCTCTCCGACACGATGAACGCCGCCGTGCCGATGATAATGGCGAGGAGCAGGAAGGCAGCGATGCCGCCGACGAGGAGCTTCGTGCGCGACGCACTTTCATCTGGCTCCGCCGGCGCGCTGCGCGGCATCGCCATTGCCGCGGACAGCCAGACAAATTTTCAAGAAACGAATCAAACGATGCGCGGCAGCGATATTGCCGCGCACAAAGAATCAAACGATGAAATCCCTATTGTTAGGAACACAACTGCGGAAGTTTTTCGCCTTGGTTTCTTTGCTGCGTCCTTGTGGTGTGTCCCTTTTCCGAGGAACAGAGTCTCCTTGATTTGTGCTGGCAGCACTCTATAAACCGGCCCTTTTCTTTAGTAATAAAGGAAATTAAAGGGAAGAGTGAGGGAGCCGTTTTAAGTCAAGGACCATGCACCGCAAGTCACATTTCTAACGTGGAAAACATCTCTATCTATCTCTACAAGAGGAGTTAGTTCCCTCGTCTCCACCACCCACCGTGTTTTTTCCTCCCACGTTCCATGGTTTTCTGTTGGTTTTTTGTAACCCCAAAAGATGCCATAGAAAAGAAAAACCCAACATAAATCAATACTTTTCGAAAACAGGTCTTGTATTAACTCAATCGAAGCAAATTAAATCAAATCGAATTTAATCTTATAAAAATCTCAACTAAACCAAAATCCCATCAAATTAAATGTTACCAGAATTGATGTAAGGTACTCCCTCCGTTTTTTTATATAAGGTGTATTTGCTTTTTGATAAAATTACACAATGTAAGGTGCATTATTTCTAAATCCTCGTAATCCCCCTTTTAGCCCTAAAAAAAAGCATCTTTCTCCCGATTGCATGTATCTTTTCTTGTAGAAAAAGAAGGAAAGTATCTCTCTCGATTGCATGTATCCCTTACTTTTCTAGACCCACTGATTTACTTGCCACTAACCAACAAATTTGTCAAGGGTAATTTCTTCCTAACATCTCTATAATTATGTGCCTTGGTCACCGTGCCAAAAATAATACACCTTATATAAAGGAACGGAGTGTCAAACAAGATTGATTTTGAACCACTAAAATATGCACTTGTTGCAATGCATGGGCCATTAGCTAGTAGGATGATGTTGTGTCACATCATGGACCACATTCCCTGCGTGGAGCATATGCATTTCAATAACTTGTTCTTTTTAGGATGTTAAAGCCACAATAATCCTACAGGAGTACAAAATATTTTATTACGGACTAACGTATAGCAAATCATTGGACCCACCCCCTCCCACCCCCACACCGCCCCCTTTGATTCAAAGGTCATAGGGGCAAGGTGGCCTGATCTTTTTGTGAGACAATGTGGATTTTTATAGAAGGAGACTAATATGATGACCTGACTATACCGAACACTTGACGACGTGCTTTAGCAATCGCCAAACCAAGTCGTGTCGGTATGGTTATTGACAATGTTGGTACCACTGTCAAACTGATCATGAAGATCAATCTCTACATGCAACTGAAGAGAAAACAAGAATTTAAGAGATACAATCTGAATTGCGGATATAAGATGCAATATTTGATTAACACGGTGTGGGTCCAATGACATGTAATGCAAGATGTCTTGTCGACTCTTATGTCTATGGCAAATTCAGTAGCAACTATTAAAAATCAATTCAATAAAATTTAAGCCCTAACTCAATGCTTTAAGGGGCTGATTAAGGAGATACATAACGGAAACAAACTCTAATAAAAAATGCGTCAAGTCTTGTACTCCAAAATTACATCTTATAGGTGATTGTGAAAGAAACTATAAAGTGACATCATGTATACTCCATCCATATCCAACACCTGTCATCAATGTGGCTTCAAGTCTAGATTCATCACTTGAAGCACAGCCTTTGGTCCTTGTACATATGCTGCCATCTTCATGCATGCTTGATCATACTCCAACGTGTGCCTTGCTTTTCATTCTAGGTCCTTAACTAATGATTAATGGAAATATATCCGATTTAGGTAACATTATATTCTCATAAACACTTGGAAGCGTTCCTAGAAATGGAAGTACCTGATATTTGAGCTGACATACTTAAACTCTAATCATTGGTGTTTGTGTCTCTTGAACTTGAGCTAATGTAGTCACGGGAGTTGTTGGTGTAACTGTAGCATGGGCGTCCTTATCAAAAGTGACAAGAATACACATGGTGCGGTGGAAGAAGAACGTTAGCAACAGTAGCAGAAGACATGTCGGCGAAGAAGTCGTTGTCGTCGGGAAGTAGTCGTCCTTTGAGAAGTAGTTGTCCCCTGCAATGTCAAAGGAGATGCCAACAGTCACGTGAGAGCACTCTCCGAAAATCTGATAACTCTCTTCCGTAGATGATCATAAGAGGCACAGTTCTGGAGGTCCGCTGTTCCACTTTGTGGTGCACACCGAGAGGCGGAATGGGAAAGTCATGGTCTGATGCGTGTTTGTGTCACGTGTGTGTGTCTATGTGTAGAGGAGAGACCTTATATTGACTTGAGTCAAAACAAATCCACTAATAGATGAAAGGAACTAAAACTGGTTCAGTACATGTATAGGAACAATCATGTCTATTCGAATTCATCTGGGTAAAACGTTTTGAATTTTTTCACGTGCGATAAAAAAGATAACACACACACACGCGCGCGCGGCCGCAGTGGAGCAACGTATGTCTATGTGTTCTCTTCTCATGCTTTAGTGATGTACTATAAAACAATCAACTATATGGAGTATGTCAGTTTAACGAGTATTTAACCAAAACACTAGCAAATTATGTTCGACCCTAACAGAAAACTACTACTTAGGGAAAACATGACCAGAACTTCCACTTTAGGACTAATTTTTGGCAAAAAAACTACCAAATCAGAAAAGTGGTCAATTTTTTGGGAGAAAAGTGATCAATTAGGAGTTCTTAAACCCATTCATGATAGGTTGGGCCCACTCATAAGCGCTGATGTGGCAGACTAGTCAACTCATTCTATTTCACTGTTATATTAACTGTTATGACTTATGACATGTAGGACCCATGTGTGAGGTGTCTTCTTCATCTGTCTCTCACTAAAAAGAAATCCCCACCAGATTTCCAAAAAACTATGTCCGGCACCTCCGGCGACAGGCCGGCGAGCAAGCGCCCGCGAGCGCAGCCAGATCGGGCGGTGGCCAGCGCGGCGGCCTGCTAGCCCGGCTAGCGCGGTAGCGCAGACCAGCTCGAGCTCGTGGCAGCGCATCGGCCAAGCTAGCCCTTAGAAAAAAAGCTAGCGCATAAGCTGTTGGATGCACCCAGAGGCTGTAAGCCTCACAACCGGTTGTTCCTACTCGTCCTTCCATGCATTGTCCCTCCCGGCAACAGCCGGGCGCAACCAGCAACAGCAGTAGCGGCGGCGCTAGCACCAGCTAGCCCAGACGCGGCTGGCCAGCAAGCGCGCGACTGCAGGGCCAGGCTCGGCACGCGAGCAGCAAGCAGCGGCGGTGCTAGACCAGGAATCAGCAGCGGCGCTAGCAACAACAAGCAGCAGCTCGTCCAAGAAGCAGCGGCGGTGCTAGACGAGCAAGCAATGGCGGCGCTAGCAACGGCAAGCATCAGCTGGTCCAGCAATAGCAAGCAACTCACGCAAGGTGTTTGCGGGAATGCCTTCAGGAGAGAGAGGAGCAAACACACTGACATGTGGGCCCTACATCTAGCTTAACGGTGTTGCCAAACAATGTAAAAATTTGGTGCCACGTAGGACTGACAACAGGGCCCCACTGTCAGATTTTCTGTAAAACGCAGTCAATCGCCCATTAGTGTTTTCAGCAATGCGATTACTAAAAATCAGTGTTTTCGTAGACTTTGATGGAAACAGTGTTGTTTCGCACTGAACGATGCAATTGTGGTGGTTTTGGCGATTTACTTGCCAGAGCTCTGTATAATTCCTAGTAGTGGATTCAATCAACTTGTTGCACTGATCTATATCATGTACGAACGATCTAATATAACGACCATTAGGCTAGCAGTAATAATGAGCTGCAAAGTAAGCAAATTGATGCAAGGGTAGCAATCAGAGGCCACCATCGTCACTCAACGAAGAAGAGATCCTAGTCCGAGCACCATCCGATGTGAACCAGTCAATGCCATGGGGCATTGGCCAATGGAAATTCTGCGTAGACCAGTAGGGGCGCACCAACGTTTCCTTCAAGACACCGATGGAATGAAAACATCGTATATACAGGCAAGCGACCAAGGTTGAGTGTTTTTCCCGATACTTCTTAATCCCATGGTGCTCACCGGGCGGTTGCCTTGTGGCCTCTCTAGGTGTTCTAATCCTGGTTGATGATCAACCATCGTTCATAGAGGTGGGGACGAGAAGCCTGAGAGCTCGACGGTGCTATCTATTCACTGTAACCAATGCGTGTTAGTACTACGGGTGCTAGTCGGGACATGCACGTGCTAATACAGAATGCACTTGGTCATTTGGTGGATTGTTGGTTGTCCTCGGTAGTGGAGAGTTATGTTTGGCGGAAGCACACATCGAGTTCAAATTAATGCACACCTTTGGTCCTTGCTTTTGGGTACCTTTGAGCAATGATTTGCGGACAAGCACGTGGTTTGTCTCCTCGGTGTATATACACCCTAAATAAAAATAATAAGTAACTAAAACCCAAAAAAATCTAAAAGTTTTTTTAATGAACTTGACCTTATGTTGTACTCGTGTAAAAAATTTGGCCAAGAAATAGCTTTCATGGTATTCTTAGTGGAAAAAAAAACAAAATTAACATTGTATACAAGTTATTATATCACTTTGCTAAAGCACATGCACATCTAAGTCCTGCGCCAGTTATGAGTCACTTTCTAGAGATAGCACCGGCGAGATTGGATAGATGATTAGAGTATCACTAATCTCTGATTGGCAGGAAACCAGACATATCTCAATCTTGATTCTGCAAAATGAATAGTAAATTCAGAAAATAGTGAAAAATTTAAATAGTTTTTTTGTAGATGTTTATGTTAGTGTAACAAGCCTACTCGAAAATTTCATGTGAAACAGGAGAGCAGTGTTTCGTCAGATAAAAAACAAAATTAAGTGTAACATTTGATGTTTTCTTTTTTGTACAGGTCAAAATTGCTAAAGCTTTCCATCTAAAATTTCCAGGTAGCATTTGGATGTGATCATGAACAAGTCTAATGTTTTCGGATCTTCTTTAACATTTCAATAATGCATTTTTGCTGCATGGGAGCATGTGCTTCTCGGAGAGCCAAAGTGGCTTTTCGCTCATCTATAGCATGTTGTACATTGTTGTTTATTTATTCTTTTTTTTTGAAAAATCACAAAACCTAATTGACACTGACTTGTGACTGCTAAAAAGTTGCCGATTTTATGTTAATAGTACACATGTACTGCAACATGATTGTACTTCTCACAAATGTAGTCACGAAATGGGAATGCAAAACCAGCTAAAACATTTTTTTTTTTGAACGTTGGCAGTAGAGCTGCCAAATTCATTGATCAGAAGAAGCGTTACAAGAACCCTCCGAGGAGGAAAGCACAGAAAAAGGCTAGTGCAAAAAGAAAAGAAAGAAAAAAGGACGGCACCACCACAAACCCAAGCTCCACGACAAGCCATGTACACCACCGGGAACCATCGCTGGGCCTCCAAGGGGACGCCTCCAAGGAGGGAGTGATATCGAAGACAACACCGTCCCTCAATCTGGACTAGCCAAATCTTAGGTTTTCACCCGGAGACCACAAGCCATGAGGTACGAAGAGCAAAACGAGCTCCACAGCGGTACCTCCAAGAAGGAAGACGACACCCGTAGGCGCCGTTACCGTCGGCACTGACCAGAACAGTGTAGGACTTTCATCCAAAGCCGAGTCTTCCACCAACAAACATGGATCCGAGGCCAACCAGAGTTGCCGTGAAGAAAAAGGCCGTGCACACACTACCAGGAACAGACTTGTCACCGCCGCACGCAGAAACTTGACGAACACGAGCCAACCTGGCTGGGCCACCCCGCCGCGCGCAGGCCTGGGCGCCAAACCAGATCCGGCCATCCTCAGCCTCCATGCACAGATCTGGGCGAGGAACCGCACCGCAGCGCACAGGAAGAGCCGAGTTAGAACCGGAGCTGGCCGGCAGCACCGCCGCGCGCCGTGACTGGACGGACACCAAATCAAACTGACTGCGTCAGTTTGAGAATAGGTTTAGGGTTTCCCGTGGGGCAAAGCCTCTCCACGTCTTTCTATATATAATGATCAGCATATACAAGTTACTGTTGGGTTTCGTAGTAATTTCAAAAATTTTCCTACGCGCACACAAGATCATGTGATGCATAGCAACGAGAGGAGAGTGTTGTCTACGTACCCAACGCAGACCGACTGCGGAAGCGATGACACGACGTAGAGGAAGTAGTCGTACGTCTTCACGATCCAACCGATCAAGCACCGAAACTACGGCACCTCCGAGTTCGAGCACACGTTCAGCTCGATGACGATCCCCGGACTCCGATCCAGCAAAGTGTCGGGGAAGAGTTCCGTCAGCACGACGGCGTGGTGACGATCTTGATGAACTACAGCAGCAGGGCTTCGCCTAAACTCCGCTACAATATTATCGAGGAATATGGTGGCAGGTGGCACCGCACACGGCTAAGGAATCGATCACGTGGATCAACTTGTGTCAACTTGTGTGTTTAGAGGTGCCCCTGCCTCCGTATATAAAGGATCCAAGGGGGGGGGTGCGGCCGGCCCTAGAGGAGGCGCGCAGGAGGAGTCCTACTCCTACCGGGAGTAGGACTCCCCTCCCGTTCCTTGTCCAACTAGGAGAGGTGGAGGGAGAGAAGGAAAAGGGGGGCGCCGCCCCTCCCTCCTTGTCCAATTCGGACTAGGGGGAGAGGGGGCGCGCGGCCTGCTGTGGCAGCCCCTTCCTCTTCTCCACATTAGGCCCATAAGGCCCATTAACCCCCCGGGGGGTTCCGGTAACCCCCCGGTGCTCCGGTTTTATCCGATACTCTTCCGGAACCCTTCCGGTGTCCGAATATTGTCATCCAATATATCAATCTTTACGTCTCGACCATTTCGAGACTCCTCGTCATGTCCGTGATCACATCCGGGACTCCGAACAACCTTCGGTACATCAAAATGCATAAACTCATAATATAACTGTCATCGTAACCTTAAGCGTGCGGACCCTACGGGTTCGAGAACAATGTAGACATGACCGAGACACGTCTCCGGTCAATAACCAATAGCGGGACCTGGATGCCCATATTGGCTCCTACATATTCTACGAAGATCTTTATCGGTCAGACCGCATAACAACATACGTTGTTCCCTTTGTCATCGGTATGTTACTTGCCCGAGATTCGATCGTCGGTATCCAATACCTAGTTCAATCTCGTTACCGGTAAGTCTCTTTACTCGTTCCGTAATACATCATCTCACAACTAACATATTAGTTGTAATGCTTGCAAGGCTTATGTGATGTGTATTACCGAGAGGGCCCAGAGATACTTCTCCGACAATCGGAGTGACAAATCCTAATCTCGAAATACGCCAACCCAACATCGACCATTGGAGACACCTGTAGTACTCCTTTATAATCACCCAGTTACGTTGTGACGTTTGGTAGTACCCAAAGTGTTCCTCCGGTAAACGGGAGTTGCATAATCTCATAGTCATAGGAACATGTATAAGTCATGAAGAAAGCAATAGCAACATACTAAACGATCGGGTGCTAAGCTAATGGAATGGGTCATGTCAATCAGATCATTCTACTAATGATGTGACCTCGTTAATCAAATAGCAACTCATTGTTCATGGTTAGGAAACATAACCATCTTTGATTAACGAGCTAGTCAAGTAGAGGCATACTAGTGACACTTTGTTTGTCTATGTATTCACACATGTATTATGTTTCCGGTAAATACAATTCTAGCATGAATAATAAACATTTATCATGATTATAAGGAAATAAATAATAACTTTATTATTGCCTCTAGGGCATATTTCCTTCAGTCTCCCACTTGCACTAGAGTCAATAATCTAGATTACACTGTAATGATTCTAACACCCATGGAGCCTTGGTGCTGATCATGTTTTGCTCGTGGAAGAGGCTTAGTCAACGGGTCTGCAACATTCAGATCCGTATGTATCTTGCAAATCTCTATGTCTCCCACCTAGACTAGATCCCGGATGGAGTTGAAGCGTCTCTTGATGTGTTTGGTCCTTTTGTGAAATCTGGATTCCTTTGCCAAGGCAATTGCACCAGTATTGTCACAAAAGGTTTTCATTGGACCCGATGCACTAGGTATGACACCTAGATCGGATATGAACTCCTTCATCCAGACTCCTTCATTTGCTGCTTCCGAAGCAGCTATGTATTCCGCTTCACATGTAGATCCCGCTACGACGCTTTGTTTAGAACTGCACTAACTGACAGCTCCACCGTTTAATGTAAACACGTATCCGGTTTGCGATTTAGAATCGTCCGGATCAGTGTCAAAGCTTGCATCAACGTAACCTTTTACGATGAGCTCTTTGTTACCTCCATATACGAGAAACATATCCTTAGTCCTTTTCAGGTATTTCAGGATGTTCTTGACCGCTGTCCAGTGATCCACTCCTGGATTACTTTGGTACCTCCCTGCTAAACTTATAGCAAGGCACACATCAGGTCTGGTACACAGCATTGCATACATGATAGAGCCTATGGCTGATGCATAGGGAACATCTTTCATATTCTCTCTATCTTCTGCAGTGGTCGGGCATTGAGTCTTACTCAATTTCACACCTTGTAATACAGGCAAGAATCCTTTCTTTGCTTGATCCATTTTGAATTTCTTCAAAATCTTGTCAAGGTATGTGCTTTGTGAAAGTCCAATTAAGTGTCTTGATCTATCTCTATAGATCTTAATGCCTAATATGTAAGCAGCTTCACCGAGGTCTTTCATTGAAAAACTTTTATTCAAGTATCCCTTTATGCTATCCAGAAATTCTATATCATTTCCAATGAGTAATATGTCATCCACATATAATATCAGAAATGCTACAGAGCTCCCACTCACTTTCTTGTAAATACAGGCTTCTCCGAAAGTCTGTATAAAACCAAATGCTTTGATCACACTATCAAAACGTTTATTCCAACTCCGAGAGGCTTGCACCAGTCCATAAATGGATCGCTGGAGCTTGCACACTTTGTTAGCTTCCTTTGGATCGACAAAACCTTCTGGTTGCATCATATACAACTCTTCTTCCAGAAATCCATTCAGGAATGCAGTTTTGACATCCATCTGCCAAATTTCATAATCATAAAATGCGGCAATTGCTAACTGTTGGGTTTCGTAGTAATTTCAAAAAATTTCCTACGCGCACACAGGATCATGTGATGCATAGCAACGAGAGGAGAGTGTTGTCTACGTACCCAACGCAGACCGACTGCGGAAGCAATGACACGACGTAGAGGAAGTAGTCGTACGTCTTCACGATCCAACCGATCAAGCACCGAAACTACGGCACCTCCGAGTTCGAGCACACGTTCAGCTCGATGACGATCCCCGGACTCCGATCCAGCAAAGTGTCGGGGAAGAGTTTCGTCAGCACGACGGCGTGGTGACGATCTTGATGAACTACAGCAGCAGGGCTTCGCCTAAACTCCGCTACAGTATTATCGAGGAATATGGTGGCAGGGGGCACCGCACACGGCTAAGGAATCGATCACGTGGATCAACTTGTGTCAACTTGTGTGTTTAGAGGTGCCCCTGCCTCCGTATATAAAGGAGCCAAGGGGGGGAGGAGGCGCCGGCCAGGAGGAGGTGGCGCAGGAGGAGTCCTACTCCTACCGGGAGTAGGACTCCCCTCCAATCCTATTCCAACTAGGAATCCCCAAAGGGGAAAAGAGGAGAAGGGTGGCCGGCCACCTCTCCTAGTCCTAATAGGACTAGGGGAAGGGGGGAGGCGCGCAGCCCTGGTGGGCAGCCCTTTCACCTTTCCACTAAGGCCCATGAAGGCCCATATGGTTCCCGGGGGGTTCCGGTAACCTCCCGGTAACCCGGTAAAATCCCGATTTCACCCGGAACACTTCCGATATCCAAATATAGGCTTCCAATATATCAATCTTTACGCCTCGACCATTTCGAGACTCCTCGTCATGTCCGTGATCACATCCGGGACTCCGAACAACCTTCGGTACATCAAAATGCATAAACTCATAATATAACTGTCATCGTAACCTTAAGCGTGCGGACCCTACGGGTTCGAGAACAATGTAGACATGACCGAGACATGTCTCTGGTCAATAACCAATAGCGGGACCTGGATGCCCATATTGGCTCCTACATATTCTACGAAGATCTTTATCGGTCAGACCGCATAACAACATACGTTGTTCCCTTTGTCATCGGTATGTTACTTGCCCGAGATTCGATCGTCGGTATCCAATACCTAGTTCAATCTCGTTACCGGCAAGTCTCTTTACTCGTTCCGTAATACATCATCTCACAACTAACATATTAGTTGTAATGCTTGCAAGGCTTATGTGATGTGTATTACCGAGAGGGCCCAGAGATACTTCTCCGACAATCGGAGTGACAAATCCTAATCTCGAAATACGCCAACCCAACATCGACCATTGGAGACACCTGTAGTACTCCTTTATAATCACCCAGTTACGTTGTGACGTTTGGTAGTACCCAAAGTGTTCCTCCGGTAAACGGGAGTTGCATAATCTCATAGTCATAGGAACA
>NC_041388.1:636827804-636834753 GCF_002162155.2 Triticum dicoccoides | reverse complement strand
CAACCCAACATCAACCATTGGAGACACCTGTAGTACTCCTTTATAATCACCCAGTTACGTTGTGACGTTTGGTAGTACCCAAAGTGTTCCTCCGGTAAACGGGAGTTGCATAATCTCATAGTCATAGGAACATGTATAAGTCATGAAGAAAGCAATAGCAACATACTAAACGATCGGGTGCTAAGCTAATGGAATGGGTCATGTCAATCAGATCATTCTACTAATGATGTGACCTCGTTAATCAAATAACAACTCTTTGTTCATGGTTAGGAAACATAACCATCTTTGATTAACGAGCTAGTCAAGTAGAGGCATACTAGTGACACTATGTTTGTCTATGTATTCACACATGTATTATGTTTCCGGTAAATACAATTTTAGCATGAATAATAAACATTTATCATGATTATAAGGAAATAAATAATAACTTTATTATTGCCTCTAGGGCATATTTCCTTCAGTCTCCCACTTGCACTAGAGTCAATAATCTAGATCACATCACCATGTGATTAACATCGATAGTTCACATCATCATGTGATTAACACCCATAGTTCACATCGTTATGTGACCAACACCCAAGGGTTTACTAGATTCAGTAATCTAGTTCACATCGCTATGTGATTAACACCCAAGGGGTACTAAGGTGTGATCATGTTTTGCTTGTGAGAGAATCTTAGTTAACGGGTCTGCCACATTCAGATCCACATGTATTTTGCAAATTTCTATGTCAACAATGCTCTGCATGGAGCTACTCTAGCTAATTGCTCCCATTTTCAGTATGTATCTAGACCGAGACTTAGAGTCATCTAGATTAGTGTCAAACTTGCATCGGCGTAACCCTTTACGACGAACCTTTTTCCACTTCCATAATCGAGAAACATATCCTTATTTCACTAAGGATAATTTTGACCGCTGTCCAGTGATCTACTCCTAGATCACTATTGTACTCCCTTGCCAAACTCAGTGGTAGGGCATACAATAGATCTGGTATACAGCATGGCATACTTTATAGAACCTCTGACTGAGGCATAGGGAATGACTTTCATTCTCTTTCTATTTTCTGCCGTGGTCGGGCTTTGAGTCTTACTCAACTTCACACCTTGTAACACAGGCAAGAACTCTTTTTTTTTACTGTTCCATTTTGAACTACTTCAAAATCTTGTCAAGGTATGTACTCATTGGAAAAACTTATCAAGCGTCTTGATCTATCTCTATAAATCTTGATACTCAATATGTAAGCAGTTTTACCGAAGTCTTTATTTGAAAAAACTCCTTTCAAACACTCCTTTATGCTTTACAGAATAATTCTACATTATTTCCGATCAACAATATGTCATTCACATATACTTTATCAGAAATGCTGTAGTGCTCCCACTCACTTTCTTGTAAATACAGGCTTCACCGCAAGTCTGTATAAAACTATATGCTTTGATCAACTCATCAAAGCGTATATTCCAACTCCGAGATTCTTGCACCATTTTGTTAGTACCTTTCGGATTGACAAAACCTTCTGTTGCATCATATACAACTCTTCTTTAATAAATCCATTAAGGAATGCAGTTTTGACATCCATTTGCCAAATTTCATAATCATAAAATGCGGCAATTGCTAACATGATTCGGACGGACTTAAGCATCGCTACGGGTGAGAAGGTCTCATCGTAGTCAATTCCTTGAACTTGCCGAAAACCTTTTGCGACAAGTCGAGCTTTGTAGATAGTAACACTACTATCAGCGTCCGTCTTCCTCTTGAAGATCCATTTATTCTCAATTGCTTGCCGATCATCGGGCAAGTCAACCAAAGTCCAAACTTTGTTCTCATACATGGATCCCATCTCAGATTTCATGGCTTCAAGCCACTTTGCGGAATCTGGGCTCACCATTGCTTCTTCATAGTTCGTAGGTTCATCATGATCTAGTAGCATGACTTCCAGAACAGGATTTCCGTACCACTCTGGCGTGGATCTTACTCTGGTTGATCTACGTGGTTCAGTAGTATCTTGATCTGAAGTTTCATGATCATTATCATTGGCTTCCTCACTAACCGGTGTAGGTGTCACTGAAACAGTTTTCTGTGATGAACTACTCTCCAGTAAGGGAGCAGGTACAGTTACCTCGTCAAGTTCTACTTTCCTCCCACTCACTTCTTTCGAGAGAAACTCCTTCTCCAGAAAGTTTCCGAATTTAGCAACAAAAGTCTTGCCTTTCGGATCTGTGATAGAAGGTGTATCCAATAGTTTCCTTTGGATATCCTATGAAGACGCACTTCTCCGATTTGAGTTTGAGCTTATCAGGATGAAACTTTTTCATATAAGCATCGCAACCCCAAATTTAAGAAACGATAGTTTAGGTTTCTTGCCAAACCATAGTTCACATGGTGTCGTCTCAACGGATTTAGATGGTGCCCTATTTAACGTGAATGCAGCTGTCTCTAATGCATAACCCCAAAACGATAGTGGTATATCGGTAAGACACATCATAGATCGCACCATATCTAATAAAGTACGGTTATGACGTTCGGACACACCATTATATTGTGGTGTTCTAGGTGGCATGAGTAGTGAAACTATTTCACATTGTTTTTAACTGAAGGCCAAACTCGTAACTCAAATACTCTTCTCTACGATCAGATCGTAGAAACTTTATTTTCTTGTTATGATGATTTTTCACTTCACTCTGAAATTCTTTGAACTTTTCAAATGTTTCAGACTTATGTTTCATCAAGTAGATATACTCATATCTGCTCAAATCATCTGTGAAGATCAGAAAATAATGATACCTGTCGCGAGCCTCAATATTTATCGGACTACATACATCAGTATGTATGATTTTCAACAAATCTATTGCTCGCTCCATTGTTCCGAAGAACAGAGTCTTAGTCATCTTGCCCATGAGGCATGGTTCGCAAGCATCAACTGATTCATAATCAAGTGATTCCAAAAGCCCATCAGTATGGATTTTCTTCATGCGCTTTACACCAATATGACCTAAACGGCAGTGCTACAAACAAGTTGCACTTATCATTATTAACTTTGCATCTTTTGGTTTCAATATTATGATTATGTGTATCACTATGATCGAGATCCAACGAACTATTTTCATTGGGTGTGTAACCATATAAGGTTTCATTCATGTAAACAGAACAACAATTTATTCTCTTACTTAAATGAATAACCGTATTACAATAAACATGATCAAATCATATTCATGCTTAACGCTAACACCAAATAACACTTATTCAGGTTCAACACTAATCCCGAAAGTATAGGGAGTGTGCGACGATGATCATATCAATCTTGGAACCACTTCCAACATACATCGTCACTTCACCCTTAACTAGTCTCTGTTTATTCTGCAACTCCCGTTTTGAGTTACTAATCTTAGCAACTGAACTAGTATCAAATACTGAGGGGTTGCTATAAACACTAGTAAAGTACACATCAATAACATGTATATCAAATATACTTATGTTCACTTTGCCATCCTACTTTTCCGCCAATCACTTGGGGTAGATCCGCTTCCAGTGACCAGTCCCTTTGCAGTAGAAGCACTTAGTCTCAGGCTTAGGACCAGACTTGGGCTTCTTCACTTGAGCAACAACTTGCTTGCTGTTCTTCTTGAAGTTCCCCTTCTTCCCTTTGCCCTTTTCTTGAAACTAGTGGTCTTGTCAATCATCAACACTTGATGCTCTTTCTTGATTTCTACCTTCGTCGATTTCAATATCACGAAGAGCTCGGGAATCGTTTTCGTCATCCCTTGCATACTATAGTTCATCATGAAGTTCAGTAACTTAGTGATGGTGACTAGAGAATTCGGTCAATCACTATCTTATCTGGAAGATTAACTCCCACTTGATTCAAGCAATTGAAGTACCCAGACAATCTGAGCACATGCTCACTAGTTGAGCGATTCTCCTCCATCTTTTAGCTATAGAACTTGTTGGAGACTTCATATCTCTCAACTCGGGTATTTGCTTGAAATATTAACTTCAATTACTGGAACATCTCATATTGTCCATGATGTTCAAAACATCTTTGAAGTCCCGATTCTGAGCCGTTAAGCATGGTGCACTTAAACTATCAAGTAGTCATCATATTGAGCTAGCCAAACGTTCATAACGTCTGCATCTGCTCCTGCAATAGGTCCGTCACCTAGCGGTGCATCAAGGACATAATTCTTCTGTGCAGCAATGAGGATAAACCTCAGATCGCGGATCAAATCCGCATCATTGCTACTAACATTTTTCAACACAATTTTCTCTAGGAACATATCAAAATAAACATATGAAAGCAACAACGCAAGCTATTGATTTTACAACATAATTTGCAAAATACTATCAGGACTAAGTTCATGATAAATTTAAGTTCAATTAATCATATTACTTAAGAACTCCCACTTAGACAGACATCCCTCTAATCCTCTAAGTGATCACGTGATCCAAATCAACTAAACCATGTCCGATCATCACGTGAGATGGAGTAGTTTTCAATGGTGAACATCGTTATGTTGATCATATCTACTATATGATTCACGCTCGACCTTTCGGTCTCCGTGTTCCGAGGCCATATCTGCATATGCTAGGCTCGTCAAGTTTAACCTGAGTATTCTGCGTGTGCAAAAACTGGCTTGCACCCGTTGTAGATGGACGTAGAGCTTATCACACCCGATCATCACGTGGTGTCTGGGCACGACGAACTTTGGCAACGGTGCATACTCAGGGAGAACACTTCTTGATAATTGAGTGAGAGATCATCTTATAATGCTACCGTCAATCAAAGCAAGATAAGATGCATAAAAGGATAAACATCACATGCAATCAATATAAGTGATATGATATGGCCATCATCATCTTGTGCTTGTGATCTCCATCTCCGAAGCACCGTCATGATCACCATCGTCACCGGCGCGACACCTTGATCTTCATCGTAGCATCGTTGTCGTCTCGCCAATCTTATGCTTCAACGACTATCACTACCGTTTAGTAATAAAGTAAAGCATTACATCGCGATTGCATTGCATACAATAAAGCGACAACCATATGGCTCCTGCCAGTTGCCGATAACTCGGTTACAAAACATGATCATCTCATACAATAAAATTCAGCATCATGCTTTGACCATATCACATCACAACATGCCCTGCAAAAACAAGTTAGACGTCCTCTACTTTGTTGTTGCATGTTTTACGTGGCTGCTACGGACTTAAGTAAGAACCAATCTCACCTACGCATCAAAACCACAACGATAGTTTGTCAAATAGACTCCGTTTTAACCTTCGCAAGGACCGGGCGTAGCCATACTTGGTTCAACTAAAGTTGGAGAGACAGTCGCCCGCAAGCCATCTCTGTGCAAAGCACGTCGAGGGAACCGGTCTCGCGTAAGCGTACGCGTAAGGTTGGTCCGGGTCGTCTCGTCCAACAATACCGCCGAACCAAAGTATGACATGCTGGTAGGCAGTATGACTTGTATCGTCCACAACTTACTTGTGTTCTACTCGTGCATATAACATCAACATCAATAACCTAGGCTCGGATACCACTGTTGGGTTTCGTAGTAATTTCAAAAAATTTCCTACGCGCACACAAGATCATGTGATGCATAGCAACGAGAGGAGAGTGTTGTCTACGTAACCAACGCAGACCGACTGCGGAAGCGATGACACGACGTAGAGGAAGTAGTCGTACGTCTTCACGATCCAACCGATCAAGCACCGAAACTACGGCACCTCCGAGTTCGAGCACACGTTCAGCTCGATGACGATCCCCGGACTCCGATCCAGCAAAGTGTCGGGGAAGAGTTCCGTCAGCACGACGGCGTGGTGACGATCTTGATGAACTACAGCAGCAGGGCTTCGCCTAAACTCCGCTACAGTATTATCGAGGAATATGGTGGCAGGTGGCACCGCACACGGCTAAGGAATCGATCACGTGGATCAACTTGTGTCAACTTGTGTGTTTAGAGGTGCCCCTGCCTCCGTATATAAAGGATCCAAGGGGGGGGTGCGGCCGGCCCTAGAGGAGGCGCGCAGGAGGAGTCCTACTCCTACCGGGAGTAGGACTCCCCTCCCGTTCCTTGTCCAACTAGGAGAGGTGGAGGGAGAGAAGGAAAAGGGGGGGCGCCGCCCCTCCCTCCTTGTCCAATTCGGACTAGGGGGAGAGGGGGCGCGCGGCCTGCTGTGGCAGCCCCTTCCTCTTCTCCACATTAGGCCCATAAGGCCCATTAACCCCCCGGGGGGTTCCGGTAACCCCCCGGTGCTCCGGTTTTATCCGATACTCTTCCGGAACCCTTCCGGTGTCCGAATATTGTCATCCAATATATCAATCTTTACGTCTCGACCATTTCGAGACTCCTCGTCATGTCCGTGATCACATCCGGGACTCCGAACAACCTTCGGTACATCAAAATGCATAAACTCATAATATAACTGTCATCGTAACCTTAAGCGTGCGGACCCTACGGGTTCGAGAACAATGTAGACATGACCGAGACACGTCTCCGGTCAATAACCAATAGCGGGACCTGGATGCCCATATTGGCTCCTACATATTCTACGAAGATCTTTATCGGTCAGACCGCATAACAACATACGTTGTTCCCTTTGTCATCGGTATGTTACTTGCCCGAGATTCGATCGTCGGTATCCAATACCTAGTTCAATCTCGTTACCGGCAAGTCTCTTTACTCGTTCCGTAATACATCATCTCACAACTAACATATTAGTTGTAATGCTTGCAAGGCTTATGTGATGTGTATTACCGAGAGGGCCCAGAGATACTTCTCCGACAATCGGAGTGACAAATCCTAATCTCGAAATACGCCAACCCAACATCGACCATTGGAGACACCTGTAGTACTCCTTTATAATCACCCAGTTACGTTGTGACGTTTGGTAGTACCCAAAGTGTTCCTCCGGTAAACGGGAGTTGCATAATCTCATAGTCATAGGAACA
>NC_041388.1:636814692-636827784 GCF_002162155.2 Triticum dicoccoides | reverse complement strand
CAACCCAACATCAACCATTGGAGACACCTGTAGTACTCCTTTATAATCACCCAGTTACGTTGTGACGTTTGGTAGTACCCAAAGTGTTCCTCCGGTAAACGGGAGTTGCATAATCTCATAGTCATAGGAACATGTATAAGTCATGAAGAAAGCAATAGCAACATACTAAACGATCGGGTGCTAAGCTAATGGAATGGGTCATGTCAATCAGATCATTCTACTAATGATGTGACCTCGTTAATCAAATAACAACTCTTTGTTCATGGTTAGGAAACATAACCATCTTTGATTAACGAGCTAGTCAAGTAGAGGCATACTAGTGACACTATGTTTGTCTATGTATTCACACATGTATTATGTTTCCGGTAAATACAATTTTAGCATGAATAATAAACATTTATCATGATTATAAGGAAATAAATAATAACTTTATTATTGCCTCTAGGGCATATTTCCTTCAGTTACATACATACATAATACGTGTACATGACACGCTAGACCTATTTTAACATACCCCCTCAATCTGAACTTCTACTCTGTACAAGGTTTAGATTGGTACTAAATCGGTCTAGCATCTGTCGAGTGGCTGCCAGCTGATCATTAGAAGAAATGAACCTGGCCTCAAGAGCTCCAGCAGCAACACGCTCACGCACAAAGTGGAAATTGATCTCAATATGCTTGGTGCGTGCATGGAAGACTGGGTTGGCAGTCAGATATGTGGCTCCCAAATTATCACACCATAGAACAGGAACACGCTGCTGGGAAACACCAAGCTCCTTGAGTAGTGATTCTACCCAGATGGCCTCAGCAGCCCCATTTGCCAAAGCTTTGTACTCAGCCTCCGTACTAGATCTCGACACCGTCGGTTGCTTCTTAGAGCTCCAGGAGATGAGATTCGGGCCACCAAAGATGGCAAAGCCTCAGTGGATTGTCGATCATCAGGACACCCAGCCCAGTCTGCGTCAGTGAAAATACTAATGCTGGTGGAGACAGCCTTCCGAAACTTCAGTCCAGTCTGCAATGTTCCCTTTACATAGCGCAGAATGCGCTTAACAGCTTCCCAATGAACATCAGTGGGCTGTGAGAGAAACTGGCATACCTTGTTCACTGCAAACGAAATATCTGGGCGAGTGAGAGTCAAATACTGCAAACCACCAACGACACTGCGATACCGGAAAGAATCATCAGCACCAAGAGGCTGTCCAGACACCCGTGCAAGCTGGTCAAAGGTAGACAATGGTGTGGAAGTGGGCTTACAATTCTCCAAGTTCACACGGTGTAAAAGATCCATGGCATACTTCCGTTGTGTCAAAGTCATCCCCCCTGAATTGTACGACGCTTCCAAGCCAAGAAAGTACTCCAACGGCCCAAGATCCTTGATAGGAAAAGTGGCCGCAAGTGAATGAACAAGACCGTCAACTGCACGTGGAGAAGAGCCAGCAAATATCATCCATGTAGACAAGCATATAGATCTGAACATCCCGATGGCGGAAGAAAAACAGAGAAGCACACATAGTGGACCGAAAAGCAAGCTTGTGGGCGTTATATTTGCGCAAGCTAGACCAGCAGGCACACCCAAAGGTGCGGAGAAAGGTATAATCAGGTTGGACCTTAAGGAGACGGAACAAGGGTGTATCTTGTCGAAGAACAGGTGTAGGCATGCGATTAATCAGGTAACATGCAGTAAGGAAAGCTTCGTCCCAATACCGTAAAGGGAGAGACGAATGAGCCAGTAAGGCCAGACCTGTTTCCACAAGATGACGGTGTTTGCGTTCAGCAATCCCGTTTTGCTGAGAGGTGTGTGGGCAGGACACACGATGAGAGATCCCAGTGCGTTGGAAATAGCGGTGTAATTTGTGGTACTCGCCACCCCAGTCTGACTGAACGGATATGATTTTCGTGTGAAGAAGACGCTCAACATGAGCCTGAAAGGCATAAAAGACTTGCTCAACGTCATACTTGTGCTTAAGGAGATATATCCAAGTGAAACGTGAATAATCATCGACAAAACTCACATAATTAATACTTATAGCCTCCGGAAGAGGCAAGGGCAGGCCCCCAAACATCAGAATGAATTAACTCAAGAGGCATAGTAGAAACATGAGTGGATAAAGTATATGGTAATTGTCTACTCTTAGCACGCTGACAAGCATCACACACTGAAAACTGACGTTCAGAAGAACACACTAAATCATTGCTCTTAACAATGTTTTGAACAATATTATTCGAAGGATGACCGAGATGCTGATGCCACTGGGACGGAGTGGTCTTGACACTGAGAGACGCTTGACGAGTGGAGGAAGACGACGGGCGACCAAACGGGATGGGGTAGAGGCCGCCACGACTTCTACCGCGAAGAAGAATTTTCTTCATGTCCGTGTCCTTAACAAGGAAAAAGGAATGGTGAAATTCCACAAAAACATCATTATCAAGAACAAGTCGATAAACAGACAAAAGATGTTGATGTATATGTGGAAGACGAAGAATATTTCGTAAGCGAAGGGATGAACCGGGTATAGTGGAATGACCAATATGCAAAATAGACAGACCTGCACCATTCGCTACTTGCACTTGATCCTTCCCGCCATAGCGCTCATGGAAGTGAAGACGATCGAGGTCACTCGTCAAGTGGTCCGTCGTGCCGGTGTCCAGGATCCAGTGCGGCCGTTCATGCGTGGCGGAGGAGTTGGAGGCAGAGTTGGCGGCGCGGTGGTCGCGGTCATAGCGGCTGCGACAGTCCAACGCCTCATGTCCCCGGTTCTTACATATCTGGCACCTACGGCGCCAGCGACGGCGGCCACCCCCATTGCCTCCTCCATTGCGGCCGTTGCCGTCGGTGTTGCCGTTGTTACGGCCAGGGGGACCGCCCTGGGCGTTGCCGTAGCTCGCCGATCCAGGTAGAAGAGAGAGAGCGGAGGAGCGGCCGCCACTTGGGCGTCCGGAATCGGGCACACGACCGGCGTGGTCGTGATAGGCCGGCCGGGAGGCGGCGTTCGCAGAGGACTGCCAGTCCTCAACTTCCGATTGCTGCTATTGTAGAGCCTCATAGTGGAGGGCGCTGGAGTAGAACACCGGGAACGTGACAGGCACGCCAGCGAAGTTCATCGAAGCAGCGATGGGGTTAAACGCCAAGCCGAGCCCGGTCAGCATGTAATCGATGATCTCATCATCGCGAAGAGGAGAACCGGCAGCGGCCATCGAATCAGCGAGAGATTTAACCTTCTGCATGTACTCGCCGGCGGGTCTATCTCCTTTGCGTAGCGCCTGAATCTGACGCTGAAGGTTGCGCACGCCAGCGCTGTTCTCGACGGCGAACATGGTGTGCACGGCAGCCCATGCCGCAGCCGCCGTCCTGCAGCCGATCAGCTGCGCTGAGATCTCCACGCTCATGGAGCCGAGGAGGTGACCGAGGACCTTTTGATCAAGAGTCCACCACTGCTCGTATTCGGGGTTCGTGATGGTATGAGCAGCGTCACCGATGCCTGTCGTCACGGTCGACTCCGGCGCCTTGGCCGAGCCATCGAGGAACCCGTGGAGGCGTATGTTGGGGAACGTAGTAATTTCAAAAAAATTCCTATGCACACGCAAGATCATGGTGATGCATAGCAACGAGAGGGGAGAGTGTTGTCTACGTACCCTCGTAGACCGAAGCGGAAGCGTTGACGCAACGTAGAGGAAGTAGTCGTACATCTTCCCGGTCCAACCGATCCAAGCACCGTTACTCCGGCACCTCCGAGTTCTTGGCACACATTCAGCTCGATGACGCTCCCAGGGCTCCGATCCAGCAAAGCTTCGGGGAGGAGTTCCGTCACGGCGTGGTGACGATCTTTATGTTCAACCGTCGCAGGGCTTCGCCTAAGCACCGCTACAATATTATCGAGGTGTAATATGGTGGAGGGGGGCACCGCACATGGCTAAGGAACGATCACGAAGATCAACTTGTGTGTTCTAGGGTGCCCCCCTACCCCCGTACATAAAGGAGCCAAGGGAAGGGGCGGCCGACCAAGGAGGGCGCGCCAAGGGGGAGTCCTACTCCCACCGGGAGTAGGACTCCCTTCTTTCCTAGTTGGAGAAGGAGAAGTGGGAAAGAGGAGGAAGAGGGAAAGGAAAGGGGGGGGGCGCCGCCCCCCTCTCCTTGTCCTATTCGGACTAGGGAGGGGAGGGGCGCGCGGCCACCTCTTGCCTCCTTTCATCTTCTCCCTTAGGGCCCATGTAGGCCCAATAACCCCCGAGGGGGTTCCGGTAACCCCCCGGTACTCCGGTAAAATCCCGATTTCACCTGGAACGATTCCGATATCCAAATATAGGCTTCCAATATATCAATCTTTACGTCTCGACCATTTCGAGACTCCTCGTCATGTCCATGATCATATCCGGGACTCCGAACAACCTTCGGTACATCAAAATACATAAACTCATAATGAAACTGTCATCGTAACGTTAAGCGTGCGGACCCTACGGTTCGAGAACAATGTAGACATGACCGAGACACGTCTTCGGTCAATAACCAATAGCGGAACCTGGATGCTCATATTGGTTCCTACATATTCTATGAAGATCTTTATCGGTCAGACCGCATAACAACATACGTTGTTCCCTTTGTCATCGATATGTTACTTGCCCGAGATTCGATCGTCGGTATCTCAATACCTAGTTCAATCTTGTTACCGGCAAGTCTCTTTACTCGTTCCGTAATACATCATCTCACAACTAACTCATTAGTTGCAATGCTTGCAAGGCTTATGTGATGTGCATTACCGAGAGGGCCCAGAGATACCTCTCCGACAATCGGAGTGACAAATCCTAATCTCGAAATATGCCAACCCAACATGTACCTTTGGAGACACCTTTAGAGCACCTTTATAATCACCTAGTTACGTTGTGACGTTTGGTAGCACACAAAGTGTTCCTCCGGCAAACGGGAGTTGCATAATCTCATAGTCATAGGAACATGTATAAGTCATGAAGAAAGCAATAGCAACATACTAAACGATCGGGTGCTAAGCTAATGGAATGGGTCATGTCAATCAGATCATTCATCTAATGATGTGATCCCGTTAATTAAATAACAACTCTTTGTCCATGGTTAGGAAACATAACCATCTTTGATTAACGAGCTAGTCAAGTAGAGGCATACTAGTGACACTCTGTTTGTCTATGTATTCACACATGTATTATGTTTCCGGTTAATACAATTCTAGCATGAATAATAAACATTTATCATGATATGAGGAAATAAATAATAACTTTATTATTGCCTCTAGGGCATATTTCCTTCAGTCTCCCACTTGCACTAGAGTCAATAATCTAGATTACATAGTAATGATTCTAACACCCATGGAGCCTTGGTGCTGATCATGTTTTGCCCGTGGAAGAGGCTTAGTCAATGGGTCTGCTACATTCAGATCCGTATGTATCTTGCAAATCTCTATGTCTCCCACCTGGACTAGATCCCGGATGGAATTGAAGCGTCTCTTGATGTGCTTGGTTCTCTTGTGAAATCTGGATTCCTTTGCCAAGGCAATTGCACCTGTATTGTCACAAAAGATTTTCATTGGACCCGATGCACTAGGTATGACACCTAGATCGGATATGAAATCCTTCATCCAGACTCCTTCATTTGCTGCTTCCGAAGCAGCTATGTATTCCGCTTCACACGTAGATCCCGCCACGACGCTTTGTTTAGAACTGCACCAACTGACAGCTCCACCGTTTAATGTAAACACGTATCTGGTTTGCGATTTAGAATCGTCCGGATCAGTGTCAAAGCTTGCATCAACATAACCATTTACGATGAGCTCTTTGTCACCTCCATAAATGAGAAACATATCCTTAGTCCTTTTCAGGTATTTCAGGATGTTCTTGACCGCTGTCCAGTGATCCACTCCTGGATTACTATGGTACCTCCCTGCTAGACTTATAGCAAGGCACACATCAGGTCTGGTACACAGCATTGCATACATGATAGAGCCTATGGCTGAAGCATAGGGAACATCTTTCATTTTCTCTCTATCTTCTGCAGTGGTCGGGCATTGAGTCTTACTCAACTTCGCACCTTGTAACACAGGCAAGAACCCTTTCTTTACTTGATCCATTTTGAACTTCTTCAAAACTTTGTCAAGGTATGTGCTTTGTGAAAGTCCAATTAAGTGTCTTGAGCTATCTCTATAGATCTTAATGCCTAATATGTAAGCAGCTTCACCGAGGTCGTTCATTGAAAAACTCTTATTCAAGTATCCCTTTATGCTATCCAGAAATTCTATATCATTTCCAATTAGTAATATGTCATCCACATATAATATCAGAAATGCTACAGAGCTCCCACTCACTTTCTTGTAAATACGGGCTTCTCCAAAAGTCTGTATAAAACCAAATGCTTTGATCACACTATCAAAGCGTTTATTCCAACTCCGAGAGGCTTGCACCAGTCCATAAATGGATCGCTGGAGCTTGCACACTTTGTTAGCTCCCTTTGCATCGACAAAACCTTCTGGTTGCATCATATACAACTCTTCTTCCAGAAATCTATTCAGGAATGCAGTTTTGACATCCATCTGCCAAATTTCATAATCATAAAATGCGGCAATTGCTAACATGATTCGGACAGACTTAAGCATCGCTACGGGTGAGAAGGTCTCATCGTAGTCAATCCCTTGAACTTGTCGAAAACCTTTTGCAACAAGTCAAGCTTTGTAGACAGTAACATTACCGTCAGCGTTAGTCTTCTTCTTGAAGATCCATTTATTTTCAATTGCTTGCCGATCATCGGGCAAGTCAACCAAAGTCCACACTTTGTTCTCATACATGGATCCCATCTCAGATTTCATGGCTTCAAGCCATTTCGCGGAATCTGGGCTCACCATCGCTTCTTCATAGTTCGTAGGTTCATCATGATCTAGTAGCATGACTTCCAGAACAGGATTACCGTACCACTCTGGTGCGGATCTTACTCTATTTGATCTACGAGGTTCAGTAGCAACTTGATCTGAAGTTCTATGATCATCATCATTAACTTCCTCACTAATTGGTTTAGGTGTCACAGAAACCGGTTTCTGTGATGTACTATTTTCCAATAAGGGAGCAGGTACAGTTACCTCATCAAGTTCTACTTTCCTCCCACTCACTTCTTTTGAGAGAAACTCCTTCTCTAGAAAGGATCCATTTTTAGCAATGAATGTCTTGCCTTAGGATCTGTGATAGAAGGTGTACCCAACAGTCTCCTTTGGGTATCCTATGAAGACACATTTCTCCGATTTGGGTTCGAGCTTATCAGGTTGAAGTTTTTTCACATAAGCATCACAGCCCCAAACTTTAAGAAACGACAACTTTGGTTTCTTGCCAAACCATAGTTCATAAGGCGTCATCTCAACGGATTTTAATGGTGCCCTATTTAACGTGAATGCGGCCGTCTCTAAAGCATAACCCTAAAACGATAGCGGTAAATCTGTAAGAGACATCATAGATCGCACCATATCAAGTAAAGTACGATTACGACGTTCGGACACACCATTACGTTGTGGTGTTCCGGGTGGCGTGAGCTGCGAAACTATTCCGCATTGTTTCAAATGTAGACCAAACTCGTAACTCAAATATTCTCCTCCACGATCAGATCGTAGAAACTTTATTTTCTTGTTATGATGATTTTCAACTTCACTCTGAAATTCTTTGAACTTTTCAAATATTTCAGACTTATGCTTCATTAAGTAGATATACACATATCTGCTTAAATCATCTATGAAGGTGAGAAAATAACGATATCCGCCACGAGCCTCAACATTTATCGGACCACATACATCTGTATGTATGATTTTCAACAAATCTGTTGCTCTCTCCATAGTACCGGAGAACGGCGTTTTAGTCATCTTGCCCATGAGGCACGGTTCGCAAGTACCAAGTGATTCATAATCAAGTGGTTCCAAAAGTCCATCAGTATGGAGTTTCTTCATGCGCTTTACACCAATATGACCTAAACGGCAGTGCCACAAATAAGTTGCACTATCATTATCAACTCTGCATCTTTTGGCTTCAACATTATGAATATGTGTATCACTACTATCGAGATTCATTAAAAATAGACCACTCTTCAAGGGTGCATGACCATAAAAGATATTACTCATATAAATAGAATAACCATTATTCTCTGATTTAAATGAATAACTGTCTCGCATCAAACAAGATCCAGATATATTGTTCATGCTCAACGCTGGCACCAAATAACAATTATTTAGGTCTAATACTAATCCCGAAGGTAGATGTACAGGTAGCGTGCCGACCGCGATCACATCGACTTTGGAACCATTTCCCACGCGCATCGTCACCTCGTCCTTTGCCGGTGTTCGGTTAATCTGTAGTCCCTGTTTCGAGTTGCAAATATTAGCAACAGAACCAGTATCAAATACCCAGGTGCTACTGCGAGCTCTAGTAAGGTACACATCAATAACATGTATATCACATATACCTTTGTTCACCTTGCCATCCTTTTTATCCGCCAAATACTTGGGGCAGTTCCGCTTCCAGTGACCAGTCTACTTGCAGTAGAAGCACTCAGTTTTAGGCTTAGGTCCATACTTGGGTTTCTTCTCCTGAGCAGCAACTTGCTTGCTGTTCTTCTTGAAGTTCCCCTTCTTCTTCCCTTTGCCCTTTTTCTTGAAACTAGTGGTCTTGTTGACCATCAACACTTGATGCTCCTTCTTGATTTCTACCTTCGCAGCCTTTAGCATTGCGAAGAGCTCGGGAATTGTCTTATCCATCCCTTGCATATTATAGTTCATCATGAAGCTCTTGTAGCTTGGTGGAAGTGATTGGAGAATTCTGTCAATGACGCTATCATCCGGAAGATTAACTTCCAATTGAATCAAGTGATTACAATACCCAGACATCTTGAGTATATGCTCACTGACAGAACTATTCTCCTCCATCTTGCAGCTATAGAATTTATTGGAGACTTCATATCTCTCAATCCGGGCATTCTGCTGGAATATTAACTTCAACTCCTGGAACATCTCATATGCCCCATGACGTTTAAAACGTCGTTGAAGTCCCGGTTCTAAGACGTAAAGCATGGCACATTGAACTATCGAGTAGTCGTCAGCTTTGCTCTGCCAGACGTTCCTAACGTCGCCAGTTGCATCAGCAGCAGGCCTAGGACCCAACGGTGCTTCTAGGACGTAACTCTTTTGTGCAGCAATGAGGATAATCCTCAAGTTACGGACGCAGTCCGTGTAATTGCTACCATCATCTTTCAACTTTGCTTTCTCAAGGAACGCACTAAAATTCAACGGAACAATAGCACGGGCCATCTATCTACAATCAACATAAACAAGCAAGATACTATCAGGGACTAAGTTCATGATAAATTTAAGTTCAATTAATCATATTACTTAAGAACTCCCACTTAGATAGACATCCCTCTAATCATCTAAGTGATCACGTGATCCAAATCAACTAAACCATAACCGATCATCACGTGAAATGGAGTAGTTTTCAATGGTGAACATCGCTATGTTGATCATATCTACTATATGATTCACGCTCGACCTTTCGGTCTCAGTGTTCCGAGGCCATATCTGCATATGCTAGGCTCATCAAGTTTAACCTGAGTATTCTGCGTGTGCAAAACTGGCTTGCACCCGTTGTAGATGGACGTAGAACTTATCACACCCGATCATCACGTGGTGTCTGGGTACGACGAACTTTGGCAACGGTGCATACTCAGGGAGAACACTTTTTATCTTGAAATTTAGTGAGAGATCATCTTATAATGCTACCGTCAATCAAAGCAAGATAAGATGCATAAAAGATAAACATCACATGCAATCAATATAAGTGATATGATATGGCCATCATCATCTTGTGCTTGTGATCTCCATCTCCGAAGCACCGTCATGATCACCATCGTCACCGGCACGACACCTTGATCTCCATCATAGCATCGTTGTCGTCTCGCCAATCTTATGCTTCTACGACTATCGCTACCGCTTAGTGATAAAGTAAAGCATTACAGGGCGATTGCATTGCATACAATAAAGCGACAACCATATGGCTCCTGCGAGTTGCCGATAACTTGGTTACAAAACATGATCATCTCATACAATAAAATTTAGCATCATGCCTTGACCATATCATATCACACATGCCCTGCAAAAACAAGTTAGACGTCCTCTACTTTGTTTGTTGCAAGTTTTACGTGGCTGCTACGGGCTTAAGCAAGAACCAATCTTACCTACGCATCAAAACCACAATGATAGTTTGTCAAGTTGGTGCTGTTTTAACCTTCGCAAGGACCGGGCGTAGCCACACTCGGTTCAACTAAAGTTGGAGAAACTGACACCCGCCAGCCACCTGTGTGCAAAGCATGGCGGTAGAACCAGTCTCGCGTAAGCGTACGCATAATGTCGGTCCGGGCCGCTTCATCCAACAATACCGCCGAACCAAAGTATGACATGCTGGTAAGCAGTATGACTTATATCGCACACAACTCACTTGTCTTCTACTCGTGCATATAACATCAAACCATAAAACCTAGGCTCGGATGCCACTGTTGGGGAACGTAGTAATTTTAAAAAAATTCCTACGCACACGCAAGATCATGGTGATGCATAACAACGAGAGGGGAGAGTGTTGTCTACGTACCCTCGTAGACCGAAGCGAAAGCGTTGATGCAACGTAGAGGAAGTAGTCATACGTCTTCCCGGTCCAACCGATCCAAGCACCGTTACTCCGGCACCTCCGAGTTCTTGGCACACGTTCAGCTCGATGACGCTCCCCGGGCTCTGATCCAGCAAAACTTCGGGGAGGAGTTCCGTCAGCATGACGGCGTGGTGATGATCTTTATGTTCAACCGTCGCAGGGCTTCGCCTAAGCACCACTACAATATTATCGAGGTGGAATATGGTGGAGGGGGGCACCGCACACGGCTAAGGAATGATCACGAAGATCAACTTGTGTGTTCTAGGGTGCCCCCCTGCCCCCGTATATAAAGGAGCCAAGGGGAGGGGGCGGCCGGCCAAGGAGGGCGCGCCAAGGGGGAGTCCTACTTCCACCGGGAGTAGGACTCCCTTCTTTCCTAGTTGGAGAAGGAGAAGTGGGAAAGAGGAGGAAGAGGGAAAGGAAAGGGGGGCGCCGCCCCCCATCTCCTTGTCCTATTCGGACTAGGAAGGGGAGGGGCGCGCGGCCACCTCTTGCCTCCTTTCCTATTCTCCCTTAGGGCCCATGTAGGCCCAATAACCTCCGGGGAGGTTCCGGTAACCCCCCGGTACTCCGGTAAAATCCCGATTTCACACGGAACGATTCCGATATCCAAATATAGGCTTTCAATATATCGATCTTTACGTCTCGACCATTTCGAGACTCATCGTCATGTCCATGATCACATCCGGGACTCCGAACAACCTTCGGTACATCAAAATACATAAACTCATAATGAAACTGTCATCGTAACGTTAAGCGTGCGGACCCTACGGTTCGAGAACAATGTAGACATGACCGAGACACGTCTCCGGTCAATAACCAATAGCGGAACCTGGATGCTCATATTGGTTCCTACATATTCTACGAAGATCTTTATCAGTCAGACCGCATAACAACATACGTTGTTCCCTTTGTCATCGGTATGTTACTTGCCCGAGATTCGATCGTCGGTATCTCAATACCTAGTTCAATCTTGTTACCGGCAAGTCTCTTTACTCGTTCCGTAATACATCATCTCACAGCTAACTCATTAGTTGCAATGCTTGCAAGGCTTATGTGATGTGCATTACCGAGAGGGCCCAGAGATACCTCTCCGACAATCGGAGTGACAAATCCTAATCTCGAAATACGCCAACCCAACATGTACCTTTGGAGACACCTGTAGAGCACCTTTATAATCACCCAGTTACGTTGTGACGTTTGGTAGCCCACAAAGTGTTCCTCCGGCAAATGGGAGTTGCATAATCTCATAGTCATAGGAACTTGTATAAGTCATGAAGAAAGCAATAGCAACATACTAAACGATCGGGTGCTAAGCTAATGGAATGGGTCATGTCAATCAGATCATTCACCTAATGATGTGATCCCGTTAATCAAATAACAACTCTTTGTCCATGGTTAGGAAACATAACCATCTTTGATTAACGAGCTAGTCAAGTAGAGGCATACTAGTGACACTCTGTTTGTCTATCTATTCACACATGTATTATGTTTCCGGTTAATACAATTCTAGCATGAATAATAAACATTTATCATGATATAAGGAAATAAATAATAACTTTATTATTGCATCTAGGGCATGTTTCCTTCAGCGTACGCCGGCGAAGTTGGGAAGGGCGAGAGCCCTCCACAGCATGAAATTACTGCGATCAAGAGAGACCGCGATGGGCGGAAGGACGGGAGCGGGAGCCGACGCCGAGGGTGGAGCGATGACGGGGGCGGACATGGTGGTGAGGGCGAGGGTGGAGGACGTGATCATCGCGGCGGCCGATGGGGAGGGCAGATCGGCGGCGGGGGACTTGGACATCGCGGCGGCCGTGAGGAGAGGCTGGCGGCGGCGGCGGAGGGAGGAGAGGCGGCGGCGGCTAGGTAGGCTCTGATACCAAGTTTGAGAATAGGTTTAGGGTTTTCCGTGGGGCAAAACCTCTTCACGTCTTTCTATTTATAATGATCAGCATATACAAGTTACATACGTACATAATACGTGTACATGACACGCTAGACCTATTTTAACAGCGTCCGCACCGCCGCGCGCAAGGACAAGACCAGCCGAGCCGGAATTGGTGTGCTTGAGAACCTCCTCTGCGCTACAGCCGCTGTACGGCGCCGCTACTCCAGGAGATGGGCGTGAACATGCTTGAAGGAGAGCCCACCCGCATCCGCCGACCCCTACCGCACCGCCACCACCAACTCAGCCCGGGCAACGAGATCCGGCGACTGTCACAGCCGCAGCGAGGCAGGCACCTTCGCAGGACGCGCGAAACGCGCCAGATCTGCGAAGGGACTGCCCCGGCCACCCCGAAGCGCCCACGCGCCCGAGCTCGCATCCTGGCGCCCACACTGCATGCCGCGCCCCCCGCGCCCGCACCAGCACGCCACGCCCCCGCGCGCGCCGCGCTCGTC
>NC_041388.1:636671530-636814076 GCF_002162155.2 Triticum dicoccoides | reverse complement strand
AACAGCGCCTGCACGCCGCGGCCGTCGCGCCCCCACGCCTCTCCTCAGCCAAGTAGCCCCGCGCTGCCCTGACCTCGCGAGAAGAAGGAAGGCCCCGCCGCCGCCGACGCCGCGCGGGCTTTGCCCGGCGGCGCTTGCCGGCGGCGGCGGGGGGAGGGGAGATCTAGGGAGGGGGAGTTGGTGTGGCGGCTAGGGTTTCGCCCGTGTCGCCAGCGGGGGGACGACACGAGCGTTGAACCTGACGGGTGGTGAAGGGCGGAGAGAGACGAATTACGCAGCTAAAACATTTTTCACGAAGATAGATAGATAATCCCTCGGTGTGAAACAACCATTAGAATATAATCACACCATTTGGAAGAAATTGTTGAGCTAAAGTTTTATGCCCGATGTGGTTTCCTATACCTAGCTGTCGAGCTATTTCTGCATGAGCACACATTGTGATGGATGTCACAAGGAAAACAACACTGAAAGCTTGTTGGTCAGACAGTGCATGCATATGTGTTTTCACATGTGTATATGAGTGCTCTTTTGCTTAGCGAATAAGTGTCAGTGTGTCACACACAAGCTAGCAAAACACAGAGAACGAGTAGCTTGCTGAAGGGGCACTGCATTGGCGTTGCTTAAGCACCAGGTTGGAAGAATATAATTTGAGTAAGTTTTATTCCTGGTGCCTCCTAAGTCCTAACCTCAGACCAACATACTGGCCACAAGACTTGTTGGTCGGACTGCATTATATGATGTTCAAGCGTAGTATATATGTGTACTCTGCAGTTCTTTTTTCAGCCCATGCTTGTTCAGCCTCCTATTTTCAGTCCTCGATATTTTTAAAGTATATATTTGTTAAAGGGGAAAAGCCTTGCTCAAGTTGGTACTCTCTCCGGTCCTTTTTACTTCGCGTATTATTTTTAAACTTTGACCAAATATATATTAGAAAATATCAACATCTATCACACCGAATATATATTTCATGAAACTACATTTCATAATGAATCAAACAATATTAATTTAACATTGTAAATGTTGATACGTTTTTTTTATAAGTTTGGTCAAAGTAGAGATGCTTTGACTTTAAACTGTTAGAATAAATCTGAGGTCATATCGTCGATCATCTGAGGACCAAGCAATCACCCGAGCACGACACCAAGATTAATTAACGAGGTTCACCGATATGGCTACATCCCCGGGGCATGACTATGGGCGCTCCTCCCCATGACACCACTACAATACCGCATCCGGTCGCCCTGGACGCCAGCACATGCCGCCGGCTTCCCCTATGTTCCGGTGCTATTATGTTGGCATAGGTTACATCGTGTGTCTACCCTCACTATATGTGAGAGGCCTAGGATACAAGTGTCCTATTTGGACACGACTCCACATCCTATATAGACACAATACAACTACAAGTCCAACTGTAACCTACCTTGTACACAATATTCGACACAACTCTAACAAACTCTCCCTTGGCAAATATTCTCCATCACCCTGAATTTGTCCATGTGTCAAACTTTCATGTACATTGGACTTGAGCTTATCCCATGAGTACCGATGCTACTCCAAAGATTTCAACACAATATTCGACACAACTCTAACAAACTTCACCTTGGCAAATATTCTCCATCACCCTGAATTTGTCCATGTGTCAAACTTTCATGTACATTGGACTTGAGCTTATCCCACGAGTACCGATGCTACTCCAAAGATTTCACATGACTCCACCTGCAACTTGTAGTCCCTTTATTTCTTGACCACAGTCAACACTCGATCAAAATTAAGTTCCTTGTTACTCTAGTTTGTGCTTCCAACTTTCAGAGTATCCGTCCAACACCATCACACACTGATCACTGACCTGCGTGAAAGTGAACAACTCACATATTGGGTATCACACATAAGAGTTACCTGAATTCAACATCATCGCTCTTCCTTGACCGCATGTCTGAAACTTGAAAGAATTTCACCATTGCTTGTAGTCATCCCGAGTCAAATTCGCAGTTGTCTCACCACATGTATGACCACCAGAGCCCTAGCCCGTCTCCATGCCCATGCGTACCGCACGCCTCGCCGCTATTACCGCGTCGAGCCTCCGCTGTCCCGGTCGAGTCTCAAGGGCCGCGAACCCACATCACTCAACCCCCACTGCAGAGTACCACCGATCAACATCGACCGATGACGAGTTTCACGCTTCCATCAAACCACTGGGCTCTAGTCCAAACTTCATGTCACTTGCTTTTCCCGCTGAATAGGCTTCGATTCTCTGTGCACTTACGCGGTAACCCCTCAGTCAGCACCGAGTGAAGTCCTCCAGACTCTAGCTCCACCTTCAACATGACTCCATGATAGATGATCAGTCCACCCTCACGCCCCGTCGACTTCAAGCTCTGTGTGTACATCACCTTGAATCAACTCCACGCCCACAGGCTTGTCGAAGCCACACAAACCCTCGGGGCCTGCGCCACGTGTTTCCACGCCCAGAAGTCGGTCACTATCAGCATCACGCTCCTATGGTGTCGTCGTCGATCTCATCACCGTCTTCTGTACCAACCGACTTGCGTCGATCCGTCAGACTATCTAGTCTGACCCAGCCGAACTTGTCCGGCTGCATGACACGCTCGAGGCTCCCAAATCGTCTTCTGCGAATTCTCATCCACCACATAATATTTCCATCTTAGCTGGCTTGGCTTCCGCAACGCCTTCAAGCATCTCTGTTGTGCCAAGAAATTTTTTATCCGTGTCTGCCATAACCCAAGGTTTCCAGTTCCGTAAACTTTTCCACGTCAAACCCGATACCCGTTAACGCCATAGTTTTTTGTACGGCTGACCCGACCTATCCCCACGACGCCGAAGTACACAAGCACTTCCGTGCACAATTGCAGCCAAAAAAGACCTCCTGGTCTTCACGCGATGGGAAGCTCCATTGGCACTAATTACAATGCTGGCTGTTGCCTTGATTTGTCAAAGCTCCTGCTATTCCAATGGATAATCTGATGGATTTTCTTTTTGCCGATTCGATCTGTTGCTTTTGACTCTTCCACGTCATATACAAGGACTCGGTCCTTTTTTCTGGAACAAATCTCTCGTGCACACCACGCAGCAGCTGCCGCCCTTGCCTGCAACTCTGAACCTGGACCACATCCCAGCCTTGCGGCCACGCTGCCTGAAGCACAAGCACCTGAGACGGCCTGTTGCCAGCCCATCCCAGCGCGTGCTGCCAGCCCATCCAAGCACGCCCTAGAAGCCTACTGGTCTGACTGCTGCTGTGGCACGTTACGCGTCACCGCTTCCGATCACTTCAGTACTCGCCGACTTTTCTGATCGCTTTCCTGCTGCACCTACAGACTATACCGATCCATGTCGAACTTTCCTCTTCCACTAGATCAACACCTCAAATCGAACCTTACTCATGACATCACTTGTTAGAATAAATTCGAGGTCATACTGTCGATCATCTGAGGACCAAGCAATCACACGAGCACGACACCGAGATTTGTTAACGAGGTTCACCGATATGACTACATCCCCGGGGCGTGACTATAGGCGCTCGTCCCCATGACACCGCTACACTACCGCATCCGGTCGCCCTGAACGCCGGCACATGCCGCCGGCTTTCCCTACGTTTCGGTGCTATTATGTTGACATAGATTACATCGTGTGTCTACCTCGCTATATATGAGAGGCCTATAATACAAGTGTCCTACTTGACACGACTCCATATCCTACCTAGACACAATACAATTACAAGTCCAACTATAACCTATCCTGTACACTATATTCAACACAACTCTAACATAAACAAAACATATATGCAGACTAAAAAGGACCGGAGGGAGTACTTAATAAAGTTCATGGTACTTGTCAGTGACTAGCCTCTGTCGTTGATGCATTAAAGAGGAAGGCTGGTGCATTTGGACAGCTATATAGAAAAAGCTCTCTGGAAAACGGGCTTGGGCCTCACCAATCCCCTCAGGGAGGTCAGCTTGGGAGCGAAAGAGCCAGAAGTTGAATACATGTAAGCAATCAACCAAGTAATGAGATGCTATATGTGAATAATATACAAATGAGGAGATGCTATATAAATGACCTGCAGCGCGCCTTGCCCTGCGGTGCTGGGGCAGACTGTTGTGCCTAAGCATGTGTGCCAGCCAGGCAGAAGCATTTATCCTGATTAATAACAATAGTAGTTGAGCTGCTATTGCGCCGCCAGGTTCTGTTTGCACACAGTAGAAGGGAACCAGAAATATTATATCAGCCTTGCTCGTTTTTGTAAGGCGTGGAACAAAGAAAGTGGCCTTTTACTGTGTCTATATGGTCCTACCTGGTCCCCTCGAGTTGAAAACAAAAGAAACACGCTCCAGGCCTTCGTATCAATATAGAGAAGCTGAGCCTAAGTGTATAAATTACGAACGTTTGTTCTGCTACATCAAAAATAGAAGGATCAGTATGGTCGTGTACTTGGAATTGTAAAGACAAATTTAAAAGTATCTGCTGCTGATAAAAAAATTATAACAAGATTTGGTGAAATGTCAGTAGGCTCTTAGGATCAGGGCAGCAGTCTTCGCCGTCTAAAAGTCTCTTGTTTGTAATTACACAAAAATGGAGTTTCATTTGTTTGTAATTACACAAAAATGGAGTTTCATTTGTTTGTAATTACACAAAATGCAGTTTCCTTTGTTTTTTTCACATACACAAAAATGGAGTTTCCTTTGTTTTTCTACATAAACAAAAATGGAGTTTGCTAATGCAATCACATGTAGCAGAGTTGTTCAAACAATGGACAGGGGGGAATGATATATACACTAAGCACCACAAAGTCGTGTAACAAAAAACAGAGGAAAAACTGAAGGAAGAGGCAAAGATGGCCTTAACTTCACAGGAGAGGTAGACAGGCCTTTGCCGGGAGAGGAGCAGGGTAGCAGTCATCGCCGTCGCCGGCAGGAGGTGTCTCTAGTGAGAAAAGACATGGAAGCAAGCTGGAGATTCACGACTCAGCTACAATAAACTCCATTAAAATCCTTTGAAGCATCCAATTGCCGCAACAGACCTAGAGGAAAATAGCCCAATTAGCTCACCCGCTCACCAAAAATAAGAAATGGAGGGAAAGATATCCAAGAACACAAACCTACACTACAATGGGTGAGTGGATAAGAAGCATAAACATGTAGCAATACAATAAGCCTATGAAGGAGACATGGCGGCTCAGCGGTGACGGCAAGAGAGATGGGCCGCTGGCTAGCATCCTCTTCAGTCTCAGCATAGTACCTACAAAGAAATGTACCCCTTTAGAAATACCGAACCACTACAAATGCAGCCTCCCATAAAAATATAACCCTCTTCTGATAATAACAAAAATTCTAGTAAACACATATTTCATTAGCAAGAGAACGGGCAACCTCTTTGTTTGTTGATAGCTTAGCAGGCTCCAAAAGCAGGGAAAACCGTTGTTGGTTGATAGCTTGTAAGTCACTAAAGGTAGCTTGAGGTCCCCACACAAAAATTAAGTCCTCTGAGATCACATAAGAGACATAATATAAATTTTAAATATTTACAAATAAAGTCGCAGTTTGGTTTGGTCTGTTCCCTTGAAAGAAAATTGTAATGCCCACCTCAGCATTGGTAATACAAATCCATCTTTCAACAATTAAGTACAAAATAATATATTCAACTATCTGAGCATAGTTCTCAGGAAGAATACTTGTTGTGTGGGATGGATCAGTGAGTAAGAAACAGAACAAATAATATTAAGATAACTATGATGCATCTCAATTCAGATGGGCCACTGACAAAAGGGTTATAAGCATTGCAATATTATATACTGGCCAAATTAGTATTGCTCAGTATAAACGTAAGGCCTCTTGCTTAGGACAAAGGATAGATATTTGATATATCACAGGAAATGTAGCATGATATAATAGTATCAGGAGTACATAGATTTCACAGAGGTCTATTTTTAAAATGGCCACAACTGCAAAATTCCCTCTCGAGATCCCCAATGCTTCTGGTCAGAGGGCGGCGGCCGCGCCTCCGGAAAGAAAATAAATAAATTCCTGCACTTAAAGAAAGCAAAGAAATCAAAAATCAGTTTTTGCAATGGTTTCTGCGCTAATTCAGTTTGTGCGCGAAAATTCATTTTCGACGCTAAAACAGAGTGTATCTAAATATTCAGTATCTAAACTAAAGAATATTTGTGGAATAGTTGAACTTCTAAAGTTACACGTAGATCAACGGTAAATGGTCAGTCTTTTCAGTTCCTATTCTAATTCATTTTCTGCACTAAAACAGAGTATATGTGAAGGTCCGGTATCTGAACTATCGAGGGTTTGTGGAACATCTGAATTTTTAAACTTAAACTGAGATCAAAAGTACAGGTTCAGTCTTTTCAGTTTCTGTACTAATTCAGTTTGTGCACTAAAATTCATTTTCTGCACTAAAACAGAGTACATCTAAAGATTCAGTTTCTGAACTATAGAAGGTTTGTGGAACAATTGATTTTTTAAACTTAAACAGAGATCAAAAGTAAGGGTTCAATCTTTTCAGTTAAACAAAGATCAAATATACAATCCTTTCAGTTCAATAGAGATCAAATGTTCAGTTTTGGCTAACATACTGATCACATGTACTCAATTATTTCCCCAAGACAGATTCATATGAGTTCTTCTACATGAACAGAGCACATGTTCAGATCAACACAAACAGGAACAAAACCCTAGGCATGCTTAAAAAATAAGCCTCGATACCATAATTTAACATCATTCCATTGTCATATACATGAAAGCCACAACAGAGCTGGCGCAATCGACCTTGATCATAGATGGGAAAGACCCTACTGATTAAAGCATTGCGCTAATACAAACACCTACATTTCACTTACATATGTAATTCACAGCTTGTAGACACACAACTTGTAGACACGTTTAGAAAAGAGATCAGGCTAATCAGGAGGAAAAGAGAAGTGTGGGTACCTGCAAGAAAGCTTACTGGCATGACTCATATTAGAAATCCTCCTCTGAACTCATGAAGAACCAATAGCATTGCGAACCATCGCTTATCCCAGAATAATAAAGTGCAACTTACTCTTAATCAGATTAGATCAAGGACCAACAACAAACAATAAAAGATCAAGAACAACGTATATGCAACAAAGGTATGAGAGAGAAGAAATCTTTACATAAAACGGCTATAAACAGTGGAGCATAAATAAGCAATACCTTTAAATACAAATAAAAAGGGTTCAGGGTTCCATGCATAGTGGGCTCAGATTCGCTTTTCCTCGATCATATAATCTACCCCCATCATCTCCTATCGCCAGATCAATCTGTTTATACACTGGAGCTGCCCTGGTTATCACTCAACAAGAATGACCATCCAAGGACAGAACAATAAGTATCACAGGATCAAAAAGGATTCTAGAGACAAGGAAGGATCCAACTTGATACCCACATGTGCCTCGATTGCTCAAAGGCACACTTATTTCAGCCATGGCTAATCATCATCGCCCTAGCAAGAATGGCTTCCGACCGACGGGGCACGTGATTCAAACGCGGTGGCACGAGATATCTCACCGCCGGGGTAACTATTCATTGCTATAGGAGCTCGGGCTCGATCCAACGGCCGAGATCAATCCGGATCGAGATCTGACGGCCAGAATCGCATCAGGAAATCGACCCGACGGCCAAAAGTGCCTGAGATCCGAGGAGCCAGGGAACTTGCCGCGGGTCTTATTTCTGGATGGATCACTAGATCAATATGTTCTTACGAGGGTGAAACTACCTTGGTTATCACTCATCAGAAATGACCATCCAAGGACAGAGCCACTAAAATAAGAATGTGATCAAAACAGTTCAAAGAAACGAGGGAGGATCCAAATTAATACCCACAAGTGCCTCGATTACTCGAGAGCATGCCTATATCATCCATAACTGGTCATCATAGCCTGGCCATGTCCCATACAATAGCCTAAGCAGAGCAGGGGAAGATGGAGCTCACCGAGGGAGGTTGTAGCCAAGGCAGTACTCAGTGGGCACCGGGGTTTCACCTGAACGCCATCCAACCGGTGAGGAACCACGTCTGAGTTGCGCCTTGCACGATCCCACCGACAAGCACGAACGGCAATGGCACCGAAGCGGCCAAGGAAGATTCAGATTGGGGGGGAGGGGGAGAGACAGAGAGAAGGGAACAAAGGGGGCGAACGAGAAGCGAGCCAGCCGCCCTCCCCCACCACATAGCCGCACGGAGCCAACCACAGTCCACCACGCACGCGGCCTGGACAGGAAATGACGAAAAAGCCCTCGGCGGGGGGCAAGATTTACGTGCGGTGGCACAAGATATTTACCGCAGGCGCGCGCACGACTAAACGCACAGGCTGCACCCACACACCCGCTCGCTGACGGGTGCGGCCCACCGCCGGGACCCCCCAGGTCAGCGGCAACCGGTCAAACGGAAGGAGTAATCGACGGGACGAGCCAAACGGGATCAACCATGCTACAAGGGAGGGGGATTCGATCAGACGACCGACGTCCTTCCACCGCTCGATCGGACGCCCAGAAACCCATCAAGCAAATTGATACGACGGCCAAAATGCGCTAATCGCTGAGAGTGCAGGTGGCTCCCTTCGTCTCATATTTCTGGATAAAGCAGGGCAATAATCCAGTTATCTTTGATCAAGATCAAGAAATGAATTAGTTGTCCCAGCTAGCCACTATAATTTTGCAACCAACAAACCATTGTTTCCGGAATGTAGCAACAATCATGTAAACAAAGTGCGACTAAATATAGTATTGCAGAACAACGAACTATCTGTAGGTACACAACAACCTAAAAATGGCATCCAGCAGGGTAACCTAAAAAAGTAACTAAGCTCATGAGCAACCCGTAGCAACAATAACAGCAGTTCCAACAACAATATCCTAGGATAACATCATACAAAAGAAAAAAGATCGAGTATGTGCATAGAAAGGCATGAAGGAAGCAACAAGAATAGAGTAGCACCTGAGCTGGTACCAGCCACCAACAGCCAAGATCATGAGACAACCACAAGCAACAACAACAGCAGTCCCGGATGTGTAAACAGATTGCAGAACAATACCATAAGTGCATCTGAAAAATGGATTAGAGATTTTAACAATACGGACATGCAGTTCCCAATAAATTAAGCTCCTGTAGCCAGTGATGGTGCCGGTCAACATTGTTCACAATACAGATATGAAAAACGAAGAAATAAATTAAGGCATAAGACTAAACTATGACATTCCCATTCAGCATTCTATTATACTATTAAGAATGCAATTGGTCTGCTTGGCCTAGCATGGCGAAAACATCTGAACTGCTATAGATTTAGAGATATGTGCAAAAAAATAAATATCGAAGGAAGCCTCATGAACTGTTTGTAAGCCTGCAATTGTAGGCTTTACTCTTATAATTATTAAATTGCCTAAATACAAAATAAAATGTTGAATCATCTGATGTACAAAGCTAAAGACAAGTATCAAAGGAGGTATAATCAGTATGCAGTATTATCACGGTGCTAGATACTACTATTCCAAAACACCAAAACATACAAAATACACCTAGAGGAATTCTACCTGAATTAGTATCACCCAGGTGGAACACACCTAGAAGCTGAATCTTTTGAGTTTTTATTTACCTTGAGCTATCTCCTCTTGTTGTAGTTGGGGCATGAAGAGTTTATCCTTCGAAAAAAATTGAACATGTCTCCTGCAATGAGATAGCCTTTTTCATTAACCTATGATTTCCATAAAGAGCATATAGTTAAGAATGCAGGGTGGCACAACAGAAGGAAATGAAGAACCTGTAATATAATGATGATGGCAGCCACAACCAACAATGTGAGTAAGATGGATAGCAAACTTAATGAACGGGGCAGCGGCCTATGCAGCCAATGCAAAACCTGTGTCGAAGTTGGGTTCATATATATCCTCCTAATCCTAAGCACATAAAGATGTGATTTGAACAATGGCTGACAGATCGCTCAAAGTTACAAGTGCATTGTTCAGCATCAGCTCTCAATAATTTGTGCCTAATCCTGTACTAATTATATACCTTGTGGATTTACATACTTGAGGATACACCAAATCCATAAATGAAACACGAGTGCATAAAAAAGAGCATATATAATTGAAGAAGAATGTAACCTTGTAACTATATTTGAGGTAAATTTGAGCAGTTCCACTAAGCTTCATAGGCAAAGTATACATCCAATGCCTAATTAGCACTCCCACTTCCCATACATAATCAGGAGCAAGGCCAAGGATTGATGACCAAATCCCTCTATCGAAAAAGGATGCTCTGCGCTAGCTCCATGAATAAATGAGTACTCGTCCATGCCATTTTAACCTGTCACACACCAACAATATGGAAGATAAAACATTTAGCTTTAGGAAAATGGATTATTACATGGGTGAAATTAATTACTAACAACTACAACCATGTTATATTTATTATCATGTTCAAGGTAAGTAACTTAGCGAGCCAGTGCCAAACCTTTCCCTTCCCTTGTCACCACTGATAAGGACAAATCAGGCAGTAGACAAAAAAAAGGTAACAAAAACATAGGAATCTAGGCAGACCGCAACAACCTCCTACACAACAACAACAATATCCGAGCACCTAATGCATCCCAGCACCAGACAAATTAAGAAAGGCAACAAAAATCTACCCCGGATATAGGCACGAGGCCTAGTCTCCTGCAAAGCAACAACAAATACCAGGGATCCAAACAGAACCGAGCACCTAATCCATCCAAAGGAATCCAATCAGAACCAGGATCGAGCAACCAATGCATCCAAGAAAAAGATTCGGGCGGTCAACACATCCAAAAAGCTACAGGAGCTGCACATCACAACTAATAGCTCTGCTAGACAGGAAGGAAAAGGAAAAGCTCGCCAACCACGAACCTTGCAACATCTCGACACGGCAACGGGCAGCAGGCTGGCCGAAGCTTCGACAAACGGAACAAACAACAACTACAGAGGACCTGCAATGATAAATCCGACACAAAATCAATGTGAACACGAAAACCTAGAACCAAAAGAGAAGATAGACCAGCATCTCTAGGCAAGAGAATGGATCACCTGGGCATCGTCGGAGTGGATGTGCTTGGAGAACTGACGCTGGCGGAGGTCGTGTCGCGCCAGGGAGCACCGACGCCGGCGGTGGCCTTGTCGCGCTGCGCCTCCTCGGCGCTGAAGGGTGCTCCAGCACCATGCACGAAGCAGGGGCTCGACGCGTGGGATTGGGGGCCGGTGTCGCCCTGGGCCTTCTCTCCGCCGAAGGGCACTCCGGCAGCGTCGATGGATCAGGGGTTGGAGGCGCGGGATCAGAAGCCGGCGTGGCGCAGAGGAGATGAAGAGGAGAACGCATGCGGGGGAAGTCGAGGAGGATGAGCGGCGGCGGCGTGAGGAGGCCGAGGGCAGCGAGCGCTGCGGCGCCATGGATTGGGTCCCGGGGGAAGATTCGGATTGAGGGGAAGGGGGGAGGAGAGACAGAGAGAAGGGAACGAAGGGGGCGAACGAGAAGCGAGCCAGCCGCCCTCCCCCACGACATAGCCGCACGGAGCCAACCACCGTCCACCACGCACGCGGCCTGGACAGGAAATGACGAAAAAGCCCTCGGCGGGGGGCAAGATTTACGTGCGGTGGCACGGAATATTTACCACAGGCGCGCGCACGACTGAACGCACAAGCTGCACCCGCACACCCGCTCGCTGACGGGCGCGGCCCACCCGCCGGGACCCCACAGGTCAGCGACAACTGGTCAAACGAAAGCAGTAATCGACGGCGCGAACCAGACGGGATCAACCATGCTACAGGGGAGGGGGATTCGATCCGACGGATGAGATCTGCCATCGGCTCGATCCGACGGCCAGAACTCCATCAAGCAAACCGACCGGACGGCCAAGAGGCGCTAATTGCTGAGGAGCCAGGGAGTTCGAGCGGATTCGTTTTTCTGGATTCCAACAAAACTGACACCAAAAACGGTTGAGGACATTGGGCCTTTCTCAAAGGTGAGCTTTTTGTTGCTAAGTCCAGAATTAGGAAGCCCGGTCTTCAGTTGCTAGGAGCAAAGAAGAGGCACAAACACGAGCAACATATTTCGTCTACCTCCTCTCCTACAAAATTTACTCAGCCTCATACCTAAAACACCATTCACTTCAACACTCGTCCTACTTCTCTGCGCCTATTTGAACCGCAAACTCCATACAATAAGGGTAGTAGTAGCAGCATCCCGTGCTCACAACACATGAGAGATCGCGTGAAATTTAGAGCCGTGGCCAGGAGGTGCTCCGGCACTATCACCTGCATCCTCCTACGGAAGTACTTCACGGACGATGTTCCTGACGCTGCTGGCCCACCCCGCTGCTGAAAACAGCGCCACCGCAACAGGCGCGAAGGACAAGAACAACCTTTTCGTGGGCATGGGAGGCACGTGGACCGTTGCAGCATCCCAGCCATCGGTGGCGTCTATGACGGGGGTTTCGCCAACAATTGCGCCGGCGTATTCATCTGGCTCTTGAACAAAATCCATGGTGTCTGGAGAGGTGTTGGAGCGACGTTCCTTTACGTGTCAGCTGGCACTTCGTATGTATGCAACATTGACTTATTTTAGCCTAATACTCCCTCCGTTTTTATTTAGTCCGCATATTAGCTTTGATCAAAATCAAGCTTTGTAAACTTTAACTAAGTTTATAAACAAAAATATTAACATATATAATAAAAAATCAATACCACTAGATTCATTATTGAATGTACTTTCACATCATATAGATTTGTTATGGTAAATGTTTATATATTTTTCTATAAACTTGGTCAAACTTTGCAAAGTTTGACTTCGGTCAAACCTAATATGCAGACTAAATAAAAACGGAGGGAGTATAATATAATGACACGGCAAATGGCATGATGGTGGGCATGCATGAGAAATATGTTGGGGTGACAAGGGCCAAATAATAGAGAGCCAGGTACACGCTTGTGATTTGATTTAGTGGAGGAAAAATCTGACTGTCGCCCAAAATAAATTAGTCCGTTGCTAATAGACACTCCATACAAAAGATACTGCTGTAATGCTGTTACATCATGCAAGTATATGCACTCGAGGACGCTGAAAAACTATTTCTCACCAACTAGTTAGTTAATTACTAATTCTCTTTGCCTTCCAAACCTACGCAGTTTTTGCTCATCACTACAAAAGACTAGCTACGATCAACTTACGAGAGTTTTTTGTTCAAGCAACTTAGAAGAGTTTCTTGTGCTTGGTTTAATTCCCCATAAAATAAATGGGCTTGGTTAATCGGAGTATATTCTAACGGAAACGCTAAGAAACTCTTCCAACCTCATATGTCTCGATCATACTTCTTATGTGAACTATAGATTGCCACATCGACGCATAACGTTGTTACAATGAAAGCATTTATGGTAATCGCACCACATGGTACATAGCTTGTTATGTACCAGAGATTGCCACATCGACGCATACCTCTACCATTCGAGTGGATGATACGCATCAAGCAGGATTTATTCTTCTTTCCCGGCAATAGAAAAGGAGAGTGAGGGACTGGATCGCACCCTTAGATTGGCAAGCCAAGTTTACTTGTGTGCATGCACGAACTCTCATGGAAATTTTGTATGGCTGTGCCAACAAGCCCCCCTTGTCCAACATGCTCCCTCTTACCCCAGCTTTTCACATGAGAAATAAGAAGGTAAGAGTTAATCAGACCACCAGTTAATCAAATCAAACTCAGAGGGGGAGGTAAGAGGGACCATGCTATGTACTCTTACCTCTTATATGAAAAGGGGAGGTAAGAGGGACCATGCTAAAATTTGCCAGGAGAGGAAGCCACGTTACATCCAAAGAAATGGGGAGTAGAAGGCCCGATGGTGGTGCCATTGAGAGAGGGGAGAGAAGCAGAGAAAGCGAGTGTAGTGGGTACATGGTGGGGGTTTTGAGTGGGTTTGACCGCATCATGCGGGCAATTTTTTGTCGCATTGAAGGTGCAAAACTTCTTGCGCAAAACTATTACTGACCCAAATGCACCAAAACCTGGGTGAATAGCTGATGGCGCCCAGGTTCAATTCAGTTGTGGAACAGAGCTATATTGCATTCAGTACCAGCACATCGGGGAGATGAATGGAGGTCCGAGGCCATTGTAACCTAACAGCAGAACCACTAGGGCATGATAACCATCCCAATCAATTGAGTCACTCTCACCCCGTGAGACGAAATAAGGGACAACAATCGCGGGAGATGGTAGCGTAGATGCAAAGGCTCGGCAGATATAGTTGAATTCGCAATAATTCAGTTAAACCCTTCCGCCAAATCGTCTCAGCCACTCTCATCTCTGATCTAGGGTTAACTAAAACAAAGATTAGGCCCTAGAATATTTCCTCATGCCGTCCAAGCCTATCCAATCCATCCACATGTGTACATAGATGACAGACATTAGTTGTTCAAGAACCAGGATCAAAACGAAGCCTGGGAATCTATAACCCATGCTTTGTTCGACTCACAGATACATTTATTGGGTTAAGTGGTTGCACCTATATGCAGTTTTTTAATTGTAGCACATGTGTTGCTCTTTCTGGTTAGGTAAACTCACGTCTGCACATAGCACATAGCATCGTGGGTTAGCGTTTGAGATATGCTTGGTGTAAAATTTATAATCAAGAAATGAAGACAGAACCAAACGCTCATTCCATGAATAACCACGTGGTTGACTAAAATATCCATTGAATTGCTTTACAAAACCCACTATTAAAATTGAAAAATACTATATATCCGTTCACGCAAGCGCCAACGTGGGGCCAACGAACAATTAGAATAAATAAATGAGCCTCATTTGATAGTCACCACCACATGTGTTGTAGCAATTTATTTCTACACATGCGAAGGACCTCCTTCGATGGAACATAAAATTTCTGTGATCTTATGTATTCTTTTTTTTGCAGATATGTGATCTTAGGTATTCAGCTCAAGGTTAAGCTAGATATCGAGGAGCACACACAAAATACAAGTCCAAGTAGATCATAAGTAGCTACAAGGTAATTGACCATCTCATCTCTTTCTGGTGTGCATAGGGATGCAGAACCAGACATATTATCATTTAAATGCAACCAAAAATTGAACAAAATTCAGTCAGGAAACTATTGTTCACCAAACATTATGAAGTTATCAACTAATCAAGGTAAAATATATCAAGTATTTTGAATCAAAATTGAGGGAAGAATATAATCAGATTGAGGGTATTACTAGGCATCTAGCAAGTATATTTATTTTCGTACCATGCGGGAGGACTGCATGTGATTTTTACAGACAGAAGAAAAGAGGGTGCGGGGGACCCCTACCTAATCCAGACGACTATTACCAACTTAAACATGACAACAAAGAACTAAAGTAAACTCTTACCCTGTCCAATATCACTGGTAAGAAGACCTCGTATGAACTAAGACACCGGTTACCACCTGCATCAATATGCCTGGTCACAAACGGCAAGAATCACGCCAAGTGTTAGCCGTACAGGTCTTGTCCTTTATCCTCAATCATTCAAAATTGAGACAAATATATATATATATATATATATATATATATATATATATATATATATATAGACCAACTGGAAAGACCACTAGGTGAGTGGGTTCTTTAGATCTACAGTTTTCCAAAAACACTGTTAAAAGAGGGGGTAAGAGGGAGCATATTTAAACTGCTCTTTCCAAAAACACTGTCTTCTAACAGGCAAGCACAGCACTGGTACTACAAAACTGACAAGAAAAAATAGTTAGACATTCTTCAACCAGAAGCACACATCCACAAATAAGTCACGACCCTGGAAAGGCCTCAAGCCCCAGACCACCATGTCTAGGCCCTGCTCCAAAGTGGGAGCAACAGCCTCTGAAGATTGGCCCAAACAAGGATTCTGTTATACAATCTACGGCTTTACGATCCAAACTAACCTCTCCGATTCTACGATTTTAGTTCTAAGAATCCACGTTTCTACGATCCTATGGTGAAGAAGATTCTACGATTTGCGATTGAAAATTTTAAATTCTCAGAATGACTGTCTTCTGGTGAAATTTGTTCACAGACTCCTTAGATCCCCAATCACCCCATGGGTGAGATGGGTCAGGGCAATTCATTTCAAAAGCAGGGACTTGGGTGATCGCCTTCCTCTTAATTAATACAAGAGCCTGGGCCCTGGTCACAGATCAACATTCATTTAAAAGGTTTCAGAGAGATGACTTATATAGAAATCACAGAAGGGGAGAAAACCTCTTTCTAAAAGGATAAATGGAGTATTAACGTCCCCTGGCATATCCAAATCCCTGCTGCCTAGTCTCACACAAAGTTTTAAATAGTGCGCTAATCCTCTTAGCGACGAATCTCTTCTAAATGCTAGAGCGCGCTAATCCTCTTAGCGACAGATCTCTTCTAAATGCTATAGCGCGCTATTTAAAATGTTTGTTCATGGACCAAAGATCCTTAGTGCAGGACCTCTTCTAAACGCTATAGCTATAGTGCGCTACTTAAAACCATGGATATAGCCATGCTATAGCGCGCTATTTAGAATGTTTGTTCTGGACCAATGATCCTTAGCGTAGGACCTCTTCTAAACGCTATAGCATATGCTATAGCACACTATTTAAAACCGTGCGCTCAGGCCTAACATTTCTGTTGCAGACTCTAGGAGAAACGGGGAATGGATCATTCACACCAGACACATTACATCTGATCGGGCAGACAACGAAATTCTTTCACTTGCGCTCTTCCTCAACTCTATTTATCTCTAAAAAAAGGGATCTCCAGACAAAAGAGGCTTTCGTATAAATCAGTCTATAGCCTTCTCTATGGGGGGTGCTACAAGCTCATGAATTTTGGAGGTGTTGAAGAGTTAGCTTGCAGTAAGATTTGGCACTGCTCGGCACCAACAATATGCAGAAAATTTGCCTGGTTACTTGACAAACACGCAGCGAAGGTTAGGGTGGTTCTGAATAAGCATGGAATCGTTGACAACGACAAATGCCCCTTCGGATGCTGTGCCATTGAAACTGTGTCTCGCCTGGCTTTGGAGTGCAACAGAATGAAGCATATTTGGAGACTTCTCGGAGTGAGTATTATTGATGTGAATCAGCCAGCACAAAATAAAAGATTGGGAGCTGGTTGCAATCGTTGTCGTATGGTCTGTCTGGTTTGCTAGGAAACAGAAGGGTCTTCGATGGAGTAACTGTAACTCCTGGAGTGGTTGCCAAACAATGTACTACAATGGTCAATCTTTTTTTTTCGAAACAAAGGCATAAGATTTGCCTCATCAATTAAATAAGGAGAGAATAGAGTTTGGAGTTTTACAATACCCACAAGTACGGCATGTCAATTACTCGCCCACAAAAATATCTCCTAATTTCTTTGCGCCCGCGGTCACCCAAAGCTTGGCCTCGTCAACGATGGCGGTGAGAAGGATGGTCGTTGGCGCACTCTTATGACGAAACACCGTGCATTTCTTTCATTCCAAATGGTCCAGGAGACAAGCATGGTGAGAGAGGCCAAAGTTTGCCGGTTGGGGTTGCGATTGTCGGTTCTCTTGTCCCACCATTCGTAGACGGATTCATCCATGTGCCACTCAGATGTATCTTGTCCCACAATGGTCAATCTTTGGGCGAACAGGGAAACCAAGAGGAATTTATGGCTGTCCGGGAATGGATTGCTGGTTGGTCTAGCTAATCTACTTTTTCCTGTTCTCCTTTTTTACATCTCTTTGTTATCCTGTTTTCTACCCTGGACTGTATGAACTTTTTCCCCGGGTAAGCGTTTTGCTTATAAGTTTTTTTAATAAAAAATGTAGGTTGGGGGCTCCTACCCTCCCATTTCCCTATTTATGATTGCACTCTATAGGTTCAGAGCAAAACAAGCAAAAAAAGCGTGCTCAACTAGTCCCTGTTTTTCCCTTGTGTGCATACCTGTTCGTGAGTTACCAGCCCTTGTAAATGTAGTGAAAGGAAGCCTTTTTTTCGGGAAGCACTAAAAGGAAGCCAGATATAGTTGGGTAGCTACAAAAAAAGTTTCTCATTCCCAAAGAAGAAAAGGAGCGGCTTAGTCTTGGGCCAAATCATAGAAACTGACAGAAAAAAAAGGTAGGTCCCCAAGCACTTTTTAATTCGTTTAACCTGGGCTTTGAGCTGGTCAAGTTCCGATCTCACGAGCCAAAGCAATGGTAAGGCAACGACCACTCACGTTGTTGCTTGTCCAACTCCACTTGTTCAAAGAAAGTTCTCCTAATAATCTTGGACACCATATTCACTAGAGCAGCAACAAGCTATACCACTAACTAAATAAAATACCAAACCATGCCGCTGCCTGATAAATAAAAAAGCGTAATGCACACAACACTCAATCACTCGTGAAAACCAATGACCTTTCTTTTTTACAATAGTGGCCCCATAAAACCTGGCAGCAGTCCTGAATAGCTCAGTGCAGTACAAGCCGTCACCAACAACACAGCTGAGGAGCCAGCACAAAGGCCCGTCACCAATAACACATTTTATTAGCCCTCAATCACACCACGTCACTGCAAAAAAACAAACAAAAAACCATCCCACCGGCCATTCCACTGTGACAATTCAGCAATTCTGTTACCTATTCCTCCCAGTTGTTGTGGCCGAGGTGGTCCCATCCTTGCAAACATCAGCACAATTCTGTTACCAGCAAATGCAGGCAGCGAGCTGCTACACCTGGAGCACCGTTCAGCAAAGGTATCCCACACGGCCACACGGGCAGGTCAATCAATGACCTCCTTGGTTGGCTCATCGACCAATTGTTGTGACACTCTAGCTCTGGGCGATCTAATATTGTTTGGCCATCGATCCTCATCGAAATAATTGTGGTGGAGAAGCCCGAGAGCTCGATGGTATATTCGTGACTCAACTATATATCTACCACATACGGTTAATCATTATGGACACGCACACATGACTGGTCGATCTCCTTATTTTATGTAGTTCCAACGCATTTGATGCGTGGTTGGTTGTCATTATTATTCATGGACAACTAGGGTCAAATACACAAGTGGTACACCATGCTTGCGCGTCATGACCACTATGGTTTCTGAAGCTGAAAAATACAGTGAACTTATGTGCTCATGCAAATACACTCTCATTCCTTCCGTAGCTGTCAACCCTGCTGACATGTCAGTGTGTGGGTCCCACTTTCCAATATATACTATCTCCGTCCTAGTTTATTGGTCCCCTTTATAATATATGTCAAATTTTGACCGAAGATTTAACTAACAAATACTAATGCATGTCAACAAAACTTATATCGTTGGATTCGTATTTGAACATACTCTCTCCGTCCCATAATGTAAGATGTTTTTTGATATTATTGTAGTGTTAAAAAAACGTCCTACATTATGGGACGGAGGTTGTAGTTTTCAATGATATAATTTTTGGTGACATGCATGAACATTTTGTTAGTTAAATTTATGATTAAAATTTGACACAGAATACAATAAAAACTAATAAACCAGGATGGAGGTAGTACTATATAAATAAATCTCTCTTGTATCACTGTTATGTCTGGTCAACATGTGGCATAGAGATGTAGGGGCGCATTAAAGATTTGGATCATGGATCTTAGGTACAACAAAATCGACCAAGCGAAACGCTCTTTTCAGAATATCTAAGAGCATCTCCACTTGCCCTCCTCCCCCACACCAACAGGGCCCCCCAAGACGCCATTTTTTCTGCCAGTGTCGGAAAAAAAAACCAGTCACCCCCCAGGACGACGAATTTCGCTGGTTCGGCCCATTTTTGGCCCGGCGATCCCAGGCCGAACCCAGCGCACTAGGAGGCACTTGGGGCTCCGGCGGAAGGAAAAGTGGTGCGTGGGCCACCACTGTCAGGCGAGAAATGCCTTTCCCCACCTAGATTTGACCCGCGCGCTATAGGACGCCACTTCCCCTTTCGCCGCCATGTCGATCCCGACACCGCCCACCTGCCCACAACCGCTGATCCTCCGCTAGAAAGGTCATTTCCCCGCCGCAAAGAGAGGGTTTCACCGCGACAGCCTCCATCCCGTTCTTGGGCAAGCTTTCCAAGGCAATGACCACGCAGATAGGGGTACCGGCGGCTGCCCAGCCACCACGCCTGCTAGGTGTTCGGTGATTTGCCTGTTTAGAAATGGACTCCAGCGACGAGGAGGCATTCACGGCTCTGATGGAGGAGGAAGCCGAGGCCAACACCCAGGATGAAGAGCACCTCATGATCCTCGCCCCTCTAGCAGGCCTGTTTGCGAACAATGCAAAGCCACGATGAGGTGGCTCGGTGCCGGGCCGCCATAAGAGCAAGTAGAGGCATCAAATGGAGGGTATTGATTGCTCTACGCCGACTACTTCGCCGACGCTCCACTGCATGACAAGAAAGTCTTTCGGCGACGTTATCGGATGAGCTGAAAGCTCTTCCTCGGGATTGTGAATGCCATCCGGGAGTTCGACAACTATTTCATTTGCAAGAAGGGTTGCACCGGCACAGTTGGATTCTCCTCACTCCAGAAGTGCACGACAACTATGAGGATGCTTGCATACGGAGCTCCCGGTGATATACTGGAAGACTATGGACGCATGGCCGAATCCACCACCATTGACTGTTTGTACAAGTTCTGCAGGGCAGTGGTCGCAGTTTTTGGACCACAATACTTGCGATCACCCAATGCAGAATACACTAATCGGATCCTAGAACAGAATGTAGTAAGATGATTTCCTGGGATGCTTGGAAGCATCTACTGCATGCATTGGGCATGGAAAATATGTCATTTGCTTGGTAGGGGATGTACAAAGGCGACAAAGGCAGTTGCAGTGTGGTACTTGATGTTGTGGCACACATGACCTCTGGATTTTGCACTCTTTTGGTATGCCAGGAACTCACAATGACATCAACGTACTGCAGTGCTCGAATGTCTTTGCCAAGCTTGTTGAAGGTCATGCTCCTCCGGTGAACTTCGAGGTCAATGGGCGCCACTACAAGAAGGGATACTACCTAGCAGATGGCATCTATCGAGGATGGTCCATATTTATGAAGACTATCTCAATCCCTGTGCCAGGAGGCAAGAACTCCTACTTTGCCAAGTGTTAGGAGGCTTGCAGGAAGGATGTGGAGCGGGCATTTGGTGTGCTCGAATCTTGATTTGCTGTTGTCCGGCACCTCGCTCTGACCTGGTCGAAGTCTCAAATGTGAGAGGTGTTAACTTGTTGTGTCATCTTGCACAACATGATCATTGAGAGAGAGCAGGAAGAGCCAGTGTTTGATACTGAACCATATTACAGGCAGGGTCCTCTTGCAATTGTTGATCACCAAGTACCGCATCATGGGCTGCCTTCCTCAATATGCGTCAGGAGATCCGAGACCCACAGGTGCATCAAGAATTGCAGCATGATCTAGTGGAACACCTATTGAGGCTCAAGGGCAACGCCTAGTTCAATGTGTTTTAATTTGTGTTTAAATTATGGGTTTGCCTCATTGAACTATTTGATTTGTATTGATTTATGTGATGAACTATGTGATAAAAATTAGTTGTTGAATTTGTGCCAAAGTGTGCCGAATTTGGGCCTAATTTGCACCGAATTTGGGCCGACATCGGCGGCTGGGGGCAAACTTGGGGGGTCGGCTTGGAACCCGAGCCTCCCCACGCCGAATTTATCGCTGGTTAGCCCCCAGGCGGCGCTATTTCAAGCCCTTGGGGGGGGGGGGCGAACAGCTGGATATGCTCTAATGGGTAGGTGCTCTCTACAAAGAGACATTGGATTTAATACTTAGAATAATGCCTAAATGGCTAACAACTAGGATGCAGGTGGGCATCCCGCATAAGCCGCAAACATGAAGTTAGTTCAAACTAAGATAAATCTGGCCGGAAGAATTATAACTAAGTTGAAATATTTTGAGTTGGATCGGGGCGGATCGGGCGCCACTCTGCATCCCTAGTAACAACAAGTGCCTCCTGCGTAGGGTTGCCCTATGCATACGGTGCAGCTGCCATCCGAGCCGCTGCTGCCCATGCCCACGAAACCACCTCTGCGACTGTCCGTGCATATCATTCAACATTGGTAGCTGCCATGGTGCTCACCGAGCAACGACCCAGGAATGTTGTCGACAGTGTTGTGTTCCTCTCTAATATTAATGACACATGCACAATGATGAGGGATCGGGGCCGTCTGACGCACATGCCTGTAACTACGAGGAGCTTATCCCTCACTCCTTAGCGTGCATGGGTGCTGCCGACGAGTGGTCAGGGCCGATCCACGTCATCAACTTTTGCAACGACCATGACACCATTATAATGCATATCAAGAGCCAAAGCGACAGATGACGACACCACTCCTCTAGCAAAAGTGACCTTCAGGTAGAGGAACATGACCACTAGAGCGGACCTAGGCGTAAAAAATGAGGACACAGTGGTAAAGAGGTTGAAGAACGTGTCGATATGGTTGGTGGATGCAACTGGGGCCCGTCTACATGGAGGCTGCAGAGGACATTTCCACGATGAGGACGACTCTGGAGTGAGACGAGAAGGAGGTGATGAACATACCGGAGAACTATCAGTGGGCACTAGAGCAGTCGGAGGAGGTAGTGGTCCCGGAATCCCTCCTACTATCAACGCTTACTTGGCCATGACGTGTTTTGTCCCAGAATCCGTCCTGACCAAGCTATTGTTCATTGTCGTCGGAGTCACGTGGCTTACTGCCGAAATTGAAGTTGTATTATTCATTCTCCGATCCAACTATAGGTCTATAGCCAAGGTGCTAAGCTTGGGGGTTCAAGGAGAATTCCCTATTGGACGCACGTTGCATCAACGTGTCTACCTTTCGCACAGACTCAGCGATCAATCGATGACCTGGGCTGGCCCATTAATGGGTTGTAGAGTTTCCGGTTTTGCGAACCTTCTAGAGTTTCTTAGCCGGTTTTTCTGGCTTTGTGAACCTTATAGAAGGTTCCTTGAACCGGTTTTCTTGTTTTCTTTTTTCCTTTTTAATGTTTTTGTTTATTTTTCTTCTTTCTTCTTTCTTTTTTTCTTTTCTTTTCTTTTCCTTTTTTTCTTTTTATTTTTCATTTATTTTCGCCTTCTTCCTTCTTCATGTCGATATTTTTCTTTTTATAAAATTCATTATTTTTATATTTTAAAATATGTTCCACTTTATAAAACATGTTCATAAATTCAAAAAATCTACAAGAATTTAAAAAAATGTTAATGTATTTGAATTATTTTTCACAAATTATAAAATGTTCATATTTCAAAAATACTTCTGGAAGTGTACAAAATGTTCGTGGTTGCAAAATTTGGTCTGAAATTCAAAAAACGTTCGCGTTTGAAAAAGTGTTCAGGGATTTCAAAAAATGTTCATGGTTTCAAAAGCTTTTGTTACATATTTCATGAAGTTCCATTTTTCAACTTTTTGTTCACAAATTCAAAAAATGTTTGCGGTTTCATATTTTCATAATTTCATCAAATGTTGCATTTGGAAATATTTGTTAAAAAATTCAAAAAATGTTTGCGGTTTAAAAATTTGTTCCGAATTTCATAATTTGTTCACAACTTTAAAAAATGGTTCATGTTTTCCCAAAACATTTTCCGTAGTTTAATTTGTTTGTCCACATATGCGAAAAAATGTTCCTGTCTATGATTTTTTTCAGATATTCAAGAAATGTTCGTATTTTTTCAAAATACACTTTCAGAAAAAAAATCTACACTTTTTTTAGATGTTCACTAGAGTAACTAATTCCAGTTTGATACAGTAGACAAGTCCGGTTGGACGGTTGTGCTAGGTTATTTGAGGTGCGCGCTGTTTTGTTATAGGCAATGCTAGTCAGTTGGAGTGGTTGGGAGTACGCATTTGCAAGCTGTTGATCGCCGGTTCGATTCCTTACATCGTGCATGCCTCTCTTTTTTTTAGCTTTCTTTTCCTTGCAGCGGTACAGCTCTATGGGCCGGCCCAGTCAGTCTACCTCCCTGTGCGTGGGGACGACAATTTGACGCAAAGAGCGTCCAATAATAGAAGCTCACGGTTCAAGGTTCTTTCTTTCTAACAAAATATTGGGCCCAGTATAGGCCTTACAGGATTTTATTTTATTTTTACCAAATATTAAGGGATGCTGCAACAACAATATATGCGGAAATCTTGGACTTGGATACGGATGTAGGAAAGGTCAATTTTATGCACTGTTTTAGAGAGGCTAATAGTGTTGCTCATGAGCTAGCTCAATTTAGTTTTCATAATAAAGTTTCTAGTATTTGGGATGGTGATCCCCTAATTCCCTCCTCGGTAAACTAGCCAATCATGTAAACATTTTCTTGAGTTAATAAAGCTAGCCATGATGGCCTTCCATTAAAAAAAGTGTAGGTGATTCTTTCAGCCATGGGAGATGTCAAATTCTGCATTGAGAGGAGAGAATGTAATATAGATGCTCATAATATAGCTAAAAATTCTTTAGTACTGTTGCTAGGATGACATGTCTGGTATATAGAGCCCCCATGCTATGTACTCCCTCCGTTTTTATTTACTTCGAATATAAGCTTTGACTAAAGTTAAATTTTATAAAGTTTGACCAACTTTGTAGAAAACAATATGAACATTTACAGTAACAAATTTATATAACGTGAAAATATATGCAATGATGAATCCAATGATATATATTTAATGGTGTATGTATTAATATATTTTCCTATAAACTTGTTGAAAGAAAAAGAGTTTGGCTTTAGACAAACCTAATATGGGGAGCAAATAAAAACTGAGGTACTAAGCAATGTGATTGATCAGTAATAAAGTTGGGTGCTTTCCTAAAAAATAGATGAATTGTCCTACAATTTTGGTGTAATTTAAATAGTAATTGTTATCTGGGGAGATGTGTGAGTTTCAAAAAAGTCTGAACTGAATTGCCTAATTTTTATCCGGGATTCTCTGATGTTCAACCAAACTCTGTCATTCGATCCAGCAACCTATGTTATCCACAATTTCATCGTATTCCCTTTTCGTCCAGGGACACAATTACATGGTACTTAACAGCCTCAAGTTGCAAGTATATTTTTTCAAGATGGAAATGCCTTGATGAACTTGGCACTTCATAGGCCCGTGGTACTGTCAGTGGCCATCTTGTGTAGAACTGTAGATAGAGTAAAAAGAAAGGGCGGTTTGTTTGGAAAACTCGCTCAAAAAATTAAGATATATATGCTCGGCCTTGGGCGTGACCATACAAACTGGCAATAAAAAAATCCCCATAGAAAACTGGCAATAAAGTAATGGTTGCCCAATCCCTCATTACTACTCCATCCGTTCCGATTTACTCGTTTGAACTAAAACCACAACGAGTAAATCGAAACAAAGGGAGTAGAAAAAAAGTACTATTTGAAATTTACTCTTCTTGATTCCAGAAAAGATAATCACCATAGTATTTGCTCCGCATTATGTACTCCTCCACCGCCTATTTAAACCTCAAGCTCCAGGACACCACAAGTGCCGCAGCAACAACATTAGGGCATCTCCAGTCGTTCGGCCCCCCAGGGCGCCTAAATAGAGCGGCCTGGGGGCGTGCCGGCGCTAGTTCGGCCCCTGGGGGCGACCTAGCTCCCAGTCACGCCCCCAAACGCCGGCCCCAGGATGCGGGAAATTTAAACTTGGTCGTTCCCGCTCTCAAAAGACGCCACAAATCCGGCGATCGGACGTAGTCTGGCGTTACAAAAAACAGAGCGCCGCACGCCGCAGGTTCGCGTGCGCAATGATTCACTCGGCGGGGTCGGCTCCAGGCGTTGGTGGAGTCGGCGTGCGCGGGCTCGGCGGTGTCGGAGCTGCTTCGGTGCTGGGCTGTGTCGGCGCGGCTTCGGCGCTGCTGGGCGGCGATGTAGAGGCGTCGTTCGGGCTTGGCGTCCGTGTGGTCGTGGGCGCGGGAGCTTGCGTCGTCGGCGTCGTCGGCGTTGCCGTCTGCATCTGGTTCAGGATGAGGCCGCGCTCCTCCATGTACCACGCCCTGAGCTACTCGTCGTTGCTCTGGAGCATGTCCGCCCCGCCCATCAGAAAAGCCATGTCGGTGTTCCTGTTCTTCGCGGCGACATTCGTCCGGAGCAGGTCGAGCTTGATGGCGCTGTTCTTCATCAGCGACGACCACCGCGCCTCGGTCTTCTCTTCACGTAGGACGGCCCGGGCCTGGGCGTCGGCGAGGCAATGCTGGATGGACTCCTGCACTCGCGTGGTTGCCGCGTCGGCATTTTTCCCCTTCTTTGCCAATTTGTGGCCGTCCGACCGCCCCTTTGACGCGCCCGGAGTCGTCGCGTCCGGCTTGTATATCTCCTTGGCCTTGTCGAGGGTACGTCGGACTTCCGCCCACTTCTCGCACTTGTCAATGCGCTTGTAGACGTGGAGGTGCTTGAAGTCGGTGTCTTGGTTGTCGCGCCGATACATGGTGAACATACGCAGTAGCTGCGCGGAGGAACAAACAGTTGGCGGGCGGCGGGCGTTGACGACGAAGAGATGCGGGCGAACGGCGTGCGTACCTGATCCTCAACGCTGGCGCCGCTCTTCGGGCGAGCCGCGACCTCCTCGACGATTCCATGCCATTTGTTGCACGCCAACTGGATACACCCCCAATGGTTCGCCATCGCCTTGGAGCCGCGCTGCATGTAGACGCCTTCGAAGTACGGGTCGACGAGCTTCCGCTCGTCAAACTCGGCCTTGATGCGGTCCCAGTACGTCTCGAAGCTCTGGTTCGTGCCGGTGGTCGGGTCGAGGCAAACGACTTTTCATGCTTCGGCGAGGCATTCCTCCTCCTTGGATGTCCACTTGATGCGTGCTTCGCCTGTCCTAGCCGCCCGCTTCTTCTTCTGGCGCCCCTTCGTCGGATCAGGAGCTGGCTCCTCCTCCTCCTCGTCCTCGTCCTCCACCTCCTCCTCGGGTTCCTGCGCTTCGTGCGCGTCCTCTCCGTAGATGTAGCCGAGCTCGGCCTCCATGTCGCCGCTGAGATCCACTAACTCGTCCTGGGTTGCGAACCCGGGAGACGCGGCGGCCGCGGTCGATCCTGTCGCGATGATGTCGTTCATGTCGGCTCCTGTGTCGTCCATGTCGCCGAGGTGCGAGAAGGGCAGCGGCCCACGGCGGAGATGGGGTGTCGGTGTGGTCACGTAGGCAGCGGGCTGCGAGTAGTTGTATGGAGGATACTGCACACCGACGAAGGTGGACGAGGGTGTGCGCGTCGCGGGGTGGCCATGGGGGAAGGTCACGTTTGGGTTGAACCCCCCGTGCGCGTCGCCGTCGGCGTAGCCGGGCGACAACGATCCCCATGGAGATCCGACGCTTTGCTGTCCCCAGGGCGCGTACTGGGCTTGGCTGACGACGGGTGGATTCATCATCCCCGCATGGTCGACCGATGAGGAAGACGCCGCCGCACACGCCGCGTTGTCGTGGGCCTTCTTGGCAATGGCCCTGTTTCGCCGGTCGGTGGTGACTGCATCGCGTCGCTGAACTTCCACCCTCCACTCGGCGTTCGACATGCCCGGTGGCTTCGATGGCGGCGCCCTCGGCTTCCTCTGCTTCGGCTGGGCCACGGTGCCAGTCGTGGTTGCCGCCGCGCGCGGCATGGCGTACTTCTTTGACGGCATGGCGGCGACTGGAAGGCGAGCTGGAGGGGGTTTGGCGGGAGAAAGGGAGGGAATGGCGGGAGGAAGGCGAGCGAGCGGAGGAGATGCGAGGAAAAAGCGTCAAGAAGCGGCGGGAAAAGGCCCTTGGGTCGCCGCCAGGGCGGGCCCACGCGCCTTTTTCGCTTGTGCCGGCTCCCCAAGCGCCCCCCAGGGTGCGGGTTCGTCCTGGGTCCGCCGGCACCAGTTTTGGCCCGAGCCGGCGAAAAACGGGCTTCTGGGGGCGCGACTGGACCGTTTTTTTACGCCGGCGCGGCAAAATCGCCTGGGGAAGGCCTGTTGGGGGCGCGGCTGGAGATGCCCTTAGCCACGACCAAGAATGTAGGGCCACGACCAAGATGTGTTGTGCCGCTCTTGTTTCCCTCTTGCTCTGCTTCATGCACGGTCAAGAAGTGTTATGTCACTGTGTCTGCTCCGCTTGTGGTAGAACGGACTGGAAGAACCTCTTCGTGAGCATGGGAGGCGTGGGGAATCGTTTGGGCCTTCCGCCCATCGATGGCGGCTACGACGGGGGCTTCCGTGACAATTATGACGACGCCATCACCATAGTCACCTACCAGCTGGGCAGAAGCAGAAAAAGCATTAGGAGGGACTCTTAAAAAGGTTGCATCGATCAACGGGGGCTTCCTGAGCAATGATAATGACGCCTTCATTGGCGTCATGGTCCTACTCGATGGTGTTCGAAAAGTCGTGCGGAGTGACTTCCAAGTCAGTGACCCTAGTGGCACTAGGGCTCAGGGCGGAGCCAGAAAACTTGGCCATTGGGTTCCCTCATTGACTCGATAAGGATAACTTGGTACTCCCTCTGTTTCAGTTTGCAAGTCTTGCGTGTATTTCTAGGTTGCCAATTTTATCACTGTAATATAAACTATATAACACAAAAATTATACCGTTTGAAAATAGAACATCAGAAGTTTCTAATGGTATGTTTTTTTGTAATATATGACTTTTATTAGATTGGTCAAATTGACGACTTAGGTATACGCGCACGCCTTGTAAACTGAGAGAGAGGGAGTAGTACTGTTGTTTGTTCCAGCCGTTTGTAATCTTTGAAAAAAGTAGCAACACAAACAGAAGGCATTATGCACTTTGTCACTATACTCAAGCCAATGGCCATATTCATCAAACCAATGGATTAAATCACCGTTGAGTATCTCAAATCTCCCTCGGCGGATAATCAAAATTAAGTGGTGGCCTATACGGTTCTCTTGTTTAAAATTTGCGTGTTATCCCACATTGCTTCTTGGGATTTCTTGTGTCTTTGAAAAATTCTCTTCCTATCAGCAGGGTCGTAAGGCAACTCATCCAAATTAATTTCTGTGTGAATAGAAGACATTAGAAGAGTAGTCGCAGTAGAATTTGATAGACTTTGCCTCCGCCCAATGGGGACCTTCATATGCATCATTATCTGGATCTTTTTACAATCTTTTTATGGAGAGAGTAGTTAGGTACTCTGAGTGACGCATTCCCCTACGACATGGACAACGAGTTACATGTTCTTCCCTTTATCTACATCTCCTTCCTCTATTTCCACTGTGTCCCTCGCTCCCCAATGCATGGGTTGACCTTGTGCCGTACCGAGCCGCGTCCCCACTGTCGAACCACGTGGATCTTGTCTCGACCCTGACCCTCGATTTTGGTCGAACGACCCGGGGTCATGGGACGCGACGTCGACCCTCAAACCAGCCTACTATAATTTAGCTGACTTTTTTTTAACACAATACAACCATAGATGCCAATATATGCATACATATACTCACCCTTAAGAACACATCATGCATACCCTATCTTATGAGCACCTTCGAGATTCTGAGCTGGCATCACATCTTGAAATTAATGAAGTAACCACATACGTCCCGTAGTCGATGGAACGTCTCCTTCCACTGACAAACATCGCCGAAAAGTCGAAAATAAATTCAGAAAAATGCATGCACCAATGCCAAGTCTAGGACTTGAATTTTGTTGAGTTGATTGCACCATAAGGAGCCTAACCATATGAGCTACACTTAGTTCTCATTTTTTAGCCTACTATGGGGAGATTGTCGTATGTGTTCTATAATACACATTGTACAAACTAGGATATATAAAAATAAAAACTGCAAATACATAAGTTTTGTTGTATTTGATAATTTAGCAATGTGGAAGCACGTGATGGATGGTTTGACTCTCTTTAATAATATAACAGATTTGTCACGGGCACTAGGCTAAGATGATTATTTCCTAAATCTTAAAATATGTTGTCCATCCTTCATTATGCTGTCACGGGGACTGAAGTCGAAGACTCAGCCAACATAGTATTTTTTTGTTAGAATTAGTTGTTGTATAGGGATAGAATTCTCTTTGAAATGTAAACCTATTATATATCTTCTTCTGTTTCAACCTCTCCCGAATATCTCTCTGTAAACCGATCGATCTAGCCTCGATTCAAACTTGTAAACCACGGCATATGTTCCATATAATGCAATGCGGCCCGAGCAAAGGGTTCTACGCTTCCCATATTATTTCACATGGTAACAGAGCCTCTTCCTCAACAAAAACGCATCTAGCTACCTTCCTCCATCGAGAGCATGTCTACCACCTCCGCCGCCATGTCGCCCAGCACCATGGGTGCACTTTCCACCACCTCCTCCTCCACCTTCACCTCCTCATCCACCACCACCACCTCATCCCTTGGACCACCACCACATGAGAAGCTGACGAGGGAGAACTTTCTTCTCTGGAAGGCCGTCGTGCTACCGCAGATCAAAGGAGCACAGATGGAGCATCATCTCGACGAGAAGAGCCCGGCACCGCCGCCCATTCTCACCATCACCAAGGACGGCAAAGAAGAGCAGATCGCCAACTTTGCAAATACCCTCTGGTATGCACAACAGCAGCAACTTCAAGGATATTTGATGGGCTCTCTTTCCCGCGATATTCTTGCACGGGTCGCCACGTTACAGACGCCGGCCGAAGTTTGTTCCATTCATGCCATGTTTGCTGCTCAGAGTCAAGCTCAAGCCATAAACACCCGCATCGAGCTGACCAATCTTCAGAAAGGTAATATGACCATGGCTGAGTACCTTGGCAAGATTAAAAGTCTTACAAATGAAGTTGCCTGCACCGCCGCCGCGCTCTCCGATCCGGAGATCGTCTCCAAAATTCTCGCCGGACTGGACATGGAATATAACCCTGTCGTCTCGGCGCTTGCTGCTCGGGTGGCACCGATCACGGTTCAGGAGCTCTACAGCCAGCTCCTGAGCTTTGATGCCCGCCTCAGTCTTCTTCACGGCACCAGCCTTCGCCAATCTTCTGCCAACGCTGTCTCTCGTGGTCGCGGCCGTGGGCGCGGTCACCAGGGGCAGCCCCGCACCGGTGGGCGCGGGCGTGGCCACCATCAGGGAGATGGCGGCTACAATAGCTCTGGTGGCGGCGGCTACAACAACTCCAGCAACTACACCAACAAACCAGCAGGCGGCGGCTTCAACAATAACTCCGGTCGCCGCTCCTCTTCCTCCCGGGGGCGCCCTCGGTGCCAACTCTGCAAAAAGGCAGGCCATGGAGTTCTGGATTGCTGGCATCGATATGATGAAGATTTTGTCCCCGACGCACGCCTTGTTGATGCAGCTATGCGCGAGCAAGGGGGCGATGGTGTGTGGTACGCCGACGCTGGTGCAACCGACCACGTTACTGGTGAACTAGAGCAACTCGCTCTCCGGGAGAAATACCTTGGCAACGATCAGATTCACACTACAAGTGGTGGACGTATGGATATTCAACACATTGGTCAAGCTTTTATTAATTCTCCTACTCTTAAACGTGATCTTGTTCTAAACGATGTCCTTCATGTTCCACAAGCTGATAAAAACCTTGCCTGTATGTTTCGTTTAGCCACTGGTAATAATGTCTTCTTTTAAACTCACCCTCGTTACTATTTTATAAAGGATCGGGCAACGAGGGAACTTCTACATCACGGTAGATGCATTGGAGGGCTCTACCCCATATCATGCAGAGTTTTCAACCACAAGCGCCGCCATGCTTATTCTGTCATCAAGCCCTCTTTGGCACGGTGGCATCAAAGATTAGGACACCCATCATCAGTCATAGTCAAATAGTAGTTAATAAAGGCAATTTGCCCTTGTCATATAGTCAATCCAGTGAGTCTGTTTGTGAAGCTTGTCAGTGTGCCAAGAGTTATCAACTCCCTTATCCTAGGTCAAACAGTGTGTCTCATGCTCCTTTAGAGCTTATTTGCTATCCACACTAGCTCGGATGATTGTTATCAGAACCCTTCATTCGCTTTGAGATCCGAAGTTTTGAGTGGATAAGGTTTTGATTTTATGATTTGTTGAATTTTGCCACAGCAATAGGGGAAAGCTGGGACGTAGCTTTTGGTTGTCAGGGGCCGAAAATGGAAGCCTACTACTTGGCTTTTGCAGGTGTAGTCAGGGCAAGTGACCTCGCCCTCTTTTTGGGTGAGCAGGGTGCGGCAGTAGCTGATTTCGGCAAGCAACTGAAAACGTCTCATTTTGGATATTTGTTAAAAGTTCCACGGCATCGTGTACTTGTTACTGTTTTAAAACTGCCGTTTTCATCTAGCAAGTTGTGCACTCCCTGGCACCGTTTGTGTGAGGCATTTTTTCTCTACCGCACTTTGGAAAGGGAGGGCAGCACTTGCCTTTTTTAGTGTATGCGAGTTGAATACTGGTCCTGGCCTTCCTTTACTAATGGCCTGCCGGATTATAACTCCAATGTCCAGACGGTACAGACGCTGCCATGCATCCGCAAGTGGACATGAGAGTAAAACACGCAACCAGCCGTGTGGGCTTCTAATTAATTGGCGCCACCGTCCAGCTGTTGGTTCTGTATATATCACGCGTCTTGATCGTTGTTGCTCCTTGCCTTTCTGCACAACTTTGTATCTAGTGATCAGTCAGATGGAAGGATTGGGAGATGGTGAAGGGGAAAACGGAAACCGGGGCTTGGCCGCGATCACAGTCGGCGGTGAAGGACGCGTTTGCAGGCGCCATTGTTGCTGCCGTCGAGGATCGCTATCACGAGAGCGTTGCGCCGGTCCACTACATCGGACAGCAGGTGAGTGAACGTGTGCTTGAGCTCTTCATTGCGAGCGGATGTTTTTCCGTTGCTGAAAAATAAACCGTTTTTTGTTTTCCAGTACCTTGATCCGCCCAACAACTTGGTGCTTTTGACTTTGAAGCAAGTTTCCATGCTAACTCCTTCAGCCAGGCACGGGGGGCACTATCGATGCATGGGATGCCTGTCGGCACGGTTAAAAATAAATTTCATGCCTGTTGAAGACGAGCACAACTTGATCGACTGTTGCACTTTCAGGACAATAGACAGGGAGTACATGCAGGCGTTGCGTGAAGTGAGGTGAGCACCTCGGGCTTTTGTCTTGTGATTGTTGCAACGGTCGTTTATGCCATGGACAACGCCTGGGAAAAATGAGCCTTTTCTGTACAACACTCGGAGGAATGGAGACTACGTCGTGGTTAATGGCTCTATAAGGAGGCGGGATTCTTTCATGCATATGCGAGTCTACTCAATCAGGTTTTTTGTTCACAAACAAGAGATTACTTCCCTCTCTTGGACAGTTTTAAAAGGACTGATCCTTTTTCTTAGCACTGATTTTTAACCATGTAGGCATTTGTTCCTGCAGGCTTGTTACTAACTACAATGAGATTACTCACCACTTCCTCCATTGCATATACGTCTCCCTCGATCTTCAGAAGCAGGCAGGCTTCATCAAATTCTGTATTGCACGTTCTGAACAAAAAAGCATGCCACCCTTTTTCTCTATGTTGACATCGATACTTTATTTTTTCAGTTGAGGGAGAGAGAAATGAATATTCGTCGGGCGAATCTCGTGGTGGCCTGCCGATGGGATGGCCCATGTTGTCCAAGGGCGCCGAACCGCATGTCTTATTCCTCAGCCGCAGGGCGAAAGGGTGAGGGGGCCCCGCATATGCCGACGCACGCGGGCTTTGCCCGCTGGCGCGCACTGGCGGCTGCGAGGAGGGACAGAGGTGAGGAGGGGGGCGAGGGTAGGCGGCTAGGGTTTCCCTCCCGGTCGCTCGCGGGAGCGACGCGGGAGGGAAGGGGAAAGAGGAATCTTTGTCGTCAGGATCCAAGCATAAAAACCGAGCTATACCTTTTTTTTATCAGCCGAGCTTGTACTTATGAAAACGAGGCGAGATTTATTTACATTCCCAGCAAATACAAAAGAAAATCCCGGCGTCTCGGTTAGTGCCACTAGAATTTAATATTAAATCAACCACGAACACGGCTATTTTTATAGTGTGTGTGCTGTTTTTGTCCCTGGCGTGTCTGGTTGTTAATAATTTTTGACTAGTGTAGGCATGATTAAGTACACGGCTCCACGTGTGTGCTAATTACAAAACACATATGTACATTTTTATCCGATGGCGCCTCTCAATTATGTGTTGGGAGAATACCATGACGCAGATAAAACAAAACTCTTACAGAGAATCTCGTGCATGCTGGGGAGTGTTTGTCTTCACTGAAGCAGCATGTGCCTCATCAAATGGCAGGGGTGTTAAAGAGTAGCGGGGGTGGTCGGTTGTCTCTTATTGCGAGAGGCTGCCTGGAATTGTTGTGTACTGGAAAGTTTAGACAGGGGCTATTGCTGCAGAGGGCTGACACGGATGTTAGTACTCTGGGCGGGGGGGCGGCTGACTACTACTGGGCAGAGGCTGCCTGAATCTTCTGCGGACTAGAAAGTTGAAGCAGGATCCGTCCTTGCATATTGTGGCAGCTGGTGCGTCATGTCTTTTGACCCCGTTGTAGATGCTGGCTTCCAGTGTACTTGATGACCTTTTTTAAATGGTAAAACTCCGTTGTGAAAAAAATTAATCGGACGCTGACCTTCAACTATAACTCCGGCCGCCGCTCCTCTTCCTCCCGGGGGCGCCCTCGATGCCAACTCTACAAAAAGGCAGGACAAGAAGTTCTGGATTGCTGGCATCGGTATGATGAAGATTTTGTCCCCGACGCACGCTTTGTTGCTGCAGCTATGCGCGAACAAGGGGGCGATGGCGTGTGGTACGTTGACTCTGGTGCAACCGACCATGTAACTGCTGAACTAGAGCAACTCGCTCTCCAGGAGAAATACCTTGGCAACGATCAGATTCACACTGCAAAGTGGTGGAGGTATGGATATTCAACACATTCTCAAGTTTTTATTAATTCTCCTACTCTTAAACGTGATCTTGTTCTAAACGATATCCTTCATGTTCCACAAGCTAATAAAAACCTTGCCTCTATGTTTCGTTTAGCCACCGGTAATAATGTCTTCTTTGAAACTCACCCTCGTTACTTTTTATAAAGGATCGGGCAACGAGGGAACTTCTACATCACGGTAGATGCATTGGAGGGCTCTACCCCATCTCATGCAGAGTTTTCAACCACAAGCGCCGTCATGCTTATTCTGTCATCAAGCCCTCTTTGGCACGGTGGCATCAAAGATTAGGACACCATCATCATACATAGTCAAACAAGTAGTTAATAAAGGCAATTTGCCCTTGTCATATAGTCAATCCAGTGAGTCTGTTTGTGAAGCTTGTCAGTGTGCCAAGAGTCATCAACTCCCTTATCCTAGGTCAAACAGTGTGTCTCATGCTCCTTTAGAGCTTATTTGCTATCCACAATAGCTCGGATGGTTGTTATCAGAACCCTTCATTCGCTTTGAGATCCGAACTTTTGAGTGGATAAGGTTTTGATTTTATGATTTGTTCAATTTCGCCACGGCAATAGGGGAAAGCTGGGACGTAGCTTTTGGTTGTCAGGGGCCGAAAATGGAAGCCTACTACCTGGCTTTTGCAGGTGTAGTTAGGGCAAGTGACCTCGCCCTCTTTTTGGGTGAGCAGGGTGCGGCAGTAGCTGATTTCGGCAAGCAACTAAAGACGTCTCATTTTGGATATTTGTTAAAAGTTCCACGGCGTTGTGTACTTGTTTACTGTTTTAAAACTGCCGTTTTCATCTAGCAAGCTGTGCACTGCCTAGCACCGTTTGTGTGAGCCATTTTTCTCTACCGCGCTTTGGAAAGGGAGGGCAGCACTTGCCTTTTTTAGTGTATGCAAGTTGAATACGGGTCCTGGCCTTCCTTTACTAATGGCCTGCCGGATTATAACTCCAATGTCCAGACGGTACAGACGCTGCCATGCATCCGCAAGTGGACAGGAGAGTAAAACACGCAACCAGCCGTGTGGGCTTCTAATTAACTGACGCCACCGTCCAGCTGTTGGTTCTGTATATATCACGCATCTTGATCGTTGTTGCTCCTTGCCTCTCTGCACAACTTTGTATCTAGTGATCAGTTAGATGGAAGGATTGGGAGATGGTGAAGGGGAAAACGGAAACCGGGGCTTGGCCGCGATCATAGTCGGCGGTGAAGGACGCGTTTGCAGGCGCCATTGTTGCTGCCGTCGAGGATCGCTATCAGGAGAGCGTTGCGCCGGTCCACTACATTGGACAGCAGGTGAGTGAACGTGTGCTTGAGCTCTTCATTGCGAGCGGATGTTTTTCCGTTGCTGAAAAATAAACCGTTTTTTGTTTTCCAGTACCTTGATCCGCCCAACAACTTGGTGCCTTTGACTTTGAAGCAAGTTTCCATGCTAACTCCTTCAGCCATGCACGGGGGGCACTATCGATGCACGGGATGCCTGTCGGCACGGTTAAAAACAAATTTCATGCCTGTTGAAGACGAGCACAACTTGATCGACTGTTGCACTTTCAGGACAATAGACAGGGAGTACATGCAGGCGTTGCGTGAAGTGAGGTGAGCGCCTCGGGTTTTTGTCTTGTGATTGTTGCAACGGTCGTTTATGCCATGGACAACGCCTGGGAAAATGAACCTTTTCTGTACAACACTCGCAGGAATGGAGACTACGTCGTGGTTAATGGCTCTATAAGGAGGCGGGATTCTGTCATGCATATACGAGTCTACTCAATCAGGTTTTTTGTTGACAAACAAGAGATTACTTCCCTCTCTTGGACAGTTTTAAAAGGACTGATCCTTTTTCTTAGCACTGATTTTTAACCATGTAGGCATTTGTTCCTGCAGGCTTGTTACTAACTACAATGAGATTACTCACCACTTCCTTCATTGCATATACGTCTCCCTTGATCTTCAGAAGCAGGCAGGCTCCATCAAATTCTGTACTGCACGTTCTGAACAAAAAAGCATGCCACCCTTTTTCTCTATGTTGACATCGATACTTTATTTTTTCAGTTGAGGGAGAGAGAAATGAATATTCGTCGGGCGAATCTCGTGGTGGCCTGCCGACGGGATGGCCCATGTCGTCCAAGGGCGCCGAACCGCATGTCTTATTCCTCAGCCGCGGGGCGAAAGGGTGAGGGGGCCCCGCATATGCCGACGTACACGGGCTTTGCCCGCTGGCGCGCACTGGCGGCTGCGAGGAGGGACGGAGGGGAGGAGGGAGGCAAGGGGAGGCTGCTAGGGTTTCCCTCCCGGTCGCTCGCGGGAGCGACGCGGGAGGGAAGGGGAAAGATGAATCTTCGTCGTCAGGATCCAAGCATAAAAACCGAGCTATACCTTTCTTTATCAGCCGAGCTTGTACTTATGAAAACGAGGTGGGATTTATTTACATTCCCAGCAAATACAAAAGAAAATCCCGGCGTCTCGGTTAGTGCCACTAGAATTTAATATTAAATCAACAACGAACACGGCTATTTTTATAGTGTGTGTGCTGTTTTTGTCCCTGGGGTGTCTGGTTGTTAATAATTTTTGACTAGTGTAGGCATGATTAAGTACACGGCTCCACGTGTGTGCTAATTACAAAACGCATATGTACATTTTTATCCGATGGCGCCTCTCAATTATGTGTTGGGAGAATACCATGATGCAGATAAAACAAAATGCTTACAGAGAATCTCGTGCATGCTAGGGAGTGTTTGTCTTCACTGAAGCAACATGTGCCTCATCAAATGGCAGGGGTGTTAAAGAGTAGCGGGGGTGGTCGGTTGTCTCTTATTGCTAGGGGCTGCCTGGAATTGTTGCGTACTGAAAAGTTTAGACAGGGGCTGTTGCTGCAGAGGGCTGACACGGATGTTAGTACTCCGGGCGGGGGGCGGCTGACTACTACTAGGCAGAGGCTGCCTGAATCTTCTGCGGACTAGAAAGTTGAAGCAGGATCGGTCGCTGCATGTTGTGGCAGCTGGTGCGTCATGTCTTTTGACCCCGTTGTAGATGCTGGCTTCCAGTGTACTTGATGACCTTTTTTTAAATGGTAAAACTCCGCGGCAAAAAAAATTAATCGGACACTAACCTTCAACTATAACTCCGGCCGCCGCTCCTCTTCCTCCCGGGGGCGCCCTCGATGCCAACTCTGCAAAAAGGCAGGACATGAAGTTCTGGATTGCTGGCATCGGTATGATGAAGATTTTGTCCCCGACGCACGCCTTGTTGCTGCAGCTATGCGCGAGCAAGGGGGCGATGGCGTGTGGTACGTTAACTCTGGTGCAACCGACCACGTTACTGGTGAACTAGAGCAACTCGCTCTCCGGGAGAAATACCTTGGCAACGATCAGATTCCCACTGCAAGTGGTGGAGGTATGGATATTCAACACATTGGTCAAGCTTTTATTAATTCTCCTACTCTTAAACGTGATCTTGTTCTAAACGATGTCCTTCATGTTCCACAAGCTGATAAAACCTTGCCTCTATGTTTCGTTTAGCCACCGGTAATAATGTCTTCTTTGAAACTCACCCTCGTTACTTTTTTATAAAGGATCGGGCAACGAGGGAACTTCTACATCACGGTAGATGCATTGGAGGGCTCTACCCCATCTCATGCAGAGTTTTCAACCACAAGCGCCGTCATGCTTATTCTGTCATCAAGCCCTCCTTGGCACGGTGGCATCAAAGATTAGGACACCCATCATCAGTCATAGTCAAACAAGTAGTTAATAAAGGCAATTTGCTCTTGTCACATAGTCAATCCAGTGAGTCTGTTTGTGAAGCTTGTCAGTGTGCCAAGAGTCATCAACTCCCTTATCCTAGGTCAAACAGTGTGTCTCATGCTCCTTTAGAGCTTATTTGCTATCCACACTAGCTCGGATGGGTGTTATCAGAACCCTTCATTCGCTTTGAGATCCAAACTTTTGAGTGGATAAGGTTTTGATTTTATGATTTGTTGAATTTCGCCACGGCAATAGGGGAAAGCTGGGACGTAGCTTTTGGTTGTCAGGGGCCGAAAATGGAAGCCTACTACCTGGCTTTTGCAGGTGTATTCAAGGCAAGTGACCTCGCCCTCTTTTTGGGTGAGCAGGGTGCGGCAGTAGCTGATTTCGGCAAGCAACTGAAAACGTCTCATTTTGGATATTTGTTAAAAGTTCCACGGTGTCGTGTACTTGTTTACTGTTTTAAAACTGTCGTTTTCATCTAGCAAGCTGTGCACTGCCTGGCACCATTTGTGTGAGGCATTTTTTCTCTACCGCGCTTTGGAAATGGAGGGCAGCACTTGCCTTTTTTAGTGTAGGCGAGTTGAATACGGGTCCTGGCCTTCCTTTACTAATGGCCTGCCGGATTATAACTCCAATGTCCAGACGGTACAGACGCTGCCATGCATCTGCAAGTGGATAGGAGAGTAAAACACGCAACCAGCCGTGTGGGCTTCTAATTAACTGACGCCACCGTCCAGCTTTTGGTTCTGTATATATCACGCGTCTTGCTCGTTGTTGCTCCTTGCCTCTCTGCACAACTTTGTATCTAGTGATCAGTCAGATGGAAGGATTGGGAGATGGTGAAGGGAAAACGGAAACCGGGGCTTGGCCGCGATCACAGTCGGCTGTGAAGGACGCATTTGCAGGCGCCATTGTTGCTGCCGTCGAGGATCGCTATCACGAGAGCGTTGCGCCGGTCCACTACATCGGACAGCAGGTGAGTGAATGTGTGCTTGAGCTCTTCATTGCGAGCGGATGTTTTTCCGTTGCTGAAAAATAAACCGTTTTTTGTTTTCCAGTACCTTGATCCGCCCAACAACTTGGTGCCTTTGACTTTGAAGCAAGTTTCCATGCTAACTCCTTTAGCCAGGCACGGGGGAGCACTATCGATGCACGGGATGCCTGTCGACACGGTTAAAACAAATTTCATGCATGTTGAAGACGAGCACAACTTGATCAACTGTTGCACTTTCAGGACAATAGACAGGGAGTACATGCAGGCGTTGCATGAAGTGAGGTGAGCGCCTCGGGTTTTTGTCTTGTGATTGTTGCAACGGTCGTTCCATGGACAACGCCTGGGAAAAATGAACCTTTTCTATACAACACTCGCAGGAATGGAGACTACGTCGTGGTTAATGGCTCTATAAGGAGGCGGGATTCTATGATGCATATACGAGTCTACTCAATCAGGTTTTTTATTAACAAACAAGAGATTACTTCCCTCTCTTGGACAGTTTTAAAAGGACTGATCCTTTTTCTTAGCACTGATTTTTAACCATGTAGGCATTTGTTCCTGCAGGCTTATTACTAACTACAATGAGATTACTCACCACTTCCTCCATTGCATATACATCTCCCTCGATCTTCAGAAGCAGGCAGGCTCCATCAAATTCTGTATTGCACGTTCTGAACAAAAAAGCATGCCACCCTTTTTCTCTATGTTGACATCGAAGCTTTATTTTTTCAGTTGAGGGAGAGAGAAATGAATATTCGTTGGGCGAATCTCGTGGTGGCCTGCCGATGGGATGGCCCATGTCGTCCAAGGGCGCCGAACCGCATGTCTTATTCCTCAGCCGCATGACGAAAGGGTGAGGGGGCCCCGCATATGCCGACGCACGCGGGCTTTGCCCGCTGGCGCGCACTGGCGGCTGCGAGGAGGGACGGAGGTGAGGAGGGGGGCGAGGGGAGGCTGCTAGGGTTTCCCTCCCGGTCGCTCGCGGGAGCGACGTGGGAGGGAAGGGGAAAGAGGAATCTTCGTCGTGAGGATCCAAGCATAAAAACCGAGCTATACCTTTTTTTATCAGCCGAGCTTGTACTTATGAAAATGAGGCGGGATTTATTTACATTCCCAGCAAATACAAAAGAAAATCCCGACATCTCGGTTAGTGCCACTAGAATTTAATATTAAATCAACCACGAACACGGCTATTTTTATAGTGTGTGTGCTGTTTTTGTCCCTGGCGTGTTTGGTTGTTAATAATTTTTGACTAGTGTAGGCATGATTAAGTACACGGCTCCATGTGTGTGCTAATTACAAAACACATATGTACATTTTTATCCGTTGGCGCCTCTCAATTATGTGTTGGGAGAATACCATGACGCAGATAAAACAAAAGGCTTACAGAGAATCTCGTGCATGCTGGGGAGTGTTTGTCTTCACTGAAGCAGCATGTGCCTCATCAAATGGCAGGGGTGTTAAAGAGTAGCGGGGGTGGTCGGTTGTCTCTTATTGCAAGAGGCTGCTTGGAATTGTTGCGTACTGGAAAGTTTAGATAGGGGCTGTTGCTGCAGAGGGCTGACACGGATGTTAGTACTCCGGGCGGGGGGCGGCTGACTACTACTGGGCAGAGGCTGCCTGAATCTTCTACGGACTAGAAAGTTGAAGCAGGATCCGTCGCTGCATGTTGTGGCAGCTGGTGCGTCATGTCTTTTGACCCCGTTGTAGATGCTGGCTACCAGTGTACTTGATGACCTTTTTTAAATGGTAAAACTCCGCGGTGAAAAAAATTAATCGGACGCTGACCTTCAACTATAACTCCGGCCGCCGCTCCTCTTCCTCCCGGGGGCGCCCTCGGTGCCAACTCTACAAAAAGGCAGGACATGAAGTTCTGGATTGCTGGCATCGGTATGATGAAGATTTTGTCCCCGACGCACGCCTTGTTGCTGCAGCTATGCGCGAGCAAGGGGGCGATGGCGTGTGGTACGTCGACTCTGGTGCAACCGACCATGTTACTGGTGAACTAGAGCAACTCGCTCTCCGGGAGAAATACCTTGGCAACGATCAGATTCACACTGCAAAGTGGTGGAGGTATGGATATTCAACACATTGGTTAAGCTTTTATTAATTCTCCTACTCTTAAACGTGATCTTGTTCTAAACGATGTCCTTCATGTTCCACAAGTTGATAAAAACCTTGCCTCTATGTTTCGTTTAGCCACCGGTAATAATGTCTTCTTTGAAACTCACCCTCGTTACTTTTTATAAAGGATTGGGCAACGAGGGAACTTCTACATCACGGTAGATGCATTGGAGGGCTCTACCCCATCTCATGCAGAGTTTTCAACCACAAGCGCCGTCATGCTTATTCTGTCATCAAGCCCTCTTTGGCACAGTGGCATCAAAGATTAGGACACCCATCATCAGTCATAGTCAAACAAGTAGTTAATAAAGGCAATTTGCCCTTGTCATATAGTCAATCCAGTGAGTCTGTTTGTGAAGCTTGTCAGTGTGCCAAGAGTCATCAACTCCCTCATCCTAGGTCAAACAGTGTGTCTCATGCTCCTTTAGAACTTATTTTCAGTAATGTATGGGGTCATGCTAGAGATTCTTTTGGAAGAAAAAAATATTATGTCAGTTTCATTTATGATTTTAGCAAGTTTACTTGGATTTACTTGTTAAAGCACAAATCTAACGTTTTTTCTGTGTTTCAAGAATTTCCAAAGCTTGTTGAAAGGCACTTTAACAGGAAAATTTTGGCAGTCCAAAGTGACTGGGGAGGGGAGTATGAAAAGCTCAACTCCTTTTTTCGTAGCATAGGCATTGAACATCATGTCTCTTGCCCTCATACTCATCAGCAAAACGGCTCTGCTGAGAGAAAACATTGCCACATTATTGAAGTTGGCCTGTCCCTCCTTGCACATGCCTCCATGCCTCTCAAATATTGGGATGAAGCATTTATCGCAGCCACCTATCTTATCAATCGTCTTCCGAGTAAAGTCGTTGGTAATTCCACTCCATTAGAGCGATTATATCATTAAACACTCGATTATAAGTCTCTTAAATTTTTTGGGTGTGCTTGCTACCAAAATTTACGTCCATATAATCGCCACAAGCTCGAGTTTCGATCCACCCAATGTGTTTTTCTTGGCTATAGTAATCTCAACAAAGGGTACAAATGCTTAGAGATTGCAACTGGCCGTATCTATATCTCTAGAGACGTTGTTTTTGATGAAACTCTTTTTCCGTTCGCCAAACTTCACCCAAATGCTGGAGCTCTCCTACGTGCTGAAATAGCCCTTCTTCCAGATCACGGGGAGAATTATATAAAGCTGATCCTATGAAGAATTCCATAAAAAATTCGGATTCCAGTGATATTTGTGCATATTCGGGTCATGATTTCATGTATGCAGAAACAGACAAAGAAGGCGCTGGATCCCATGCAGATTCAGGTGGCAGCGGCGTTCGATCCGAGCAGATCCCCGCGTCAGTCCCGCTATCTCCAGCGCCGCGCGATCCAAGGACGATCGCGGGCATCCGCATGCAGCCAATCGCGTTGGGACGGCTGACAGGCCTGACCGCATGGAGCCCACCGTCTCAGCCGCGCTTGTGGCCGACAGCCCGCGTGCAGCGGGGCCCGATGCTGAGCCCACCTCGTCAGGAGCGGACGGGGGCGAATCACCTCGCGCCACCAGCCTGTGGGCCGACCCAGGAACCGACAGCAGGATGCCTGGCACGTCTGCGTCGCGATCCGCCTCGGATCGGGAGCCGTATCGGGAACCCGCGACTGTCTCGGTTGTAGCTGAACTCGCAGGATCTTCTATGGCGCAACCAACAGCAACTGCCACATCGGGATCTTCTGTGCAAACTTCACCAGCAGCAGCTCCGCGACGCCATACACGATCTCAGTCGGGTATTATCAAGGAAAAAGAATATACTAATGGTACTATAAGGTATGACAGTGTCAAAAGAGCTTTCCTTAGTAGTTTTGGTGAACCAACCCACTTGCATGATGCTCTTAATCATAAAGAACGGAAGGAGGCTATGGATAGTGAATACAATGCACTCATGAAAAACAAAACTTGGCACTTAGTACCACCAAGGAAGGGAAATAATGTTATAGATTGTAAATGGGTATACAAGATCAAGAGAAAATCTGATGGAAGTATAGACAGGTACAAGGCTAGATTAATTGCTAAAGGATTTAAACAAAGGTTTGGCATTGATTATGAAGATACCTTTAGTCCTGTTATTAAGGCAGCTACTATTCGGCTTGTGTTGTCTATTGCTATTTCCAGAGGTTGGAGCCTACGGCAGCTAGACGTTCAGAACGCGTTTCTTCATGGTATTCTTGAGGAAGAAGTGTTCATGCGGCAACCACCGGGATATGAGAACCAAAGCACACCACATTATGTCTGTAAGTTGGATAAAGCTTTATATGGTTTGAAGCAGGCCCCTAGAGCTTGGTACTCAAGATTGAGCATGCAGTTACAACAACTTGGGTTTACACCATCAAAAGCAGGTACATCTTTGTTCTTTTACAATAAAGGCAATATCAATATATTTGTGCTTGTTTATGTTGATGATATAATTGTTGCTAGTTCAAGCTCAGATGCCACCACCTATTTGCTTAAGGATCTGAAATTGGAGTTTGCTCTTAATTAAGGATCTAGGTGATCTTCACTACTTTCTTGGAATAGAGGTTAAACAGGTAAATGATGGCATACTTCTCACACAGGACAAATATACTACTGATATTCTCAGGAGAGTGGGATTGGAACATTGTAAACCTGTGAGTACACCAATCTTAACCTCAGAAAAACTTACAGTTGAAAGTGGAGAAGTGCTTGGACCAGAGGATGCAACAAATTATAGAAGTGTTGTAGGTGCTTTACAATATTTGACTCTTACACGTCCTGACATTTCTTATTCTGTGAACAAAGTATGTCAATATTTACATGCACCTAGAACTACTCATTGGACTGCAGTCAAGAGAATTTTGAGATATCTTAAGTTTTCAGAGGGACTTGGGCTTCATATTACCAGGTCTTCATCCATGCTTGTTACTGCATATTCTGATGCAGACTGGGCAGGTTGTCCTGATGACAGAAGGTCCACATGTGGTTTTGCTGTGTTTCTGGGAACAAACCTTGTATCATGGAGTGCAAGAAAACATGCTACAGTTTCAAGGTCTAGTACTGAGGCTGAGTATAAAGCTTTGGCTAATGCAACAGCTGAAGTAATGTGGATACAGACTTTACTTTATGAGCTTGGAATTAAAGCTCCACAAGCTGCTAGGTTATGGTGTGATAACATTGGTGCCACCTATCTTTCAGCTAATCCTGTTTTCCATGCATGAACCAAACATATTGAAGTTGATTTTCACTTTGTCAAAGAAAGAGTAGCTCGAAAGCTACTTGACATACGGTTCATACCCACAGGAGATCAACTTGCAGATGGCTTTACAAAACCCCTCACCGTGAGACGGCTAGATGAGTTCAAGTACAATCTTAATCTTGGCAAAGCTTCATGAGGTTTAGATTGAGGGGGAGTGTTAGAATTAATTGTTGTATAGGGATAGAATTCTCTTTGAAATGTAAACCTATTCTATCTCTTCTTCTGTTTCAACCTCTCCCGAATATCTCTCTGTAAACCGATCGATCTAGCCTCGATCCAAACTTGTAAGCCACGGCACATATAATGCAATGCGGCCCGAGCAAATGGTTCTACGCTTCCCATATTATTTCACTTCTTTTATGAAGCTAAAATGCTTGTTATGGAAGGATGTTGAAGTATATTACTCCATGTGTGAAGAGATATAAGAGCGTTTAGATCACTAAACGCTCTTAGGCGTACAAGGTATGCTACCCATCACAACACAGGACAAAAGGTATGCACTGCTCATAGGGGATAGCGAGCTGTGATCATGATAAACTGACCAAACACACGTGTACGCTTGCGCCGATTAACGCTTACAAAATAAGCAGATTACCCCTATACAGCACGCATGTACGTTTATCACATTATAGCTACCTCTTCATCGGAGACGGCCGGGCATAGTAACGACGCTGACACAGCATGCATACCCTCATATACCGATCGACTTCAAAGCTGAAAGTTGAAAGCAAATTAATAACTCGATTCACCCTGAACAACAACGATCATTTCGTCACGAGCAGTAGCGGAACCACTCTGACCGACGGCATGCATGGCATGTTTCCTTCAGGTAGACGTGTCAAGGTCGGACCACTTGATGTCCGCCTGGCCGAGGCTGGGGTCAAGACGGAAGTTACGCGCCCTGTTTAGATACTCTAACTCAGTTAAAGATTAGAGTTAGATTCTAACTCTGAACTAACCCTGAACTAACTTTAATCAAGGAGGTATTTGGATGGCAGGGTTAGGTGGAGCACGAATACGGCGAGACGCCTTCACGAACGGTGCGAGAGGAGGGGAGGGAGAGGACGAGAAGCTTCGAGGAAGTGAAGACGGATCTGCTACGGAAAGAGCGAGAGAAAAAGATGTTTTTTAGTGGTCTCGAAAAAACTAACCCAAATAAACACCTCTTGGGTGCATTAGTTTTTTGGGTAGGGTAGATGCATCTAACCCAAACTAACCCTCCTGTTTGGATACTTTTGGGTTAGTTGAATCCAAACTAACCCAAACTAACTCTAACCCATGGATCCAAACAGGGCCATGGATGGATGCGCCCACCTCGTTGTCACAGCCGGCGCACTAGTCGACGACCATGGCGTTTATGTAATGATTCCCAGAGTTGGCGATGCGGATGGTATTGCCGCACCGGGCCCGCCGGCGTACCACTCACCGACAGCGACGCCGGGACGTTCTGCCGAAATTTAAAATTCGTCGTCCCTGCGGCGTGGCGCGCAAAGACGGCGCACGACACCTGCAGGAACACCAGAAGCATGCCGAAAATCACTGCGAGCTTGGTAGTGTTTGCCATCGTAGATATTAACTTCCTGCTTGAGGTGCTTATGAGCTATTTGTGTTTCTCAATGCTGTTGGTTGAAGGAGTTTATATAGGCTCGTGCTACAGCGTGCAGACAATGTCGAGGGACGTGCTTACACATGTGCATGCGGCCCTCGATCGTCCTCGTGCGACTCGTCTTAGCTCACAGAAAGCAACGCCTCTCATGTGCCCGACCAAAATGGTTCTCCTCCATCGTTGAAACCACGCATGTTTTTGGATCTCATGGCGTTGGAAGATAGAGATGTATTATTTTTATTATTTTGGGTGGAGTTGGAGAGCTAGTAGGATTCTACACATGGATCAGATATGCAAAGCGTTAAAGCAGCGCATGTTTTTTATTATTTTGGGTGGAGTTGGAGAGCTAGTAGGATTCTACACATAAGAAGTTGATATGAAAGTTTATTATTGAGCCGGCTTGCATAGCATGAGTACTAAACCGTATCCTAGTTGTCTCCGTAGAAACGTTCAGTATCCTAGCTAGTCCTTCACGTGCTAATCGGAGGTCACACGTTGGGTCGTGAGTCCACTTGTAAGCAGGGGTAGTTTTGAGTTCTAAACCACGAGGAAATTAGGAAAGCAACGAAGAAAACTATATATAAGCGGAAAAGGGGGCTGATGACTCTGCGTGTATCCGCCACCTTATTGGCCGTCCGATTTGATTTTAATCTTATGGCGTGTAGTGCTACACATGCCATATTGCAAACATACAAACCCACAACACTTAGCGAGCACGTATATAACCTGATCAATCTTTATTGAAAAAAAAACCCTGATCAATCTTTATTGAAAAAAATTCTGCAACATCATCCTTATTGCAAAAAATCCTTCTTCCACACCATCATCTATGTTTCAAAAAAGTGAAAGACGAGAAAAATTCTGATACGCAATCTCCGTTTCAAATATTTTTTCGCAACATGATCCTTGTTGCAAAAAAATTGTTGAATAAAGAAAACGCTTCAGGTGTTTTTGCAATGAAGCCGCTATCGCAGAGTGAACATCACAACAACCAGCATGTTGCAATTCATGAGACACGCATTTGGGGAGATTTGAAGGCTATTTTTGTGTCAATGGGATGGCCCCATACGCGGCCGATGTTTTTGTTTTATCCATTAGTGGATGCGCAGCGTCGCGCATATACAAGGCACGATACATATGCGCTCTTGGTTACTTCGGGTGTTCTGTTCTCAACGGTGCTTGCGGTTATGAGATTTCGAGTGGTGCAGCTTGTACTGGCTAGAGGTTATGTACAAATTTCAGAGCAACATCCGTTTAACCATAACATATTTTTGTTTATCGGTGCAGCGACTAGAGGTTATGTACTACACATTCACATCACTATTACTAGAGAATACCCCGCGCGTTGCTGCGGGACTCGATTGCAATATACTTCAGTGATTTGATTGTATGAAGCTTGCATTATTGAATTAATAATATATAAACTAAAGCTAAAAATAAATATTATATATTGTATTTGATTATTGTGTAGTTAGAAAATATTTTGAATATAAGTGGCATAACGTAGTGAAAAAAAAATCATGCATGTTGAGTAGACCTTTGATGAGGTGTCATGTGTGGTGAGGTGAAAAGTGTGCATGAGATCAACTAATAATGGATTTTTTTTCTCATGCATATAGTGGTGGGCCTTTGATGAGGTGGCATGTGTGCATGTTGAGATAAATATGATAGTGGGAATCAACTTTTTATGTATATAGGATTACCCACACACAAACACTATACATCACTATTATAATTATGGGTAAGTGAATTTAGTTGTGAATCATGTGGGCCGCTCCGTCTCTCATGTTTCACTCTTCCTCGCCGTAATCCGCACCTTTACTTCATTGATCTTAAACCCCGCCATTGTTCATAGAGATGGCAGATGAGGACATGGTCACCGATGCGGAATACAAAGGAAGAGGACGGCGGCCGCCGCCATGCTATAGGTTTACAGTCAGGCCTATTATTTTCTAAATGTATTGTCATGTTTGCACGAATTTCATCCGGTTAGTTGAAAACTAGGTTGAAATGTATGCAAACAGCGTTAGATGGCCGCCTCCAGCATCAGTGTCCGCGGACGGATGTCGGGGCAAAAAAATTGCGAAAAAGATCAAATCTATTATAAAGATTCGCCGGAAGTACAAAACACCTCAAATATAATAAAAATTACATCGAGGTCATTGAACCACAGAACGACCATTGCCGCCGCCAGAATCAGTGCCAACGCACCGCTGTCGCCGCTCCCATACCGTAGCTGGCTTGACTTTGTCGATGACAGCCGGGAAGTCTTCATGCACGTGCCCGTAAGGACTAGCGCCTTGGAGCCGCAATCGTCGTCGTAGACTCCTTGAATATATCTGAAGAATCTGAAACCAAATATCACCGTCGCGTACACAGGACGAGCAACCCTAACCTCGCCACCCCAAGGAGCTTGCAGGATTCTACGCCGGAGCTCTTTCTAATTAGTTCCAACGGACGAACTAGAGGAGGATCGCTGCCTGAAAGACTGGCTCGAAGAAAAAGCGTCGTCACCCGTCCAAACGCCATCCCTGCGAGGACTAAAACCCTACCTATATAGTAGCCGAATTCGAGACACCAGAAATCCTCTCCAGGCCACCAGTTGCCGGAGCGACAGGCGAAGGCTAGGGGAATCCACGGAATCGTCGGTGAAGATCAAGGGGACAGATGCCGAAGCAAATTTGCATGACAGTATTGGAGATGCCTTTATTAGGCTCATTTTGCAAGTGTAGCCTTTGCTCAGCTGACTCGATTTTTCTCTCTTGGTTGCATATCAGCTCGTTGGTGGCAAGCGTGTGTAGATGCAATTAAAAGGTAGGCCGATTCATTTGGACAGCCATAAAAGAAATTCTCTCGAAAAACTTTAGTAGTACTTGGCACCAAAATGGTTGTCCATTACTATGTCCTTTTCAAAGCTGCGCTTTGGCCGCTCGAGTCCCGAATTTATAAGCCCAGTCTTCATTTGCGTGAGAAAAACAGAGTAAACACGAGCACCAGAATTTCTTGTGCCTGTCCCATAGTAAATTTACTTCTTATTATCATTCGTAGTAAACAAAAACATTCACTACAGCGTCAGCACCCCACGCCGGACTCAGCACTCGCCTCATTTACGCCCTCCATCTCCGAGTCGTCTCCGCCTATTTAAACTGCAAACTTCACCCCCCATCACAAGTGCAGCAGTAGCAACATCTTAGACACACAAGCCGCAAAAAACACATCTTAGATGCACAACACACCAGAGAGCGAGTAGAAATGTAGAATCTAGAGCCATGGTCAAGAAGTGCTCTGACATTGTCACATTCCTACTCCTGCTTTTGTCTCGTGCTGGCGGTGCATGCCGTGGCGGCGAACAGGATCGTGCCAGCTACACTTGGTGACGTGGCAGAAGAGAAGAGCCTTTTCGTGGGCATGGAAAGCATGAGGGGCAATCCAGGCCTCCCTGCCGGCGGGGGCTTTGGCAACAATGGTGACAACGGTTTTACCAGTCACATAATCCTGGTAGGCGACGGCAGAAGAGGGTATGGGAAGGTACTTCAAAGAGGGTGGCTTCGGTGGTGTTGGCAATGTGTCTCTCGACAGCTTCACAGGCTGTCCTAGGCTTATTGGTCGTACAGGTGCCCGTGGAGTTAGATCTTGACCGTGTCTTGAGGTCCCTCTCGATACTTCATCTTGTACAAGTGCTAAGACTACCATATAAGACTAGCCACAGTGGGAGTAACTTCAGCAGTAACATCAAGTCCAACTCAGCAAATTTGCTTATGTGACAATGAATTAATGAAGAGAGAGGTAGTTATAGTAACTTAGCTAGTTACTGTAACATCACATATCCCAATGTAATATGAGTCTATAACCTAATAAATGAATCTTTGCATGTTACCACACTTAAGTTACTACCCACTATGAAGGTAGTAACATAGTCTAGGGATATGTGTATGTTACTATCCATTATGGCTAGTCTAAGCAACAAATCTGATGTGGCAAAGTAATTAAGAGGAGAGAGATGAGTATGGCGACCCCAGAAAGAAACAATGTCAAGCACGCAAACCTAGACAAAACACTTAAATAAAAGAAGCCCACCAATGCATGAAAAACTTTAGTTGCTAAATCATTAAATGGAGCATGCTTAGCAACAACACCCATACATTAGAGGTTTTGGTTGCTAAACTTTTTAATGTGCTTCGCATCTCATCTAAGCACCGGTGCATTGAAAGATGCCTGATACTAGGTGTGTTTCATGATATTCTCGGCTCGTTGTGTTTGTTGTCCCGAACTGATTTCACATATGTACGCTTTCAGGGATGCATATATGCAAATACACATTGACATGACATAGTCCCACCAATATACATTGGCATCTATGCAAATATGCATGTTGAATTCAAGAAATAAGCATATGCATCGATGGAAATGTGCAAGATGAATTCAAGACAGAAGACCTAGGCTGAGAAATGGATATTCAAGATTTTGCCGACTACTAATTCGGGGGACGGGGATCCCCCGGCATATTGCACGATTCAATTGGGCCCGTGGCATGTGGGTCTAAAAGCAAGTTGGCCCACCAGTTAGTGACCCAACTACACATGCACTGTGCCAGGGGAGTTGAGCCCTGATTCGGGATGCAATTATGCTCGATAAACCCAAGCTTCCCATGTTGATCTTCTATGATGTAGCTAAAAGATACTCCCTCTGTAAAGAAATATAAAAGCTTTTAGATAATTAAACTAGTGATCTAAATGCTTTTATATTTCTTTACGGTGGGAGTCCATGATACCAATGCACATGCAAACGGAAAGAGACATATTTAATACAAAACAGGGCCAAATGAATCCGACCTCAGCTTTTTTTGGGTGCCCTATAAACATAGAAAGGATATAATAGACAGTCGGCTACCCTTGTGATTTTATCTGAGAGAGGAAAAATCTGGCTGTGGCTCCAAAATAAATTATTCCATTGATAAAGACACAATTACTAAACAAAAGGGTACTACCGTTACAACATGCAAAGGCAGACGCTACACCTGTGAGGGATTATACGGCCGGGATTAAAGAAAGAAGATGAGGTGTCCAAATAGGGTTAGAAATCAGTGGGCGGCCATTGGAAACTAGCGGACAGAGATTCTATACGAACTAGTGGACAGCTTGGTCTGTAGGTTGGTCGCATGCATTTCTTTTCTTTTCGAAAAAAAGGTTGAAACCCCAGCCTACATCAATAGACTTGGTTCCAAGCCTAAGCAATTTATCTGAAGTCGGCACACTCTCTGAATATTTGTTGGCCATTACTGATGTGAAAGTGCTTCACAACGTTGCCTTTTATCGACCCGTGAAATTGTGAATTGTGAAACTCCAATCCAACTACTTTCTAAATTCTAACAAGATTAGTTATGTTTGGAGCTTGTGGTCAAAGTTCTTCTTTCTAACAAGATAATTGGGTCAAGATGAGCCTTCAAGGGGTTATTTTGTTACAAAACATTTGGAGTCGAGGTGAGCCTTCATGCTACAGTATTTGTGTAATTTCAACACTATTGTTGTCCGGGGAGACCAGCGGGTAACTTGAAAATAGTCGCAATATTTTGAAAAAAAATTAGGGATTTACTCAAACATTCCCAACTTAATTGTCTGGTTTGTATCTTGGCTTTCTATGATATTCATTGGTCAAATAATTTATATTACCACATTCATTGGTACTTTTTTATGATGTTCATTGGTCAAATAATTTATATTATATTACTTGGTCAAATAATTTATATTACCACATTCATTGGTACTTTTTTGCTAGGACACAATTTCATTGTACCTAATAGGCCCATGATTTAGGTTTATCGTTAGGGGCAAAAGCGTTGCTCTACTTGCCCCGATTTTTATTCCCTTTTACGTGCATATTAGCTCACGATCTATTGACCACCATGTGTATATGTGCCTTTTCCAAAGCTAAGCTTAAGCCGCTCGGGTTTAGAATTTAGAGGCCCCGTCTTTATTTTCTTCTCGTTAAAAAGACACATATTAAACATGAGCAACATATTCACTCCTTTTGGTTCGGAAATAAATATACTCCCTCTGTTTTTTTAGTATGCATGTAACTTTTGTCTGAAGTCAAAGTATCTCTAGTTGGACCACACTTACAGAAAAAAGTATCAACATTTACAATGTCAAAGGAATATCTTTAGATTCATTATGGAATGTAGTTTCATATTATGTATATTTGATATTGTAGATGTTGATATTTTCTTATACAAATTTGGTCAAAGTTTGTAAAGTTTGACTAGACACAAACCTTATATGTTGAGTAAAAAGGAACGGAGGGAGTACCTACTAGTACAGTACTTACACTTGCCTCATTACTACACCCTCCCCACCCTCCCTCCCCCTCACGGTCATACGTGCCTATTTAGGGTGTGTTTGGTACATGGCACCAAGTGGAATGGAACGGGTCCGACCCGTGCTTGGGCCTCATTCTTGTGTTTGGTACACTACTAGAACCGGGACCCACTGGTTCCCACAAAGGGAATATCCGGCCCAGACCCGGAACGCAGTCATTCCTCCAAATCGAAGAAACGGCACGGAACGCTCCCTCGCCCTCTCTCTCGTGCACAAACCGCATCGCCTCTGCCTCTCTATACTGTGCCGACGCTTGCTATTCTTCCTCGATCCACGACGCCTGCTGCTCCTCTACCACGAACCGCACTGCCGGCTGCCCATCTCCCGCGATCCGCGCTGCCTACTGCTCCTCTGCCTCGTCCCCTCCTCTCTCAACTGTGGCACGGCGGGCGAACTGCTGCCTGGCGGCGGACGAGTAGATGCGGCCTGTGGGGCGGCAGGCGGCCTTCTCCAAGCAAGCGGCCATGCGAGTTGTTGGCCGCACGGCGACCAGCAGCAATCTGCGGCTACCAGTTGAGTCAAGCTCCGTCCAGCCACAACTGACTGGATGGATTCTTTGATTTAGCACTCCAGTCCGTCATGTTTGTTGTGAATTTGTTTGTTGCAAGGTAGAGTACCAACAATAGGTCAACTTCATCTCTCTAACGTGTGTTAGACTGTATAGTACATTTTTGGCAATATGTTTTGCTACCTTAACATGTGTTAACATGTAGTAGAAATCTATATGTGAGATGTCACCATTTCATCTCACTAACCAAACATCAAAATGGAATCATTCCATTCTACCTAATTGCCCATATCAAACACAGTGACGGAACCGACCCGTTCTACTGGAATGGAACCATTATATTCCATTCCACTTTGTTCCCGAACTAAACACACCCTTAGGGTGTCGTTGGTTTGGTTGATGGGATGCAATGGAACTGGTTCGATCCACACCTAACCCTCATCCTTGTGTTTGGTTAGAGATGTGAAACTGGAACCAACTAGTTCCCCCGAATTGAATATTCAATCGAACCTGCCTGCCACCAAATCGGTGGAATTACCTCATTCTCTTTGGCAGGCTCTGTAAATCTCATCCCCTTGTCACTTCTCCCCGGCCCACCAAATCTCTGCATAGCCCGTAGTTTTCTTATTTTTTGAGAACCCTCATTGCAAGGGCGGTCCTGCATTTCATTAAGAAGAAGAGAGTTTGTCCAGTTTACAAAGAATATCGGACCCAAATCTAATATTCTCAATTAATTAGGGAAAATCGAATGAAAACCGAAAAAATGATAAAAGAAAAAAATGAGGAAAAAACACTAGAGCTTGGTGATAGGGACCAGACAAATGAACATCACGGGACATCATCAGAGTCAAACACCGGAGCGCCAGGCCCAAAGCAATTAGGCGTGCCTCAAGTGCAAGTGTGCAACCAAATTGACCACCGCTCGTGGAAGAGAAACCATCCATATTGAATGGATCTTCTGTATAAACCTAGAAGCATCATGTGCTAATTTTATTGTATGGAAAACATCATGAAATGTTTATCTTTGACTTTGCTGTGATGCCCGCCAAAGTGCTCAACACCTAGATCACTTGTGATGAGAGCACTTTTTTGTACATGTCCACGTATGATTTCATATTTTTGCTCAGCGTCCCTTGTTTTGCTCACGTCCGGAGGCTCACCAAAATCCTCCAGCAAACTATGCCCTGCGTGCTTGGACATCGGGATGTTGCATGCTTTGTTTTTCTTTTGTAGACGTTTGCTTCGCGGCCCGTCATCCTTCTCCCCGTGCAAAGGCGCCGGGGTCCCAAGCAGAGATTATGCACTTGGGAAATAATCAAGTGTCAAACTATTTTTGGTGTTAAATATTTCTTTATATGATGAGATTGTTACTGAATTATGCGGTGGACTTTCTCAACCAACTCAAAGTATATGCTTGATCTGTGTGCTTACATTGATAGTTCTATACTAATGACATACTTTGGCCATATACTATCTGCGTTATACACATGAGAGGTTACCATGATGTGAACTCAAACAAATTTCTTGCATTCAGACTCTCCAACCAAACAAGTGAGGTGGAACAAAATTCCATTCTAGGAAAGTAATGGCTACAACCGGGTGCATTGCACCCACGATGAACAAATAAATAAAATACAGCAAACAAAGTCGACCCGTTACACTGAAATGGGGCCATGACATTCTATATTTTACTTGGTTCCTCAACCAAACACATGCTAAAGACCGCAAGTGCATGCATCAACATCTTCTCGCGCGCACACGAGATAACGGGAGCCCTATAATAACAAAAAGTTCAGCCTAGGCACCAAAGCATCAACCTGGCCGGGCGCGCGTTGCTCATGCAGGTGAGTCGGCATCAGGAGCGCCGGCGTCGGACGGGGACGGGGCGCCGGCAGACCCGTACGATGGTGCGCTGGCAGACCCTGATGATGGTGCGCCGGCCGACCCTGATGATGGCGCGCCGGCAGACCCGGAAGATGGCGCGTCGGCGTCCGATGGGGATGGCGACGGTGCATCGGTAGATGGCCCGCTGGCGGAGCCATAGGAGGGGCCTGGCGAGATAGCTGAGGGTGCGTCGGAGGTTGGTGCGTTCGAGCTCGAGGGCGTCGGCGCATCGGTGGATGGTGCTTCGGAGCTCGGTGCGCTGGAGCCGTAGGAGGGGCCTGGCGCGCCAGCTGATGGTGCGTCGGAGGTTGGAGCGTTCGATGGCGCCGACGCATCACTGGATGGCGCCAACGCATCACTGGATGGTGCTTCGGAGCTCGGTGCGCTGCTGGAGCCATAGGAGGGGCCTGGCGCGCCAGCTGACGGTGCCTCGGAGGTTGGTGCGTTCGAGGCCGGCGCCGACGCATGAGCGGATGGTGCTTCGGAGCTGGGCGCGCTGGCACTCCCGGACGACTCGGGTGCGCTGGCACTCTCGGACGACTCGGGTGCGCTGGCACTCTCGGACGACTCGGGTGCGCTGGCACTCTCGGACGACTCGGATGCGCTGACACTGTAGGAGCCCGGCGCGCTGGCACCATAGGAACCTGAAGCGCTGCCATCATACGGCGTGGGCGGCACCGCGACGTCGCCGGACATGGAGCCGGACGCGGACATGGAGCCGGAGGCCTCGGTGATGAGGTCGAGCGTGACGCGGAGCAGCTTCTCGAATTCGATGCTCTTGGCTACGAAGAACGTCTTGGCATCACTGGCGGGCGCGTCCTTGCAGCTCTCCTCACAGGTGGACGAGCCGCCCAGCGTCGCGGACAGCCATGACTTGACCTCGAGGAACTTGCTGTCGGTGACCTCGCCGCTGAGGCCGCTCAGGTGCGCCACCGCCTCTTCAATGTCGTCGGAGCAGCTGTCGAGGCACTTGAACATGACGTCCTCCGCCTTGACACCGTTGAGCTCGTTGTGAGCGAGCGCTGCCACCTTGGTGCCCGCCTGTTTGGCGAAGTTCACGGACAACTCGGCCAGCCGGCGCGCGTCCGCTGTCCGGGTCTCCGGGTTGCCCGTCAGCGCCTGGATGCACACTTTGGGGAACAACGTCTTGTTGCACGCGTCCTGGAGGTTGTCGCTGTAGGGGGTAGGCTGAGCGACGGGGACGGCGAGGACGAGGAGCAGGAGGAGGATGAAGCGAGCCAGACCGGGCATGGTTGACGCTGAGCGCTAATTGATTCCTGGTGCATGTGTCTCTCTTCCTGTCGGGAGTGAGGACGAAAGGCGAGAATGCGTAGGGTTATATACTGGTTGTTTGCCATCTCTTTCGATGGTCGAGGGCTCGTCTCGCTGCATGCATGGCTTGGATTGGCTTTCGGGAAGACAAGCATGCCTCTTGGCGACAAGTGTTGGACCAGTCTTCTTGTTTCAACTTTGTGGCTGTCAATTAATTTAGCTAGCTAGTACTTAGTATAGGAGAACGTATTCCACTACAACCGGCAATCTGTGCGCCATGCATGTCCAAGAAAAGCTCTCTAGGACGCAGTATCACTCTCACCTCTCTCCACATGCAAAGGTTTTGAATTTCAGTTTGCAATTTGTACCACGGTGAAAGGGTCAAAATTCTTTTTTTTTGGAACCATGACCCAAGTTACAAGTCGAGAGTTGATCTACAATTGGGCATAAAACAAACTATGGTCTAGTTGCAAGTCGAGGATGGACTTGAAACTGAGATGGCTACACAAAACTATGCTGCCAGCTGTGATTCACGGGTGCACTTGCAACTGACAAAACAAAAATGGCCTAGTTGCGAGTCAGAGGGTGGACTTGCAATAGGGACAACAACAAAAATATGGGCCCACTTACGAGTCGAGGATGGACTTGCAATTGAGATAGCTACAAAGCTACGAGCGCAAGCCCAGTTGCAAGTCAAGGATGGACTTGCAACTGGGAAGAAACAACAACATGCCTACTTGTGAGTCAAGGGTGGAGTTGCAACTAGGACAACTACACAGAACTATGCGCCAGTTGTGAGTCGAGAATGGACATGCAACTAGGATGAAAACAAACGACCCAATTGTGAGTGAGAGGCTGGACTTGCAACTAGGACAACAACAAAACCATGGCCCAAGTTGCGAGTCGAGGGTGGACTTGCAACTGTGAAGAAAACAAGTTATGGCCTAGTTGCGAGTCGACGATGCACTTGCAACTGGGACAACTACACAAAACTACGATGCCAGCTGCGTGTCGAGGGTGCACTTGCAACTGGCAAAACAAACGGCCCAATTGTGAGTCGGAGGGTGGAATTGCAACAGGCACAACAACAGAACTATGGGCCCAGTTACAAGTCGAGGGTGGACTTGCAACTGAGATAACTACAAAACTACGAGCGCATGCCCAATTGCGAGTCAACGGTGGACTTGCAACTTTGATGAAACAAACAAAATGACTAATTGTGAGTCAAGGATGTTCTCACAACTAGGACAGCTACACAAAATACGATGTCAGTAGTGAGTCGAGGGTGAACTCGCAACTAGGATGAAAATAAAGGCCTAGTTGTGAGTCGGAGGCTGTACTTGCAACTGGGAAAACAATAAAACGATGGACGAAGTTATGATTCGAGGGTGGGCTTGCAACTGGGATGCAAAAAAATTATGGCCTAGTTGTGAGTCAAGGATGGACATGCAACTAGGACAACTACACAAAACTACGATGCCAGCTGGAGTTGAGGGTACACTTGCAACTGGCATAACCACTACTAGGAAAAACCTTATACAGAGAAGTTTATCAGTAGTGTGGTCTAAAAAGATGCGCTATTGCTAATTAGTAGTAGCGAGGGGCATAAAAACCGCGCTACTACTAAGTTGACAGTAGTAGCGAGGGGTATAAATCTACGCTGCTACTAAGCGATTTCCACCATGCCCCCGGGACAGGCAATAGTAGTAGCGAGGGGTATAAAACCTGCGCTACTACTAAGTAAGTAGCTATAGCGCAGGTAAGACCCCCACGCTACTACTAAGCGCGTCCACTACTGCACCATCCACCCCGGCCCGATCCACTCCCACCCCACCACTCTCTCTCTCTCTATCTCTCCCATCCTAAAGAAAACTCTCTCCCCATGATCCACTCCACCGGCACCTGTTCCTTGGTCCACTCCACCCCGGCTCCTCTCCCCACGATCTCCTCGCCGCCGCCCCCACCCACGCCAGCCGGTTCCGGCGAGCACCGGCCGCACGCAAAGCTCCCCTAACCCCACCGCCGGCGCCCCCCACCTCACCAGCATCCGCTGCCTCTCTCGGCGCCCGAAGCCCTAGCTCAGGCCACCGCGACCCACCCGCTACGTCCCGCGTTCACGCGCGAGATCCGCGTCTTGCGTTCATGGCCAAGCGGGCGTCCACGCGCGGATCCTCCTCCTCGTCGTGCTCTTGTGCCGGTCCTGAACCCAAGCTTCAACTCACGCGCGGACATCGTGTTTGGTATGTACAAGTGCCCAAGTACTCATCGGCCTCGGGCCCAAGTGCTCTGCAAGTCTGCAGGTCCTCCTCCTCGTGCCCAAGTCTGAATTTTTGATCTTTTTGGTCTGACTAGTGTATTACTGTATTTGTCTCTAAAATTTTGATGCATTGAGTACTGTAAGTTAGGGGAAGCCCTGAAGTCTGATTTAATTTGAACTGTCAAGTCTGATTAGACTGAATCATACTTGAAGCGGTAGTAATCCTTTAAAGGATATGAACTGCAGTTGTGGCATTATGCGGTGGTGCTAAATACTCCAAATTAACAAGGCGATTCTTCTCCAGATTAATTACTTCTAGTAGTCCTATTATTGACAAGGTCAAGGTGCACTGACTGACAGTGGCATTTACAGTATTTGTGCAGCCCACTAGGCAGTGTTCAATTTACTCTTTTTGTTATGGCTTCGGAGCACTGATCGGCTATGGTTGGTGCAGCAAAAGCTTTGATCATCGAACTGATTGCTATGGCTGTGCAGCATTCTACTTCCAGGAATTCTCCTGATGAACCTGACATGATTTCTTGGTAGGGGTTCAGTATTCACTAGTCTACTAAGTCCAAGTATCAGTAGCATTTTCTTCTTCTTTTTCTCTGTTTATGTATAGATGTTGTAGGATCTCATTATAGAATGGATCTGGCATACGAAAATCCCTCTTAAGATTCAATGCTTACTAATCAGAAACAATTGACTGGCAATACTCTATGATCCTTGATTGAATTGAAACTTCTTAGATGGATGTTGTCTTTTTCTAGAGATGGATCCTCGATCGGTCTTAGTTTGGTCTTGCCAAAGTAAGTGCAAGCAGATTTGAGGTGACTGTTGTAGGGGAACGTAGTAATTTCAAAAAAATTCCTACGCACACGCAAGATCATGGTGATGCATAGCAACGAGAGGGGAGAGTGTGATCTACGTACCCTTGTAGATCGACAACGGAAGCGTTAGCTTGGTTGATGTAGTCGTACGTCTCCACGGCCCGACCGATCAAGCACCGAAACTACGGCACCTCCGAGTTCTAGCACACGTTCAGCTCGATGACGATCCCCGGACTCCGATCCAGCAAAGTGTCGGGGAAGAGTTCCGTCAGCACGACGGCGTGGTGACGATCTTGATGTTCTACCGTCGCAGGGCTTTGCCTAAGCACCGCTACAATATTATCGAGGACTATGGTGGAAGGGGGCACCGCACACGGCTAAGAATATGAACAGTGGATCAACTTGTGTCTCTAGGGGTGCCCCTTGCCTCTGTATATAAAGGCTCAAAGGGGAGGGGGGCTGGCCGGCCAATAGGAGGCGCGCCAGGAGGAGTCCTACTCCCTCCGGGAGTAGGACTCCCCCCTTTCCTAGTCGGAATAGGATTCGCGGAGGGGGGAAAAGAGGAGAGAGAGGAGGAAGGGGGCCGGCCCCCTCTCCTTGTCCTATTCGGACCAAGGGGGGAGGGGCGCGCGGCCCATCTATGGCCACCTCTCCTCTCTTCCACTAAGGCCCACTAAGGCCCATATACCTCCCGGGGGGTTCCGGTAACCTCCCGGTACTCCGGTGAAATTCCGATTTCACCCGGAACACTTTCGATATCCAAACATAGGCTCCCAATATATCAATCTTTATGCCTCGACCATTTCGAGACTCCTCGTCATGTCCTTGATCACATCCGGGATTCCGAACAAACTTCGATACATCAAAATGTATAAACTCATAATATAACTGTCATCGTAACCTTAAGCGTGCGGACCCTACGGGTTCGAGAACAATGTAGACATGACCGAGACACGTCTCCGGTCAATAACCAATAGCGGAACCTGGATGCTCATATTGGCTCCTACATATTCTACGAAGATCTTTTATCGGTCAGACCGCATAACAACATACGTTGTTCCCTTTGTCATCGGTATGTTACTTGCCCGAGATTAGATCGTCGGTATCCCATACCTAGTTCAATCTCGTTACCGACAAGTCTCTTTACTCGTTCCGTAATACATCATCCCGCAACTAACTCATTAGTTGCAATGCTTGCAAGGCTTCAGTGTTGTGCATTACCGAGAGGGCCCAGAGATACCTCTCCGACAATCGGAGTGACAAATCCTAATCTCAAAATACGCCAACCCAACATGTACCTTTGGAGACACCTATAGAGCACCTTTATAATCACCCAGTTACGTTGTGACGTTTGGTAGCACACAAAGTGTTCCTCCGGCAAACGGGAGTTGCATAATCTCATAGTCATAGGAACATGTATAAGTCATGAAGAAAGCAATAGCAACATACTAAACGATCGGGTGATAAGCTAATGGAATGAGTCATGTCAATCACATCATTCTCCTAAGGATGTGATCCCGTTAATCAAATAACAACTCTTTTGTTTATGGTTAGGAAACATAACCATCTTCGATTAACGAGCTAGTCAAGTAGAGGCATACTAGTGACACTCTGTTTGTCTATGTATTCACACATGTATTATGTTTCCGGTTAATACAATTCTAGCATGAACTAGCGGGTAGTGCGCGGCGGCACGCCGCGCCACTTGGACTAATTAGCTATTTAGTTATTTTGTATTTTTTGGTAAGTTTGTTTGAAATATTTGTTTAGGACAAAGTAGTCCATCCTCTTCTTTGATTTTGTTCCATTCCTGTGCGGCTGAACAGCTCCTGTACATTGTCTCGAGAGCATTGTAGGTAGTTGTGGTCATTAGGGCATGGCCAATGGGTCGCCCTAGCCTGATGCTCCACACGCCAGGTAGGCTCGGACACCACCGTGGCGATTCAAACCGGTGCTCCGCAGGTGTCAGAGACTCCTCTCCAGGAGGCAGCCTCTCCATGAAAAAGCGGGAGAGAGAAGAAAAAGGGAAGAGAGAGATAGGACAAGAGGAAGAGATAGAAAAATGTAAAGAATGGAAAAGGGGCAACGGCTCACGTCATGTGGCCACACACGCGTTGGATACATGTATAGCTGAACCGTGGTCTCAGTCCCATGCACTGATGTGGATGGGCTGGGGCAGCACCATGGTGCTGCTTCCACTGTACATGCCCTTAATGGCTATGTTGTGACGATTGCAAAGCTGGTAGACAGCCGCTTCGGCAGCTTTCTCTTTTGTTGCCTCTTTTGTTGGTGCTAGAAGTCCACGAAACAGATACATCTGAGATTGTGTTTCCCCGTGGGCCAGAGGAGCACTCCTTTGACCCCGCGTGCACTTGGTCACTTCCCTCTGTCCATCCATCCATCCTCCACACCTTCACTCATTTATTCAAATATGTGAGTGATTGTGGCAAGCTAGCCACTGTTACATGTGCTGAGTCCGAGGAGGAAAAACAAACAAGTACAGTGTACATAGTGGCCACTGCAGGAGAGGAGCATATATACTGGCCAGTGGCCAGTAGCCACTCTAGTTCCACACATACACCGCAAACAAACGGAGCCAGTAGCTAGCTAGCTTTGATGGAGAGCAGGGGCAGCGCGAGAGGACGAGACCGCGGCCACCTCGACCATCACCGACAGGTGCTACTGCTGAGGCCGGCCGCGGCATGGAGCTACGCCTCCGACGGCGGCGGCGTGTCGTGGCCGGCGCAGAGGTCGCTGTCGGCTTCGTACACGTGCGGCTACTGCAAGAGGGAGTTCCGGTCGGCGCGGGCGCTCGGGGGTCACATGAATGTGCACCGCTGGGAGAGGGCCAGGATCCGCCGCTACTACTGCTCCGCCTACCCCGCGGCTCTAGCTCCAGCTGCTGTCCATAGGGACTGGGTGCCCAACCTCAACTTCTCGCCGCCGCGTTGTCCCGATGGCGACTATGGCGGCACATCCTGGGCGACCCCGCCCGTCTACAGCTCCTTCTCTACCGCGGCGGGCGCGAAGGCGGCGGAGGCTGCGTTGGTGGTGGACCTGGAGTTGGGGTCCGAAGGAGGAGGAGGAGGTTTGGATCTTGAGCTTAGACTTGGCTGCTCTTGAGCGTTGACTCTTGAGGACTCACATTATAATCCATCATCAATCTATCTATCTATCTATCTATCTATCTCTGACATGTCTGCGTGCACGACCATGTACGCGTGCATGCATGCTAATGTTGGCTGCCTAGAGAACGAGAAACGCAGTGATGTTTTAACTATGTAGTCGTTTGTTATTGGAGTGTAGATGCTAGTCGACTTCTTCCATGCCTGCTTCTGGTTTGACTTTGATGTAATCTGGCCCGAGGACTTCGTTTAAGAGAAACCATGCGAGATTTCTACTCTTGTCTCCGGAGGGTTTTTGCCTGTGTATCTTAGCTTTCCGGTAAACATTTGTGCTTTTTCGGTGGGCAGTGGAATTATTTGTTCTGGTGGTGTTTTGTTTGTTCTGCATGCGCATGGCCAGCTGTCATTTATGAGCGGCCAGGTTGTGTACGCGTGTTTGGCATCTACGTCCCAGCGCGTCGGCGTGTCGTCGTTGGCTGCTGTGTTTTGTCCATAAAAACATAAAAGAAGAAATGTAGGTATATAACAACAAAAGGAGGGACGCATGTGCTTTTCTTGACAGATCATAAGATGCGAAGTACATGCATGGATAGTACAAGGAGGGGTACAACTACGACGGGATTACATAGCTACTGACTACAGATGGTGCACGGAGTCGATCTTTAGTTGATCGTCGTCATGAAGAGAGCTAGTTCTTGAGATGTCCTTGCGCTTTATTTATAGTGCACAAAGGACCGCTTGGTTTAGTTGATGAGCTAGTTGCTCACTCCTTTCCGTCGGTGTAGTCGTCGTCGGAAGATGAGATCTCGATTGCTTCTTCGGCACTTGTACCTTTCTTTGCCACCTTGTTGATGGTCTTGCTTTTCTTCATACGCGGTTGAAGCTCTCCTGCCTTGAACTTTCTTGCTGGTGGGTAACTTTGGCCTCTCAACTGATCTATTTCTTCTAGCCAAGAGAGGTCATCGTCTTTTTCCTGCTGAAAGGCTTTGTCTTCATAGGCTTCATTGAGCTTGGTCTGTGGGTTGGCTTCCTCATCGTCGGATGATTCAAGTTGGTGGATCAGTGGTGAGGGCTTCCTTTTGGCTGGAAAGGAGGGAGAGATAGGTGAGCTATCAGGGTAGTCGAGGTAGTCGGGCACGAATGGTTCTGGTGGAGAGAGTGGCTTTGGGGACAGAGGCTTGGCATCCTTATTAGGCTCCATCTGGACGTTGCCACGGTGAGAGTTGCTGAGGGGGAAAGAAGCCTTTTTATAGCGGAGATGGATGTACAGTAAAATCTTGTATGAGTGGACGTGTGAACACGTGTGAGTCTGTTGCTGACGTGTGTCTTCATAGCCACACCACGAGTGCAGACCCTTGTTGGGGCAGACACGTGTGAGTCTGTTGCTGAGCGGTTTAAACAAAGTTACTGAAGCTGGGGCATTATTTTGCTTATTGCATGCAGACCCTTGTTGCTATGTTGAGCGGGTTGGTTACGTAAAATAGTACAAGTGCACGTCAGTCGATGTGACTTGAGGTTTGATAAGAGAGATAAAGCTTCCATTGGCTACTTGATTTTTATTCACGTTACATGGTCTAAACACACTGTATGATACAGGACCCATGGCAGGCTAGGCGCATTGCATGCTACAGAATCTAAGGCAGTTTAAACGCATTCCATGCTACAGGACCGAAGGCATGGAGAGCCTTCTTATTTTACACAAGAGCAGGAAAAGCAGGAGGAGTCTAAAGTTTTTTTATTCTACACGCGAGGGGAAAAGCTAAAGGGTGCTGAATTTTTTTTAAGCTCGCATGCATCCGTTCCTTGTCTTGTTGATTAGTCCTTCTCTTCGCGTGCTTTACGCCATACAAGGTGCCTAGTTCTGGTCGGTGTACTCGGTGCCAGCGTGGGCTGGCTGCTGACCGAATAGGTCTTTCTTTGTTCTGAAAAGATCGGATATTAAAATTTAGTTAGCCTTGAAATTCCATATGGATAACTCTGTACGTTTGTAAAGAGAGAGAAGGTGGTCGTTGCGTTTCCTTCTCTTGCCTGTTGAGTCGTTTTCTTCTTCCTGTCAAGAATAATTTGTCAGCTGGTTACTATATATGTAGAAGGGTGAAAAATTGTTTTCACAAAAAATACCTTTGCAGCAGAAGGAGAAGGCGGGGGTGTGGCCTCAAGCGTGTTGTCTTGTGATTCATTTTCACCCTGTGTTTCTTCGGTCGGTGGTTGAGCGTTCTCTGGGTTTGCTGGCTCGAACATAGTTCGGTACTTTCTACCTGGTAGAACATATGCTCTCCGTCTAGGGAGTCTCTAGTAGGTGTTGCAATGACAGTAAATTTTTTGCCAACCAAACCGGTCAGTTCGGGTGGCGTATACTCCGCCCTGCTGTTGGCTTATGCTACTAAAATCAGTACTTGCTTTCCTGTGAGGATTTCTCCCTGCTGGCCCCAAAATATGAACCGAGCAAATGGCGAGTCTTCGTGCCTTTTTGCGTCCGCATCGATGGCATTCAGTGATATTTTGTATCTGCATGTTCTGGCAGTTTAGGGAGGGATTATTAATGAGTAACTACTAACTGTGAAAGTTGAATGGTATACCTCGGCATAGGAACAGTGGTGATGCAACGTGAGCATTTATACGTGTCGCCTTCCATTTGAACTTTCTTTCGACAGTCTTTGCAACTTTTGTACCACCAGTCACTTGATAGGATAACTTCAGTGACAAGAATTGAAAATCTGTAGCGTTCGTCCTACGTAGACGGAGGTAAAATTGTTCCGTGGATGAGCAAATTTGTGTAATGATGTAAAGGAGTAGCAGATGCATTTTCTTACCATGATGTGGTTGGGTTCAAGCTCAGCAATTTCTGCTATTCTTGCATCTACCGGCTCTTTTCTTGCTCGATGGTTACCAAACCATTCAATCTGGGATGGAATACCTGTCACGCTGTATGTTTATGCATGTTAGGCAGAAACTGATACGTGATACAGCTGCATTAAGAAAATTAAATGTTGAGTTGTTTACTTGTGTCTGACGGTCTCCATTTCTGGTATTGGGATGTTAACATATAATTTGGTCACTGATGTCGATTTGAAAGCGAGTAAACCTGCGTAAATCGATCTGTACCATGTTATCAAAGTTGATGGAAGGAAGAATAGGCGAAAACTCGTCATTACATTGGCTGACCTGAATAGTGACTCACTGTAACACCTACAAAAAGAGCAACGATATGCTGCGTGGCAGAGCTCTCCACGAGGCCCGCGGTGTTGAAAGTAGTGGCGTGTGTCCCCCAAAGTGTCACCACAGCCCGCTGGCTTCAGACAATAAGAAGAGCAAAAATTATTGACGAAACAGATTATGATTGGTGCACTGGCAGGGATCGATAGTGTTTGCCTACTTTCCATCAGTGATGTAGATCTGACAGCGCTCATCAGGGTTTGCGCTGGAGCCTGGCAAGAGTTCTGTGACTTGCACGATTACTCCAATAACATCTGTTTTGTAGTTGTGATCTATATTAGGCTATGGAATTTGACGGGGAGGCATGACAAAATGTTATGTAAATCTTATTTGTCACCTGATAAGATGAAGTTCTGATCAGCACGTGCTTCCAGAACAGAGAATGGCCTGGCGTTGTGGGCAAATATTGGGAAATTCACGGGTTGGGGCTCCACTTTTTTAAGCTTAGTGCGAAATGTGAAACATACCCTGAGGGGGTGATCTGAAGATCTAAACTTGCTCTTGGCATCATATAGATTGAAGTCCTCAATTGTATAAATTGTTCCCTCGGTGATGTGCTTCATAAATTGGGCCATTCTCTTCTCTGGAATCAAACCTTCCATTGTGCCACCCTGCATTTATGAAGCAAAAACTGCAAAGGTTTAGTGTTCATATTTACAGTAAGTACGTAAAGATGAGTCGGATGGAAGCAACCTGTCGATCAAGCAGCAGGAAGTCCACCTCATAGGTAGTTCCTGTGTCTTTTCTTTTGAGCTCCCAGACTCTTGCGATCCTGGCCATAACTTTCCATCTAAATGATTGCTTGTTGATATCTTTGAGGAGAGGCAAGTCCATCTTGGTGTGTGCTCAGAGACCATGGAGCATGCTTTGATGGTTTAGTAACTATAGGAACTGATTGCAGAAGAAGGGAACCTCCCCTATTTATAGTGTTTAAGCAGTAGGAGAGATTAACAGGATGCCCCATCAAAGAGACACATACTTGCCACGTGTCGGCTTACAAAATAGGCAAGCGTTACCTAAATATATATAAAAAAAAGTGGGCCTTCTAGAGAGGGAGGTGTCCATCCATAGAATAGTGCTTGCATGCATGCCCCACACAAGGACGCGTGCACTCTGAAATACCCATGCTAAATTAAACGTACAAACATTTACTGGCTGTATTTTTGGAGAGACCATTCGGCATTTTTCCTATTTTGAGTTAGAAAATAATAGGTATTGTAAGACTTTATCAGATAGTGGTTGTGCATAACAGATACTTTTACTTAACGAAAATTAGGCACACGCAGAGTTAGAAGGAATGCATTTATTTATTCTTGGAAATGAGTTTGATAATCAAACGGCCTTCTTGTCCTTGCATGCATTTCAGCATTTGCAATCGATTTTCTAGCGTGAAGCCGGGTGGGTATTGGTCATCTTTTACGAATATGCGTTCGCCATAAGGTCCTAGCATATATCGTTCAAATTTTTACAGGCTGTTTCGGATCCTGCATCTGGAGACCACACTTGTAGCCTACAAAGAAAATAGTGCAAATTAGAACAGTTATGATACACCTGCAGTATACTGTTTACCTGTACTTACTTGGTTTGGTTAGTTCGTGCTTCAAGGGACGCGGTCTGGAAATCTACCGCCTGGGAATAATGCTTCTGTGGTAAGAGATTTTTTTGGGACGCTTGGTTGGTTCTGGTCTTGCATGACCGCGAACAGTCGCGTATTGCTGGTTGATGGGACATGCGGTCTGGCTGTTTTATAGCTCGGCAAATCATGGACACCTGGGCTAGACGTGGCGAGGTGAGCAGGGCCACACCGACGCGTAGGCTAAACATGGAAATGAGGTGAGGAGGCACTGGCACGTGGGCAAGACGTGGCGAGGTGAGCAGGGACGCATGGATTACATGTGATGACGCGTGCACTGGACGTGGCGATGTGAAGAGAGGTGTGTTGTCGCATGAGCTGGCGTGAATAATCTAAAGAGCTGCAGGGTGTGTGGATGGGCATCCAGGAGTGGAGAGTTGAGTTGATGGGAGTCATATTATTATATGCATGAACCATGCAGTGGTGGCTATGGAGAATGTGAGCACGTGTATAGGCACAAAGTGACGTGTCCGGTGAGTTAATCACATACGCTGATGATTGTGGAGAGGTAGGTGCATTTGTAACCATCCAATTAAGCCATGTCCTTTCGCCTATTTATTGAGAATAGGCCAGCTTGTGTTTGGCAAGCTTTGCTTTGGTTAGACCTTCTCATACAGCTAGCTTCTGAGTGCCATGAGTGAGGGAAGAGCCCGGATCGATGATATCGTTCGTAGGAGATGAATCAATAATTTGTTTCGAGAGGAAACCTGGCACCGCGGCGAGCCTGAGTTGCGGCCGGAGAATGACCGTATTTTTCTCCCTCGGACTGCAAGGATGGAGGAGCTAGAGAGGCAGTTCCGCGGCTACGTGCTTTTTGCTACGGTCCATGGCGGTCACTCCCCTGTTACGCCCGAAGACGTGCTGCGTGTCATCGAAGAGTGATGCGGAAGGGTGCAAGGTACAGTGAGAATTGAGCGAGCCTGTCCACCTTATCATTTTTTATGAAGTTTTCCTCCGATGATTTCTGCACGGAGGTTTTACTTCTATCACGGGAACTGCTGTGTGGCTCTGCCTACATCTCTTTCTGCCGCTGGAATTATGGTGCCCGGTGTTCATATGGCCAGCTTGAGTATCGGACAAACCTTAGTTTTGAAGGTCTACCAGAAACTGCCTGGGAACCGGAAGCAATGAGGTTGATTGTTGCAGGTCTGAGAGGCGAGCTCATTGAGATATTGCCGTCCGAAGATCGGTGGGTAATTGAAGTAGCTGCATGGCTTGTCAATCCTAACAAGGTACCTAAATCAGTAGAAGTAGAGGTGCCGACACCACCTCTGCCGCCTTGGAAGCTAGATTCTGTCGATGAAGGAGAATCGCCACGACGTCCATCATCGCCTACCAGTAGGAAAATGATGGTTTTCCCTGTGATTATTCATGTGAAAGAGGTCTTGGACAGTGGTCCCTTGATGTCTGAATTGCCATCTAAATATCTTCCTGACGAAGGCGTGGATCTATCTCGAATCCATGTGTTCGACACTTGGCGTGGAAAAGTTGATGGCAGTGGCCTTGGTGATAATGGAAAGGCCTAGATCATGTTCTAGCAAAGTTGTTAAATAGCAGCAGCTTTTTTTTCCTTTTTCAATAAAATTGGCAGTTGTATGATGTATGGTTGTATGCTATCTTATCTTGCCTAATTAATGAGTGTTATCTTTGTAATTTGTGTACTTTGTTATTATTTTTCATGCCATTTTTCTGCTTCTTGGTTTGGTTGCCAAGTGATGCATGCAGTTGCCAGTCCGCATAATAAACTTCGATTACGGTGCTAGGAGAAACTAAGGAGTAATTCACAATATAGGTGGCCAGATTTTACAACACATCTAGTTACTTACTGCTAAAAAAGGTTAAAAAAGAGAAAAACACGGACCACCTATTTTTACAGAGTCCCAACTTGTACATGAGTAATTCACAATATGATGGCAGATTTTACAGCACATCTAGATACTGCTGGTAAAAGAGGTTAAAAAAGAGAAACACGCAGTACATATTTTTACAAAGTCCCAACTTGCACATTTTCTGATGACAGCTACTTGTTCAGTTGATCCATGCCTTGATGGACGCTTCCATCTTCCTGAATTGCATGTACGGCACCATAAAAGGTTGAGTCATGTCTAGTAGCTCGACTGGCACTTGTCTCATCTTGATTTGGCGTGGGATGAACCTGGCATCTTCACACCAAGCAGTGCAATCGTAGGATGAAACAATGTTCTTCCCGTGGTCCTCCAGTGGATCATCAATGATAGTCTTGTGCTGCTTCACCATGCAATATGGGCTAAGAAGGTACTCGATTATTAGAGCCGTGTAAAAACTGCATGGCATGTCATGGATCCTGAGCTCCACTGTGCGATTGATTGGAAACCCAAATGATCCAAATGCTGGTGTCCATGGCTGGATGTCAACCTCACCGGCACGCGGCACGGATCTCAGCTTGAAATATGGTACGTACAGTGTGATAGAGTGAGCGACCCGTAAGAGGAATGGAGGTTGATAGCAAGAAATTTGACGCCGTAAGCTTTCTGGCTTTAATTTTGATGTATTTTACATCATTCAGATAAGTCTCAAGAGTTTCAAAGGATGAGAAATAGGTTTCAGCATGTGGTGAAAAAATGACCATGCTAGACAAACTCTGGATCTGGGCGGGATCGATAAACCTCTGGAAAATAAAGCATTGGATTGGTTTGCTTCCAGAACTGGTTATGGGCACAGTTGGGCAGTAAGGCAGTCTGGCTGGGTGGGGCTCGATTCTGTGCTCGCTGATAAACAGATTTACATTGTACGCGCTAAAGAAGGCCATTTCTTGGTCTGCGGTGTACGCATCCTCGTCGGACATGTTCACTTGTATGGTTGGAGGCACCGCGATGGATCGACTGGCCCAAGCGTAGCATGTAAAAGTGGATGGATATTCTATTAAGCGTGAGTCCTGTGTGACATAATCTAAGGAGCAATATGGACTGAGGATTTGCTCTACTATGATGCTCTTCCACAAATGAAGTGGCAGATTTTCCATTGAGATAGTAATGTACTGATTGGTAGAGATTCTTCCTAGATGGAGTAGTGCATCATCTACAACAAATCTATAGCGGACACCTTGGATAATAATGGTGGAATGTCTCCTAGAGAAATTGTAGACACAGTTTCCAGTGGTGCGGTGGGTGCAGGTCATGACAATCCTATTGTCGGTGACGTCATAGAAGTACAATTTGTAGTGCTCGGTGAACTTAGCGACGAGAGCAGCAACTACATGCTGAGACGGAAGAGCATTAGATGGAGAAAATGGGGTAATTATATAATTACGATGGAGAGGCACGCAACTACGGGTTGCGAGCTGGATCACTCCCATGAAACATTTTTCAGCGTTTGGGCGATGGAAGCCCACATCGTTAGTGGAAGAAAACTCGTCGTCCATCACAAGAAAAATGCCTGAAAAGAAATGACAAATAAAAGAAACCATAAGGCATCAGTAAGTTACAAAGCAAGATGACCGAAGAACAAAAAGATTTAGTAATCTATCCCTCCGAAAGCATGCCTACCGATGGTGAGAGGGGTGGCAAAGTGTCTCAGGGCACCATAGTTTATTCACACAGGCTGTGATGGTTTTGGAGCGTGTGAACCCATAGCATGGACCAGCTTCTTTATATAGCAACTGGCCGTATGTACTATAGAATTACTGTCACCTGTATGCGTGGCGTCTCATGGTAGATTGTTTGCATGCAGTAGCGGTAAAACATCTCGTGTGTATCGTCCCCATGATAGATCACTTGCATGCAGTAGCTGTAAAATGTCCCCATGGTAGATCACTTGCATGCAGTAGCTGTAAAATGTCCCGTGCATGCCATCGCCATGGTAGACCGCTCGCATGTAGAACACTTGGCTAGTAATCAGAGACGTGCTTTCGGTCGTCGGTGGTCCAGAAATATTTTAACTACATGCATAGTCATACACATCTTCTATTTGTCAATACAGTGCTGCTTCACTGTCAGCTTCCGCCATTACTGGCCCCACAAGCAACGCCACTTCCTCCTTTTCACGGACGAACATGCATGCATATTTTAATCTCCAGAAGACATGATAGAGGGGGTAGGCCAACTGTTTGCCATAGAATCCCAGCTACATGTCAGCTACAGTGACGCAGAGAGGGACAGCTACAGCAGCGTTACAGTGTACTAACTGGTCAGGTAGCTACAGTTGTGTTACAGTGAACTAATTGGTCAGGTAGGCACAAGTACATCAGTGTTCAACCTGGACAAGGCAAGGTAGGCAGGTTTGGCCTGGCGAGGTGAGTGAAAGCATGCTTGCGCGTGGGCTGGACATGACCAGATACGTACAGGCGACGCGTGGTTTGGTTATGTAATGTTTAAGTTGTCGCTGTCGTGAGAAAATAAAAGAATATATATTTTTAATTCTACTTTTTAGAATTGTAATCTTGTGTATGTGTTATAAATAAATGCAAGTTTGCTATATATTGGCAGACGTACACAATTGCTAAGCTAAATAGTGTAAGCCAGTGTAATCATATAAATTGCTAAAAAGAAATCACCACATTTTTCTTTTTTGAGGATCAGAAATCACCACATAGTCTATAATTCGAATGCATGCATGGTATACATGGGCCAACAAAAGCTGGACCTTATGGGCCGTATCAGAACGGACGGCTGAAGTTAGATAGGCTGGTTAAATCTGTAAACTATAGTAAACAGAAAATGCTTTAAAAAAAAGAGAAACTCAACCATATGGTCTGGAAGCAAAAACAAAACAGGTTGCAAGCACACACATATTATTTTTTGATCCAGCCTAACTTCAACTATTTACTATGAACGAAAAATTTCATAGTAAATCAAGAATATAATTCAATACGTAGAAGGAAATTAAAATAGAGCAAATCTCTCTAAATTTGAATACGAAAGTACAAACAATGAACATTTTCTTCATACATTACATTCCTTATAATGACCATATGTACTCTGTACTTATCCTCAATTAAAAAATTTAACAAAAAAAACCTACAAAGATAATGAATTAACACAACATCGACCTGCATAGACAATGAAGCAACACAATACCAAAAATACCATTTTATTCAGCTAAGGCACTTAAAAACAACCAAACTTAATTATTTAAATAAAGAGGACACCAAGAATACCAATCATACATTTTAGAGGACAACCTATTAATTATTTAAATAAAGAGTCACTTTCTTTTCGAAAACAAAATTAGTTAGCATCCACGCCTGTGGGCTAAGGCAACTGAATAGTTGCTATATATCCTCGAAAAATGTAATAAGAGCGAAAAACTTAAATTCCAAATCTTTGGATGGTACACTCAACTGAACAGTTCTCCCTTGGGTTGATAGGGTGGACCCAAGACTTATTGCCAGTCGCTTCTTCTTTCTCGTGTTCGATCTCTCTTCTCTGGCACGCTCTCGGCATCCCCCCCATTCATGGCGTCTAGCGCGTAGAGCATCTAAGGCAGTACCACTATAGTGCAAGGAGTCTTCACTGCATTTCTCGCAGGTTCGTCTCTTGAACACCTATGATGGAGCACCGGAAAATTTATTGCTATGCACCGCCCCCTCTGATGATCAACTCATAAATCAGAAAGATATATACCTATAGCAATTACGCATATTAAAGTTCAAAAAAGAATTGGGTCAAGCACAAGTTTTATTAATTCTATCTGTAAATAAATTACGTATTGCAAGCAGCCATTAGCACTCTGAACACAGGGCTCTAGTTCACCAACCCCCATCTACTTCTCTCTCGCGCACTTTCCCGCAGGTCCTCCACTCATCGCGTTTAACAGGTAGAGCATCTAGAGCAGTACCGTGATAGTGCAAGGCGTGCTGGTGCAGCGAACGCTCATCTAACGGGCCGATGAATTTTCGACACTGCTTCCAGATTCGCCTCATGAACACGGACGACCGAGCATCGAAAACCCTATTACTACGCACCGTTCTGACCCGATTTGCTCTTTTCATGAGAGCCGTTCAGATGTTCAAATGATCTAAAAATTGGAGCGACCTCACGCATCAAATTGTGCACCGCACAAAAAATGTTTCTTTAAATTTTCCTAGTATCGTTCTATTTTTTTCTGATTAGGTGCGGATGAGTCTGGGCACCAAAACACCGCACTCGCCAACTGCTAGACAGCATCATAGCAAGTTTCTCGTAAATATCTTGTGCACTCTACATCTTTCTAGTTGTGCACATATAATCATAAAGACACCACTATCAAGATACTTTCTATGCCATAGACTCTACAAATCCATACTAAGATATTTAAGGATATGAATATACAAATGCATCTTTAAAGCAATGTCACCGGTTAATCCAAGTAGACATGTATTCAGTCGCTTCTTTTTTTCTAGCATTTAAGTGGATCTGATTTAAATATGTTTTAAGATGTTTGTTCTGAAAAAAACTTTTATCACAAAAGCAATTTGAAATTTACCACGAATAATATCTATGGTCGTGATTTGACAAAATAATTACAAATAAGTATGAAAGCTTAGTACAAACAACTATAGCAATCACACATAATAAATTTCAAAAAAGAAAGGGCCTAGGCACAAGTCTTCTTAATCTATTTGGCAAAATATTTACAAATAAGTATTAAAGCTTAGAATAAACACCTATAGCAATCCCACATAATAAAGTTCAGAAAAAAAACGGGTCAGACACAGGTCTTTTTAATTTTGACTGTAAGTAAGTTTTGCATTGCAAGGGATGATGAACTTCTTCACCGGGCCTTATCTACTTCTCACTCGCGCCCTTTCCCGCACGTCTCCCACTTGTGGCGTGTAGCGCGTAGGGCATCTAGGCAGTACAGTAGTAGTGTCGGGCGTGCTCGCTACCAGTGCAGCGAGCACTCACCTCATGGACCAGCGCCTTTTGGGCACTGCTCGCAGATTCGCCTCCTGAACATCGGCAATCGAGCGGCGAGCAATGCTGGTGAACTTCGCCCATCGTACACCGGGGTTGAGCTATAAAAATAACCCTAGGCTCTCTTCTTTTTCTCTATCTCCACAAGGTGCCCCATTCCTTCTCCCTAATTTTGACCTTCCTTTCTTCCTCCAGTGGCAAAAAACTGAGAGGAAGCCCCCAATGGAGAGTGTGATCTCAGAGTTGATCATAATTCTCATGGCTGGGATGCTAGCAGCATTGCTTGGCTTCTCGATGCTTCTGTGTGCAATGATCCTAGATGATCGCCATGACGCTGCTGCCCGAGCGGTGGCTCTTCGAGGCAGTGGTGCCCGAGTGGTGGCTCTCCGAGGCAGTGGTGCCCTTGCCACTTAAGGAAGATATGCTTCGTAGTTCTCTACTTAAGCTACCTACAAGATATCATATTGCCCTCTTTCATTTTTTTCTCATTTCGCCATTGGAGGGAGATATGCTTGGTAGTGTTCTACCCGAGCTACCAAGGAGATATCATATTTCTATCCTTCATTTCTTTTTCTTTTTATTCCTTCTGTAGGTGCCCGCACCTTGCCGGTTTCATGGCTTCTCTTATCTGTGCTTGTTTACCTTGCCACATGTTAAAGGTAATCTGCAATATATATCTGTTGTTGTTTTCCCTGGCGATTATAGACTTTATTGGATGGCAAATTAGGACTTGGTGTTTCACAAGTTGTACATGGCTAAAGGCTGCACATGTTTTTTTCTAACAACAGGAAAAATAAAATGAAATCGAACTGCGCAGATAATAAATAAACACATTATTAAAAAAAAGAGGAAACACACATGACCTTAGTTAGTACACCACAGCCAACATACATGAGATAGAAGTACAAAGACAGATAATTTTACACATGGGAAACTACGAAATATGACCCGATCTCCTCAATGCAACGATAACATCTAAGCAATCCCGTTCCATCATCGATTTTAATTTCGGCAAGCCTCAGATTGTTAACGCCCTATTCCATCTTTGCCTGCTCACCTACCGCTTCCCCGTCCATTCGCTTGGACATCTCTAACTGTTGAGCATTATCCTCCAAGATGGCATCAGCAATCGCCTCTTGCACTAAACAGGAACTATAAAATGTAAATTTGTCAATAAAAAAGTGTACATGTTAATTTATCAGTAGGTAGGAAATGTAGTATGTAACCATGCAGCTAGAAGATTAACACCTCTCCATATATCAGTCTTAACCCAAAAAAAATCCAAAAAACTATAATAAATCTAGCATAAATTTGTAGTCAACACCAAATCTGAAAGAACTAACCATGTAAAAACGGAACTATAAACGACGAACGATTTCTTCATAGACTACATTCCTTGTGATTGTCGAATGTTCTCCGTTCTCATCTTCAATTAAGAATTTTAGGTCCTTCCGAGACGTAACACGCGAGACAGCTACATACAATTGTCCATGTGAAAAAACCGGATTCCTCAAATACACACAAATCTTTGATAAAGTTTGCCCTTGACTTTTATTTATTGTCATCGCATAACACAACCGAATTGGAAGCTGGCAACGACGCAATGTGAAAGGCCATTTACACCCAGAAGAATTAAGCACAATACGCGGAACACAAACTCGTTCCCCTTTATGTGAACCAGTAATGATTTCACCTTCTATAACTCTGTGACCAAGGCGAGTGACAATCAAGCGTGTCCCATTGCATAAACCAAGAGATTGATTGATATTCCTTAATAACATAATAGGCACTCCGAGCTTCAAGGTAATCTTGTGATGAGGGAAATTATTAATTTTAATTGAATTAAGTAGCTCAGGCGGATAGAACAGATGAGCATCGTCACTATGATCAGTGGACTTAGAAATAGTGTCACAGCTTAGAAAATCCATCGGGAAACCAGGAAGCCATCCGAAAACAATATCATTGATTTCATCCACCACAGTGTTTGTAGGGCAAACAATAGCTCGGGTAGATAAATACTCCGCATTATTGTAATTAAGGAAAAATGAATCATAGACATAATCAACAATAGCTGACATATGGTCTGCTTTAGGCTGAAGCAATAAATCACCAGGTATTTGAATCCAAGACGGCACAGATTCATCACCTTTACAGCGCATAGGAACAGAACCAGTTCCAATACTCTGTACCCATTCAGAAAATTCAGAAAGCTCTGCTCTTTCATTATGAGATAAACCAGGACATCGAAGACGCATATTGCAATGAAGTTTCAAAACTTTTATATGTTGCCACAACGGAGAACAATCAAAGATGCATTAATGATATCATCCCTCGCGCCACCCTCTATAACCGGTAATATCTGTCTGAAATCACCACCAAGCACGACAACCTTTCCACCAAAAGGTAGCAGAGCATTTTCCTTATTTTCAACAGAAAGAACATCTTTCAAAGTCCGATCAAGGGCTTCGAAACACCAACGGTGTGTCATAGGAGCTTCATCCCAAAGAACCAAGCAAGCTTTCTGACACAATTCAGCCAAATGAGAATTTCTGGAAATGCTACACTGACTGCGATCAGTAATGTCAACAGGTATCCTGAACCTAGAATGACCTGTGCGACCACCAGGCAGGAGTAAAGATGCAATGCCCGAAGAAGCAACAGCAAGAACAATTCTTCTTTCTGATCGTAAATTGGAAATGATAGAATTCCAAAGAAATGTTTTACCAGTCCCACCATAACCCGATATAAAAAAAGGGCCACCTTTCCCGACATGAACAGCATGTACAATCTCGTCATATATGGCACTCTGTTCACAATTTAATTTTTCATATGTAAGCTTAGCCTCAATTGCTAATTTGATTGCATCATACCTCATTTCTTCTGCCACAAGTCTATTTTGACAGTCGGAATCTACTGAAATCGATCGCGTTGTCAAATTAAACACTGACAAACACGATCCATTCTTAGCAAAAAGGGAACCAAGTTCACGCAAAACTTGTTCATACAGAAACTTAGGCGGCACAACATATTTTCGGTTGCCCAATGCCATTGAAAGACGATAAGAAATATCCTCTGCCATACTCGGCCAATAACGCTCAAAAAGAGCACGACCATTAGATATTTCACAATGTAACAATACTGCCATAAATAGATGGCGCAGCTGAAACGGAGTAGCCCAAACAATTGCTTCATCAAACAACCTAAACCACTCATTATCATCTCCTACCAATCCTCTGGCTTGGCAGGCCTCCTTGAAAGTATCATAAAGAACATCATCGTAAACTCTGAGATCTTCAAAGCAAGTAGCACCAGGAACAATCATAAGCAACATGCGAAGAAAAAATAACTCCCCTGTGCTTGGATGCACATGGTAGATACGACCAATCTTATTGCCAAATGTTTGCTGTCGCTTCCGCTTTGACCATATCTTCTCTTTGCCATCCCAACACCATTTAGAAGGGAATTCCAAATAAGTTAATGTCCAAGCACTAAAATGTTGCTGGTTAGCTACAAACCATTCGCTTAACATAGTTTTATGAGCAGATGGATTACTTAGTACTCTTTCCAAATCATCAGTTTCATGAAAAATAACTCGATTCATAGCAGGCATATGCACCACTAATCTCTCGACAGAAGGTTGTCGACCATGAATATCATAGCCAAACATTCTCCAAAATGATTCGCAAGCAGATAAATACCTACAGCAAACAACAGAAAACTGAATAAATAGGATAAATGAACAGAATACACATAGAGTAAGCAGAACAAATTTACAAACCAATGTATTAACCTGCATTTAACATATTCATCGATTTCATTCCTCCCAGTTGGATTACGGACAGCATACACACTTTTATTTTCATTTTCAGAACGGATTCGGAATCGTGCTACATCAGGGCCTTTTGTGAGATACTTAAACAAATACTTAAGAAGGTTTGTCTTATTGCACCACTCAACATTTATATGAGCCTCAAACTTTTTGAGCAATTTCATATTGTAGGGAACAACCCATTGATTATCCAAACGAAGAGTCCCCTTCTTTCTAAGAAGAAAATTAGCAGAGGGGCGTCGACAATATACAGGAAACCCCATCTCATCCACCATTGTCTCACTGTTAAAAGACTTTGGAAATCGCTTTGAGCAAGTGCCATCTTTCATACAAGGGCACTTGTCATCCAACATACCACATGGGCCGTGAACCATGAATTCATCCACAAGTGTATATTCCAAAGGGTCAACCATTGGATCTGGTAACTCAGCACACACCAGATTATCTATAAAAGCAGGCGAAGGATCCTTTGTACTCTCTTTAAGCCAGATAAGAGTATGAGTATGAGGAAGCCCTCTCTTTTGAAATTCCACCACATACAAATCTGAAAATCGTATAACCAAAATAATGATAATTAAATTCAAAGAAGGAGACCACAATGGTACAGTAGGGAAAATAAATAATAACTCACAAGCTTGAATAGCTCCAAATGCTGATCCATCCTTTACATCTTCTAAAAATTCTTCAAATTTTATATTGAAAACACGCGTAACAATGTCAGGACGATCAACGTGAGTCTGACCACCTTCATATGCGAGAGCATCAACAACTTCTTGCCACTTTGGATTGCATGTAAAAGTGACAAAAAGATCGGGAGCACCATATTCGCGACAAATAGCCATACCATCATGGTAATTAAGCACCATGTACCGAGGGCCACCCGTAAAACTCGAATGTAATATAAACTGAATCCCCAAATTCTCACCAGTTGATCCACCCTGTCCGACAGCATCAGTAATACCTTGATACGTCTCAGAACGTAAATCATCTTGTTGCTGAAAGTGAAAGTCCAAACGATTAGCTTCCACACAAGAATAAGAATTCACACCTATCTGCTGGCTCAAACGACCGCAACAGGTATAAGGATTTGGCTCCCCCCGTCTATAATGGAAGTAATAATTATAGTATTCCATCATAGATACTTGCCCTCGACAAGAACGACCACGTAAACGTCCACCAATATTACAATGCCCATCTCCATGAGGCCCACCAATAGCAATATACTTGATACCAAGATGAAATCCTTTGTCACCAAAGGGAAATAACAGAGGATACTGTAGGGGCATAAGACTCGAATTCAACGAAGAGATATGCCGAAGAAAACCAGAGCGAGTTTCAGCTATAACATTAAATCTTTTACATTCAGGCGTGTAATCACCGACTATAAGAGCAGCCACCTCACATGAAGCAGGACCAGAAAAACGGTCACCATGACCACCGCCTTCATCACCCATAAAATGTATAGCCACCCTAGGAGCAGAAGGAGAACACAGATTTGCCCTAGCCATTCTAAACTTATGCACCAATTTATGATGCCTATTTAACATAGCAATAAGAGAAGCCACAATGCCTGGATCAGGATCAAGCGTTTTAGCTCCTTGACGATCAAAGGCACTAATTCTCAACTGCACTTCATCAGCAGAGTCCACCATATAAAGCTGAGCATACTTTGGCGCACTATTCCCCGAAGGAAGAAGAGGACCAATACGATGATAAACCACCCCATTCATCTTGAAGACATAGGGACCCCCGCCAACATTAATACTCTGATCAACTCGAGCGCCAAGAGATGTGAAGCAAAACATAGAATTGTAATGCCTAATCAAACGCATGAAACGGCTAGAGACAGGACCTCCATCAAACTTAATCAAATCCTTAAGTGGAGATGGCCAATCGGGAAATGAAGGCAACGACACCTTGCCTCCCTTGCAGCAGCCAGTATACACTGGAAGGCGACCACCACCAGTAGCATAACTCTTACAGCCCTCCAGAAACCAAAATGAAGCATGGCACGCCGGGCAAACATACTCAGGACCACCATAATAAGAGCGAACATGTGAAACGCCTGGCAAAAATAACAAAATAAGCAAGGAGAAGGGAAAACAAACAGACAAAGAATCCAAAGAGCAGAATATAAAACTGAACTACCTTTAAGAAGTAATATATTTTCCTTAGCAAATGGCGGCTCCATAGAAGGAACTACAAGACAAGAGAAACTTTCGATCTTCAACCGATCGGGAGCAAAGCAGTTAAAAGCCGTAAACATAACAAACAAAATCAAGAAACACACACCTCTTTTTTTGCTGGTGTAATAATCTCGAAGAATCCTTCGCTTCCGATGATTCCAAACAGCATCAACACGACTAACAACAGGTGTAGGAAGAACTACACAAAGTAAACATGGAAAAATATTAACTAGGCAAACACATCGAAGCACATAAACAGTTGTAAGGAGTACAAAATAAATAAACATACCAGAAGGAGTCGGTCCACGTGAGGAACCAAACAACCAACCAACAGTAAAATACGGACGACACAAAACTTCCACGTCAGATGCAGCTCTAACAGCAAGAAGACAAGGATCAACCAGCTCTTCAAGTACAGGCCGAACGTTCCTTCCAACTGCAAAAGTCAATCAATCAGCAATATTTTTCTGAAAACATTAGAAAAGGAGTTCAAAAAAGAAAGCACCCACCAGACGATGAATCTACAGGACGCTTCCCACGACGGATATCTTGCCGTGCCTGGCGTCGCAGCCGCGCCTCATCAGCACTCGAACCTGAAAACACACAGCCACGTAAAAACAACCAATTTTTTTTACCAAAATCACACATAGCTAATAACAACCTAAAAGGAGCAATACTCAGGAGGAACAGAACCACCTTGGGCAAGAAACCTCCCATCAACAGCACCAACCGGCAAAGAAGAACCCACCGAGGAAGAGGAACCCAACGACGTGGAGCGAATACGCTGGGAAGCATGAGCACGGGAACGAACCATAACAGAGACAAAACGAACAGTAAGAACTCGGCAGGGACACAAATGAAGACTCGCCTCCCTCCCAACCATGCACAAAATCTCACGCATGGCGAGAAAGCTTCGATTCTGATCTACATGACGAAGAGAGATGCAACCAGGATGGAAGGAGATGCAGCTTCGTGGGAGAATTCCCTGTGCCAGCGACCAAGCTGGGCACCGCTAGAGCCTGGCTAGCGACCAAGCTGGGCAGGCCAGCGACCAAGCTGGGCACCGCTAGAGCCTGGCTAGCGACCAAGCTGGGCAGGCCAGCGACCAAGCTGGGCACCACTAGAGCCTGGCCAGCGACCAAGCTGGGCAGGATAGGACGCAGCAGCGCACCACCATCTCGAGAGGCTGCGCGCAAAGACGAAGGACAGGAGACAGCGGCGACGTATTGCTGGGTCGGGCTTGTGGAGAACGTGAACCAACACCAGACCAACTATTTATAGGCAGTCAAAAGAGAAAAAACAAAGATAGAGCCCATCAAAAAAGCCTAGAAGGCAACGTGGCCATCTATTGAATAGCAATCACCTGACGCAAAGGCACCGGACGTGGCAGTCATGCACAGATTCGGACGAGCTAGAACAACTCCAGCAAGCAAAAAATAAAACAAGTCCACTCTAGAAAACCAGCCTGTATACGTGTCACTCAAACAAGGACAGTAAAAAATATTCAAAAAACCCAGAAAAATGGAACCCTTACGGGCCTAGTATTCTTGGTATAATAAACATTTATCATGATATAAGGAAATAAATAATAACTTTATTATTGCCTCTAGGGCATATTTCCTTCAGTGTCCCACTTGCACTACAGTCAATAATCTAGATCACATCGCCATGTGATTTAACATCAATAGTTCACATCTTTATGTGATTGGTTCACATCTCCATGTGACTAACACCCAAAGGGTTTACTAGATTCAATAATCTAGTTCACATCGCTATGTGATTAAGACCCAAAAAGTGATCATGTTTTGCTTGTGAGAGAAGTTTAGTCAACGGGTCTGCCACATTCAGATCCGTATGTATTTTGCAAATTTCTATGTCAACAATGCTCTGCACAGAGCTACTCTAGCTAATTGCTCCCACTTTCAATATGTATCCAGATTGAGACTTAGAGTCATCTGGATTAGTGTCAAAACTTGCATCGACGTAACCCTTTACGACGAACCTTTTTGTCACCTCCATAATCGAGAAACATATCCTTATTCCACTAAGGATAATTTTGACCGCTGTCTAGTGATCTACTCCTAGATCACTATTGTACTACCTTGCCAAAATCAGTGTAGGGTATACAATAGATCTGGTACATAGCATGTCATACTTTATAGAACCTATGGCTGAGGCATAGGGAATGACTTTCATTCTCTTTCTATCTTCTGTCGTGGTCGGGTTTTGAGTCTTACTCAATTTCACACCTTGTAACACAGACAAGAACTCTTTCTTTGACTGTTCTATTTTGAACTACTTCAAAATCTTCTCAAGGTATGTACTCATTGAAAAAAAACTTATCAAGCATCTTGATCTATCTCTATAGATCTTGATGTTCAATATGTCAGCAGCTTCACTGAGGTCTTTCTTTGGAAAATTCCTTTCAAACACTCCTTTATGCTTTGTAGAATAATTCTACATTATTTCCGATCAACAATATGTCATTCACATATACTTATCAGAAATGTTGTAGTGCTCCCACTCACTTTCTTGTAAATACAGGCTTCATCGCAAGTCTGTATAAAACTATATGCTTTGATCAACTTATCAAAGCGTATATTCCAACTCCGAGATGCTTGCACCAGTCCATAGATGGATCACTAGAGCTTGCATATTTTGTTAGCACCTTTAGGATTGACAAAACCTTCTGCTTGTATCATATACAACTCTTCTTTAATAAATCTATTATGGAATGTAGTTTTGTTTATCCATTTGCCAGATTTCATAAAATGCGGCAATTGCTAACATGATTCAGACAGACTTAAGCATAGATACGAGTGAGAAACTCTCATCGTAGTCAACACCTTGAACTTGTCGAAAACTTTTGCGATAATTCTAGCTTTGTAGATAGTAACACTACTATCAGTGTCCATCTTCCTCTTGAAGATCCATTTATTATCAATGGCTTGCCGATCATCGGGCAAGTCAACCAAAGTCCATACTTTGTTCTCATACATGGATCCCATCTCAGATTTCATGGCCTCAAGCCATTTTGCGGAATCTGGGCTCACCATCACTTCTTCATAGTTCGTAGGTTCGTCATGGTCAAGTAGCATGACCTCCAGAACAGGATTACCGTACCACTCTGGTGCGGATCTCACTCTGGTTTACCTACGAGATTCGGTAGTAACTTGATCTGAAGTTACATGATCATCATCATTAGCTTCCTCACTAATTGGTGTAGTAGTCACAGGAACAGATTTCTGTGATGAACCACTTTCCAATAAGGGAGAAGGTACAATTACCTTATCAAGTTCTACTTTCCTCCCACTCACTTCTTTCGAGAGAACCTCCTTCTCTAGAAATGATCCATTCTTAGAAACGAATGTCTTGCCTTTGGATCTGTGATAGAAGGTGTACCCAACAGTAACTTTTTTGGTATCCTATGAAGAGACACTTTTTCGATTTGGGTTTGAGCTTATTAGGATGAAACTTTTTCACATAAGCATTGCAACCCCAAACTTTAAGAAACGACAAATTTGGTTTCTTGCCAAACCACAGTTCATATGGTGTCGTCTCAACAGATTTAGATGGTGCCCTTTTAACGTGAATGCAGCTGTCTCTAATGCATAACCCCAAAACGATAGTGGTAGATCGGTAAGAGACATCATAGATTGCACTGTATCCAATAAAGTACGGTTATGACATTCGGACACACCATTATGCTGTGGTGTTCCATGTGGCATGAGTTTGTGAAACTATTCCACATTGTTTTAATTGAAGACCAAACTCGTAACTCAAATATTTGTCTCCGCGATCAGATCGTAGAAACTTTATTTTCTTGTCACGATGTTTTTCCACTTCACTCTGAAATTCTTTGAACTTTTCAAATGTTTCAGACCTATGTTTCATCAAGTAGATATACCCATATCTGCTCAAATCATCTGTGAAGTTCAGAAAATAATGATACTTGCCGTGAGCCTTAACACTCATCGGACCGCATACATCAGTATGTATTATTTCCAATAAGTCAGTTGCTCGCTCCGGAGAACGGAGTCTTAGTCATCTTGCCCATGAGGCATGGTTCGCAAGCATCAAGTGATTCGTAATCAAGTGATTCCAAAATCCCATCAGCATGGAGTTTCTTCATGCGCTTTACACCAATATGACCTAAACGGCAGTGCTACAAATAAGTTGCACTATCATTATTAACTTTGCATCTTTTGGTTTCAAATTTATGATTATGTGTATCACTATGATCGAGATCCAACGAACTATTTTCATTGGGTGTGTAACCATATAAGGTTTTATTCATGTAAACAGAACAACAATTTATTGTCTTACTTAAATGAATAACCGTATTACAATAAACATGATCAAATCATATTCATGCTCAACGCAAACACCAAATAACACTTATTCAGGTTCAACACTAATCCCAAAAGTATAGGGAGTGTGCGATGATGATCATATCAATCTTGGAACCACTTCCAACACACATCGTCACTTCACCCTTAACTAGTCTCTGTTTATTCTGCAACTCCCGTTTCGAGTTACTAATCTTAGCAACTGAACTAGTATCAAATACTGAGGGGTTGCTATAAACACTAGTAAAGTACACATCAATAACATGTATATCAAATATACTTATGTTCACTTTGCCATCCTTCTTATCCGCCAATCACTTGGGGTAGTTCCGCTTCCAGTGACCAGTCCCTTTGCAGTAGAAGCACTTAGTCTCAGGCTTAGGACCAGCCTTGGGCTTCTTCACTTGAGTAGCAACTTGCTTGCTGTTCTTCTTGAAGTTCCCCTTCTTCCCTCTGCCCTTTTCTTGAAACTAGTGGTCTTGTCTACCATCAACACTTGATGTTTTTCTCGATTTCTACCTTCGTCAATTTCCGCATTACGAAGAGCTTGGGAATCGTTTCCGTTATCCCTTGCATATCATAGTTCATCACGAAGTTCTACTAACTTGGTGATGGTGACTAGAGAATTCTGTCAATCACTATCTTATCTGGAAGATTAACTCCCACTTGATTCAAGCGATTGTAGTACGCAGACAATCTAGGCACATGCTCACTAGTTGAGCGATTCTCCTCCATCTTTTAGCTATAGAACTTGTTGGAGACTTCATATCTCTCAACTCGGGTATTTGCTTGAAATATTAACTTCAACTCCTGGAACATCTCATATGGTCCATGACGTTTAAAACGTCTTTGAAGTCCCGATTCTGAGCCATTAAGCATGGTGCACTAAACTATCAAGTAGTCATCATATTGAGCTAGCCAAACGTTCATAACGTCTGCATCTGCTCCTGCAATAGGTCCGTCACCTAGCGGTGCATCAAGGACATAATTCTTCTGTGCAGCAATGAGGATAAACCTCAGATCACGGATCCAATCCGCATCATTGCTACTAACATCTTTCAACACAATTTTCTCTAGGAACATATCAAAATAAACACAGGGAAGCAACAACGCGAGCTATTGATCTACAACATAATTTGCAAAATACTACTAGGACTAAGTTCATGATAAATTTAAGTTAAGTTAATCATATTACTTAAGAACTCCCACTTAGATAGACATCCCTCTAATCCTCTAAGTGATCACGTGATCCAAATCAACTAAACCATGTCCGATCATCACGTGAGATGGAGTAGTTTCAATGGTGAACATCACTATGTTGATCATATCTACTATATAATTCACGCTCGACCTTTCGGTCTCCGTGTTCCGAGGCCATATCTGTATGTGCTTGGCTCGTCAAGTATAACCTGAGTATTCTGCGTGTGCAACTGTTTTGCACCCGTTGTATTTGAACGTAGAGCCTATCACACCAGATCATCACGTGGTGTCTCAGCACGAAGAACTTTCACAACGGTGCATACTCAGGGAGAACACTTCTTGATAATTAGTGAGAGATCATCTTATAATGCTACCGTCAATCAAAGCAAGATAAGATGCATAAAAGATAAATATCACATGCAATCAATATAAGTGATATGATATGGCCATCATCATCTTGTGCTTGTGATCTCCATCCTCGAAGCACCGTCGTGATCACCATCGTCACCGGCGCGACACCTTGATCTCCATCATAGCATCGTTGTCGTCTCGCCAATCTCATGCTTCCACGACTATCGCTACCGCTTAGTGATAAAGTAAAGCATTACAGCGCGATTGCATTGCATACAATAAAGCGACAACCATATGGCTCCTACCATTTGCCGATAACTCGGTTACAAAACATGATCATCTCATACAATAAAATTTAGCATCATGTCTTGACCATATCACATCACAAATGCTCTGCAAAAACAAGTTAGATGTCCTCTACTTTGTTGTTGCAAGTTTTACGTGGCTGCTACGGGCTTAAGCAAGAACCAATCTTACCTACGCATCAAAACCACAACGATAGTTTGTCAAGTTGGTGTTGTTTTAACCTTCGCAAGGACCGGGCGTAGCCACACTCGGTTCAACTAAAGTTGGAGAAACTGCCACCCGCTAGCCACCTTTGTGCAAAGCACGTCGGGAGAACCGGTCTCGCGTAAGCGTACGCGTAATGTCGGTCCGGGCCGCTTCGTCCAACAATACCGCCGAACCAAAGTATGACATGCTGGTAAGCAGTATGACTTATATCACCCACAACTCACTTGTGTTCTACTCGTGCATATAACATCAACACATAAAACCTAGGCTCGGATGCCACTGTAGGGGAATGTAGTAATTTCAAAAAATTTCCTACGCACACGCAAGATCATGGTGATGCATAGCAACGAGAGGGGAGAGTGTGATCTATGTACCCTTGTAGATCGACAACGGAAGCGTTAGCTTGGTTGATGTAGTCGTACGTCTCCACGGCCCGACCGATCAAGCACCGAAACTACGACACCTCTGAGTTCTAGCACACGTTCAGCTCGATGACGATCCCCGGACTCCGATCCAACAAAGTGTCGGGGAAGAGTTCCGTCAGCACGACGGCGTGGTGACGATCTTGATGTCCTACCGTCACAGGGCTTCGCCTAAGCACCGCTACAATATTATCGAGGACTATGGTGGAAGGGGGCACCGCACACGGCTAAGAATATGATCACGTGGATCAACTTGTGTCTCTAGGGGTGCCCCTTGCCTCTGTATATAAAGGCTCAAAGGGGGGGGGGCTGGCCGGCCAAGAGGAGGTGCGCCAGGAGGAGTCCTACTCCCTCCGGGAGTAGGACTCCCCCCTTTCCTAGTTGGAATAGGATTCGCGGAGGGGAGAAAAGAGGAGAGAGAGGAGGAAGGGGGGCCGGCCCCCTCTCCTTGTCCTATTCGGACCAAGGAGGGAGGGGTGCGCGGCCCATCTATGGCCACCTCTCCTCTCTTCCACTAAGGCCCACTAAGGCCCATATACCTCCTAGGGGGTTCCGGTAACCTCCCGGTACTCTGGTAAAATCCCGATTTCACCCGGAACACTTCCGATATCCAAACATAGGCTTCCAATATATCAATCTTTATGTCTCGACCATTTCAAGACTCCTCGTCATGTCCGTGATCACATCCGGGATTCCGAACAAACTTCGGTACATCAAAATGTATAAACTCATAATATAACTGTCATCGTAACCTTAAGCGTGCGGACCCTACGGGTTCGAGAACAATGTAGACATTACCGAGACACGTCTCCGGTCAATAACCAATAGCGAAACCTGAATGCTCATATTGGCTCCTACATATTCTACCAAGATCTTTTATCGGTCAGACCGCATAACAACATACGTTGTTCCCTTTGTCACCGGTATGTTACTTGCCCGAGATTCGATCGTCGGTATCCCATACCTAGTTCAATCTAGTTACCGGCAAGTCTCTTTACTCATTCCGTAATACATCATCCCGCAACTAACTTATTAGTTGCCATGCTTGCAAGGCTTCAGTGATGTGCATTACCGAGAGGGCCCAGAGATACCTCTCCGACAATCGGAGTGACAAATCCTAATCTCAAAATACGCCAACCCAACATGTACCTTTGGAGACACCTGTAGAGCACCTTTATAATTACCCAGTTACGTTGTGATGTTTGGTAGCACACAAAGTGTTCCTCCGGCAAACGGGAGTTGCATAATCTCATAGTCATAGGAACATGTATAAGTCATGAAGAAAGCAATAGCAACATACTAAACGATCGGGTGCTAAGCTAATGGAATGGGTCATGTCAATCACATCATTCTCCTAATGATGTGATCCCGTTAATCAAATAACAACTCTTTTTTTATGGTTAGGAAACATAACCATCTTCGATTAACGAGCTAGTCAAGTAGAGGCATACTAGTGACACTCTGTTTGTCTATGTATTCACACATGTATTATGTTTCCGGTTAGTACAATTCTAGCATGAATAATAAACATTTATCATGATATAAGGAAATAAATAATAACTTTATTATTGCCTCTAGGGCATATTTCCTTCAACTGTAGTTTGGCATCTTCAGAATTTCACAAAGGTGGATAACCTTCTAATCAGCAGATTTGAGGTGACTGTAGTTTGGCATCTTCAGAATTTCACAAAGGTGTGGCTTCAAACTCATTTTAGAACAGACCTAAATGCATTATTTGTCCAGTAGTTAATTTGGACATGCCACTTTCTGGCTTGCTCATAAATATCTTGGCTATTTTGACCCTCAAGCCATCCATTAGTCCTATGATGTTGTACCAATGCACCTGATTTTTATCTACCAGTTAATTCAAAAAAATTCTCTAGATATGAGCTTCATCCACTTACTGCATATGACATCTCCCTATATTTTTTCTGAACCATTTAAGTTACACGAAAATATCTTCTGACAATCCATCTTAATCATCTCTGTTTCTATTGGTATCTATATTGGCGTATATTTGTACCATAGCATGCCTTTTTTAGTGTGTTGATATTTGAAAGGGAACAGGGCAACATGTTGCACTCTTGCTTTTGTTAGAGCACTATATTTTATTGTTGACCTTGCTATGGTCCAAACTCCTTTTTATTCTGCTCATATGATATTGCTCATCTTTTGTTTTCTGCCCTGATGCCTCCTGTATTTAGAGTAGAAATATTCTTAATTTAGTGTTTCTTGAACATGGCCAGGGCAATGGATAAAATCTACTTTGGAGAGTTGACAGAGGGAGCACATGCTAAGTTGACTTTTCCCCACGGATTTGCTTATCGTGAACATGCTTCCAAGGATGAAGAGGGAGCGAATCATTTGGAGAGATGCCACTATTTGGTGTTTTTATGCATTTTGGTTTGCTTGTAACTGTGTTTGCACTAGCTGGGAGTAAGTGACTTGGCAAGAAGTCTAGGTGTTTTAATTGAAGGCCTGAAAACCATGACAATTTTGTATGCTCTTACAGGATGTGCTCTAATGCCGCTGGTTTATTATAAATCTTGGATTAGTAATGATGTGTAATGCTGCTGGTTTATTGCAAATATGTGTTTGTTTTAGTTGTTGGAATTGTATGCATAGAATGGAATTGGTGGCTTTTATTTTTTTAATTCCTAATTAGTTAGTAGTAGCATGGGAAAAACCAAACGCGCTACTACTACTTCGTTACTAGTAGCGTGGGTTCGAAACCGGGCTACTACTAACTTTTTAGTAGTAGCATGGGGAAAAAACTGCCGCACTACTACTATTTCATTACTAGTAGCGCAGGTTTGCACCTGCACTACTACTAAAGCATTAGTAGTAGCGTGGGTTTACCTGCGCTACTACTAACTATTAGCTGTAACGCGATACTAGTAGCCATTTTACCCGCGCTGCTAGTAGCCTTTTTCCTAGTAGTGAACAAACGACCCAGTTGTGAGTTGGAGGGTGTACTTGTAGCTAGGACAGTAATAAAACTATGGGCCTAGTTGTGAGTCGAGGGTGGACTTGCAACTGAGATAGCTACAAAAGTACAAACCCAATTGTGAGTCAAGGGCGGACTTTGCAACCGGAATGAAATAAAGAATAGGTCTAGTTATGAGTCAAGGGCGGACTTGCAACTAGGATAACTACACCAAACTACGATACTATTTGTGAGTCGAGGATGGACTTGCAACTAGGACAAAGGAATAACTACAAGCCTATTTGCATGTCGTGCATGGATTTGCCACTGTGATGAAAAACAGAACACATGCCCGATTACAAATCAATGGTGGAAATGCAACTGGTACAACTACGAGCCCAGTTGCGAGTCGAGGGTGGAGTTGCAGCTGGCACAACTACGAAACTACGAGCATAGTTTCAATTAAATGATCCACTTGCAATTGGGATGAAACAAACCATGGGCCCAGTTGAAAGTCAAAGGTGGACTTGCAACTCTGATCGTTTGATCGCCGGGACCATCCGACAAGGATCCTCCATGGTGGAATAGCGGCGCTTGTCCTAGATCTGATAGTTAGCGATTTCACCTAACTAGGGTCGCAATGGACGGTGGGTGAAAACGTAAATCTCATCTATGAGGATACTCTGAAGAATGTGCAGTTCTACTCATTGTGCATCGACCTAACTAGGGTCATGAAGGATGGAGGGTGAAAACCTAAATCTCATCTATGAGGAGACGCTGAAGAATGTGCAGTTTGACTCATCGAGCATCGAGACCACCAAGGCCAAAATTAAGGGTGTTATCCCGTGCATGGAGGCTCGATGCATGGGCAGGCTCACTCTTGACGTGGTGTTCGAAACTCCTGACAACTATCGTCTGGAGCAGTTAAGCTTTGACATAGTTCCTTTCCTCGAGTGGTTACCACACCGCCATAGCTCCGACCGCATTTGCACGCTTTCACATTGTGCTGCACTATGCGTACATGAAGCTTAAAATTTCGGGGCCAAAGGGGGTTATCGCCTTCTGTGGCAAAATGTTGAGCGATCCTCGAGAATCCAGGAGCATGCGCTGGCTCTTTCCGCCCACGCCCAGGCCGAGCACTCATGAAGATATATGGGTCAGCCAATTGGAGCATGTTCTTCGCTGCTTATGGGAAGGAGCCTTCCTTGGACCAGTTTCGTTTTATGCTTCTATTTTGTTTTTTTTTCAGTTTTATCCTGAATTTCAAAATATTTTTCAAAATTCATGAACATTTTTTAAATCTGCCAACGAAATAAAAATCCATTAAATTTTCTTAAATATGAGAACATTTTTCAATTTGCCTAATTTTGAGAATTCATGAATTTTCTTAAAATTTGTGAAGAATTATTTGATTCATAACATTTTTTGAAGTTTGGAAACATTTTTGAATTCATTAACATTTTCTAAAAAATCGTAACATTTTTTAACCTCTTAAACATTCTTTAAAATCCTGAATTTATAATGCAAAACATTCCAAAATTTTGAATATTTTAAAAAAAACTCCAACATGTTTTGAAATTATCGAAGATTTTTAAATTCCCATCAAAAGTCAGACTCATGAATATGTTTCCTAAAAATATAAAAATGAAAATGTGAAAAGGAAAACAAAATAGAAGCTAGCCCACACGCACGGGCCGGCCCCAAAGTGCACAAGGGCCGGGGGAATGTATTCGGTGCACCCGCACTTGTGGTTCTACCGGTGCACCGGATGCCATACAATGTTTTAAAAACTTTGGAAAAAATCTAGCACGTTAACGCAACATCAATATATGATGTCACAAAATGTAGTAAAAAAATTTGAAATATTTTTTGAGATACAAAAATGAAAATTTGACATCAGTGTGATAATGGGCCAAATCTAAAGCCCAAGTTATGTTATGTAATATTCAGTGTTGAATTTGTCATTTTGTTTTTCAAGTTATGTTTCAAATTTTGACTTGAATTTTTTTTGAGAACCTACATTGATGTTGTGTGAGTGTGCTAATTTTCTTCAGATTTTTTTGAACATTTTAAAAGCACAATGTGAGTTCGGCGCACCGGTAGCACCACAACCTCCGGTGCACCAGATATTTTCCCGGGGCCCGAGGGGATTGGAGCCTTCCCCATTGCAGTATGCGCTGACTATATGGATTTTGTCGAAATGATTAGTTACATGATACCTCTAGTAAAGGTCACTACCACCTCCTCTCATGATGACGAGTGGTGTATTGCAAGCGTGACACTTGTCGTAAACTAGGACTGTGTTATTTTTGTTCATTCATTTTTTAAAATGTTTTATCTATTGAATAGTGTGTGCGAATCACAAACTATTTTCACCGTTCAGTTTTTCACGTCCATGACTTGGAAGGTAGATCCCATATTGATTTGTTTGGAAGAACTTTTTTTCCTGAAAAAAATCCAAGAAAAACAAAAGTAAAAAACCGACACTACAAGAAATATGTCAACTAGTGACCTGAAAAAAAATCCAGGAAAAACAAAAGTAAAAAACCGACACTACAAGAAATATATCAACTAGTGACCTTCTATCAGTGACCCTGGAAGAATTGGTCATAGATCTACGACCATTTGAGATCAATTGGTCAAAAGCTGTTCGGGGGGCTCCAAACCCTCAACTATATCGACCATTTTGGTCAGAAAGGTCGCAATTTCCTTACACGAAATGGTCATAAAGAAGACAGCACTGGTCTGCTGCCTTATTTCTATCTTATCACGACCAATACAGGTGGTGATAACCTTGTAAATTGTGGTGAATTGCTATGACTAGGCGCCACCTCATCAGTTTTGCCCATGTGTCAATTTTTTCCTAGGTTGTGAAGCAACTTATATTTCTGTCATTCCTAAAATTCCCCAAAAATCTCATAAATTCTTTGGGTCATATCTTCATCAAATATGTAAAAATCCTTCCTTGTCTAGTTCAAAAATAATTCAACATTCTGTTCACAACAATACTTTGTGAAGGAAGTGCTATTTATATATATTCTTGATTGCCCTAAAAAATTTTGGGCACTCTTTCCTATCCAAATCATTGCCTCATGACAAAATTCAGCTCCATTTGCCTAGTAAATCTTCCTCGGCAAATTTCCAAAGTTTTTTCCACCTAGAAGCATTGTGAAGGAAGTACCATTTTTATATATCCAAATGACATGAAATTTATACAGTTCCTTCATATGCCCAAATTATCACCCTCCTCCAAATTGCAGCTCAGTCAAATCATCTATGTGAGCCCAGGTTCAATTTATATTTTATGGCCAGATTAGCACATTGCAAAGCAAGTGTTATCCAGATCCCTCCTATTACCCTCAAACTTTTTGTGCACTCTTCCATACCCAAATCATTGTCACATGATAATATTCAGCTCCATTTTCCTGTTAAATATTTCTCAGGAAATTTCCAAAGTTTCTATCTCGAGAGAAGCTTTGTGAAGTAAGTACTAGCTAGGCTTACCCAAATGATCTGAAAATTTACCAGGGCATGACCATACCTATTTAACTTACCTACACCAAATTTGAGCTCATTTCATTTATCCAATTTCTCTCGCTAATTTTCCCAAGTTTCTGTCCAGGGAATAGCATTGTGAAGGAAGTACCACTTTGGCATGTCCAAGTGGTATAAATTTTCTATAGTGCTTTCCTATGCCCAAATAACCACCCCCACCAAATTTCAGCTCAATCCATTCATTATTTTGAGCCCAGCTTCAACATTCATATTTATGTCCAGTGTGGTACTTTGCAAAGCAAGTATCACCTAGGCTCCTCCTTTTGAGCTAAAAAATAGTGAAGACAGTCTTGTTAGTAGATGATCATCCTCAGCCAAAACTCACGCCCATTGGCCACGTGCATTTCCCGTATCGCTAATCAAACACTCGGCTGCCAATTCATATTTGAGCATAGTTCGGTCTCCTCATGAGAATCTTATGTTGTAATTTTCTTCCTAGCACCTTCCAGGGGAGTACCCAACCCCTTAGACATGCCTAGGCCTCCCAAAACACATGGCAACGCCACGGTCACGCGGTGACCATGTGGCGGGCATGCGAGTTTACGCGCTCTGTAGTTGGGGCCCTCGTCCACCATCCAAACCTCGATGTATCACCACCAAACCATGTATTTCTTATTAAATAGATACTTATATACCTAGAAATGATTTTTGTAAAAAATAAAGAGCAAACTATAAGGTAGACGCAGTTCAAAATTGACCCGCTTCCTCCTGAATCGACGGAAATTTGTCTTTTTCACAAGTGGTGGATCAAAACTTTTGACACCAACCCATTTTTTAATTATGCATTAAATATGGCCTAATATTTTATAAAAATGACTTGGTCCAATTTTGCAATAAATATATGGTAGCGCATTCACAAAAAAACTCATTTTGGCCATTCAAAAAATGGAAAATGAATTTTCTATGCAAAGAAAATGAAAACTCCCTTAGGCAACATTGTTTGGAATTCCAAGATGCACCCTTATGCACAATATGAGATCATTTGAAGAAACTATGCCATGAATGTGGCCATAAGATTGATCATTTGGCTTGAAAACACTGAATCTTCACGCATGATAGCTCATTTCTATGAACACTTTTTAAAAATAATTGCCGTATTACAAGTTTATTATTTTTCCTGGAAACTTGGTCACATATTTTGACACAATATGAAGCTTTTCCAATTTTTTATTTTTTTTATTTTTTATGCCCATTTCGAAATGCGATCAAAACGGCAGGTTTGACCATTCCTATCTAGTGGTTGAATCTTGGAAAACTTTTGATGTTTCTCTGATTAAATAGATACTTATGTACCTAGAAATAATTTTTTGAAAAAAATAAAGAGCAAACTATGAGGCAGCTACAGTTCAAATTTGACCTGCTTCCTACTGAATCGACGGGAATTTGTCTTTTTCACTAGAGGTGGACCAAGGCTTTTGACACCCAACCATTTGGTCAATTGTGAATCAGATATGGCCTAGTATTTTAGAAAAATGATTTGGTCCAATTTTGCAACAAATATATGGTAGGTCCTTCACAAAAACAACTCAATTTGGGCACTCGAAAAATGGAAAATGAATTTTCCATGCAAAGAAAATGATAATTCCCTTAGGCAACATTGTTTGGAATACCAAGATGCACCCTTGTGCACAATATGAGATCATTTTAACAAACTATGCCATGAATGTGGCCATAAGATTGATCATTTGGCTTGAAAACCCTCGATCTTCACGCATGATAGCTCATTTCTGAGAACACTTTTTAAAAATAATTGCCGTATTACAAGTTTATTATTTTTCTTGGAAACTTGGTCACATATAATGACACAATGTGAAGGTTTTCCAATTTTTTGATTTTTTTGAATTTTTTATGCCCGTTTTGAAATGCGATCAAAATGACGGGTTTGACCGTTCCTAGCTAGTGGTTGAATCTTGGAAACCTTTTGATATTTCTCTGATTAAATAGATACTTATGTACCTAAACATGATTTTTTGAAAAAATAAAGAACAAACTATGAGGCAGATGCAGTTCAAATTTGACCCGCTTCTTGCTGAATCGGCAGGAATTTGTGTTTTTCACTAGAGGTGGATCAAGGATTTTGACACCCAACCATTTTGTAAATTGTGAATCAAATATGGCCTAGTATTTTATAAAAATGATTTGGTGCAATTTTGCAACAAATATATGGTAGGTCCTTCACAAAAAGAACTCAATTCGGGCACTCGGAAAATGAAAAATGAATTTTCCGTGCAAAGAAAATGAAAACTCCCTAAGGCAACATTGTTTGGAATTCCAAGATGCACCCTTGTGCACAATATGAGACCATTTTTTGATTTTTTTTTCATGTGTAAAAGTAGAAGAAAAATAAAAGGAAAAACACAATTATATGTGCTCTATTTTCATTGGTGGGTTTAGTTGTCACACGGATCGATGACATGGCGCCCATCCATCCATCCAATTCTCCACCTCTCCATCCAGCCATCCATCCGCAGCCCAAACCCTAACCCGCATCCGCATCCTCCTCCCTCAGCTCCTCGCCGCCGCCACCTCCTCCCAGATCTTCCTCTCCCCGACCCAGACCTCCTTCTCTCTGCCATCCCAACCCCGTCGCCGGCCTCCCCCATCCCAGCCGCCGATGACCTCCTCAACGCCCCCAGCTCCGGTCATCCTCCCTTCCACCACCCCTCCTGTCCGAGTCGCCCCCTCACGAGCCAATTCCCCTCCCCTCCCAGCACCCCCACGCGCGCGATCCAAGCGGAGATGGACGCCGCCGCCATCGTCGCCCCCCATCCCCACCGTCGACAGCCACCACCTCCTCTCCTCGAGGCCCAGTTTGAGCAGGCGAGCCGGATTGGCGGCCTTGGCCACGTCGATCTGGCGGACACAGCCTCGATCCGTAGGGTGGGATTTGGCAGCCATGGTGATGGGGGGCGCCTCCGTCCTCCCTCCCCTCGATGCCCTCCATGGTGATGGCTCCGTTCCCTCGACGCTCGGCGGTCATCCTCCCTTAGGCCACCTGCCCAACTTTGTCCTCCCGCGGCAGCTCACCCGCCCCTCCTCCTCCTCCCTGACGCGCCTCTTCTCGTCGTCGTCCGCAGGTACATCTAAACTGCCTCCTCCTCCCGCTGATCCTTCGCTTCCCCATGGCCCTGGGCCGGCACTGATGGTTTCCTGGCTCCCGCAGGTGATTCCAGCATGGTGCTCGTCGGCTCCGCGGACTCCTTCGAGGACACCCATGCCAAGGTGCAAGGTGCGGCGCCGATCCCCTCCCTTCTCTCCCTAGCTTTTTTACCGATTCTTCACACTGTTGTTGACAGTACTATGCGTGTGCAAGTTTCCCTCTCACGTGTGTTGCCTTTTCCAATGGAGAAGCTCCCCGCCGTCTTCTACTACACGGCGGTCTGGTGTGGGTCGTGTTAATGCCTCCCCATGTCTTGGTAGGTAATCAGTATGCTGTCCATGTTGATGTCATGCGATGCTGCTGATAAGTCTGAAATTTTGCGTGCCCAAAATCTAGGCGTCCCAGTTTAACTGGACAGAACTTACTGTCGTTGTAGCTACACTTCTGGTTGTTGCAAGAAAATGCTCGCTTCTGGGTGCGCGAAAATGGTCTTGCGGTCTTAATTTTTTGATCCGGTGTATTAGGGTCAGATATCATGCCATGTTGTGATGTTTGCTTATTAGGTATGTGCATTGATCTATTCTTGCTAGATGTGCAGCAACGAATTAAGAGATATGATACTGATTCCTTTCTTGTTCAGTGTAAATTTATTACATAAACATGTGGAGGGCACTGTAACTGTAGCAGAGTTGGTGATATGATACTGATTCCTTTCTTGTTCAATGTAAATTTAGTTTGAGGAGAGTTGGTGATAAACACTTACAAGTTCATGAATAACTAAGCAACTGTCATGCTGAAAAAACACTTCCCGCTGTAGATTATTAATCTTAATGTCCATGAGTATAGCACAACTGCATATTTGGCAACCACATGTCACAAGAACACCTTGAGACCGCTACTCGCTAAATACCTGTTACTTTTTTTATTCTTTGTTCTATCTTGTTCTGCCTTGTCCTTTTCTAATTGGGGAAAAGCAATAATCCTGTTTGGCTTTTGCTCAAGAGAATTTTTATGTACGTACTATTTCCCCCCTGATCAAGTGGTTGATTGATTTGAATATACACATATGATGCAACATTGGACATGAAGTACATCACAAGGGTCAAGGATTAGGAAGGCTACCCTGCCATGGCACTCGTCAACAAGGCCAACGGAGAGGCTCTCAAGCACCCCCTCAGCCAATCTCACCCTGTAACTAACCTTCTTTTCTTCAGTTCATCCATTCATTCATCTTTAATTATGCTATCTGATGCATGCGTGCACAGTGGATCTTTCAAGATTTTGGAAAATTTAGACATATCAGACTATCTGCCACACATTCCGGATACCTACTTTCTCTGCTTTCATACTAGTAGTGATTATGCACATGGAAAATAGAATGGGCAAAGATTCAATGAAAATTATAAACTCTGTAGTGGCTTCTTTGTTGGATGTGAAGAAAACTGTGAATTGCATTCTTTTTGAAACAGAAATTACGAATTGCATCGACATAATTCATTTTCCTTTTTTAATGTTTACTGCTGATGGTGATTAAGTTGTCTTTCCATGTATGCTCTCACAATTTAAACTAATTTTGCATGCTTCTTCCATGCATGTTTGCAGCTACATCTCTGGGTACAAGAACTAGTTCCAGAACTTCATCAAGCACCTATGCGAGATGGGTGACGAGGTAGTACATTTTTCTACTGTCATTGGTTGAGTACTACTGAATACTGATGCTGGTGGGTTTGACACAACTACAGGACAGTGGATTAGTAGCATGCATGTTTAACTTAGTTTCTGGTGTGGATATGCAATGTGACTTACAATTCCTAGCTGTGCATACTATAGACCATTGACTGTAGTGGTACACTTCCTGGAGCATTGTAATGCCTTACCAAGTAGCAATTGCATGAAGATAGTCCACAACACAAAAACTATGTGTAATGGATCCATGACTTAAAATCTGTACCCGAATACCATGTGTAATGACTATTATTTTTTGCATTGTCTAAACATTTTTTTGCTACTGTATTGTTTCTCACTCATGATTGATCTACTGCTAGGTGAAGGTTTTCAGATGTTGAAGGAGGAGGACAATAAGAACTTCTGTGATGTCTTGTCATCTATTTTCTTTTCTTTGCTGTAGAATACTTTTTTTTGGCACTTACTTTTTTTGAGACATTTGTTTGGCACTTACTGGTTCCTTGGATGTAAAGATATGTACTGCTAGAATGAATGCATGTAAAGATATTTTGGGCTCCTATAATATTCCATGTTGCTTTGAAAATGTATCGGAACTGGGCTAGGCCCAAGATAGCTTGTAGTGTGATGTGTTGTAATGTCAATGGCATAATAAAAAAAGTTGGATTAGATCAATTATTTCGGCCCAGCCAAAGATATATTGAACAATTATTTCTGAGGGGAAAACTTGAGAGGCCCGGCAAAGAAATGGCTCAGAAAAATATAGGAAAAAATATGTCGTCAAAAGGGATGTGCAAAGAAATTAAAAAGGCTGAATTGTTGGGCCATGCCTAGGTAACTAAAAAAATTAGCAGCAAATAATATATTAAATGGGCTGAATTACTGGGCTCGGCCCATCTAAAGCAGCGAAATGGACCGGGCTGATTCTTATCCACGTCAACTTGCCACGCTGGATCCTACGTGGCCTGGGGAGACTGCTAGTGACCAAAAATTTGGTCGTGGAACCAACGACCTTTTACATATCACAAAGAAGGTCGCTAATTTAAGTTTACGACCGACAGCTTTTGACCATCTGTTTTTGTCACAAAAAGGTCGCAAATGAAAACAATGACCTTTCAACAACCAATAGTGATGGTCGCAAGTTTACATATTTCTTGTAGTGCGAGAAGATAGAAAGGAAAAAGTAAACAAAAGAAGAAGAAAAACAAAATAGGAAACACACATGTATTTTTCACTTTTTGCAAGCACACATGTGATTTTTCAATATGTGCTGACTATGTGGATTTTATCTTAACCGGGCTATTGATGGTGTGATGCATCGGCTGTGGCTCACCGACAGGGACCCCAACAGCAAGCCTGCCCAAGGGCCCGAGAGGCCCACCAGGAACCTAAAGATGGGAGAGCCCTGAAGAAGGGATACCTAGGTTTCCCTGGATCATCTTGATCCCGAAGTCTACAACGGCGGTAGGATAGATCACATCTCTCTCTAGAAAACCCTAGCCTATACCGTATATATAAGGGAAGGCTAGGGCGTTCTAAATGAAGGAAATATGCCCTAGAGGCAATAATAAAGTTGTTATTTATATTTCCTTATATCATGATAAATGTTTATTATTCATGCTAGAATTGTATTAACCAGAAACTTAGTACATGCGTGAATACATAGACAAAGAGAGTGTCCCTAGTATGCCTCTACTTGACTAGCTCGTTAATCAAAGATGGTTAAGTTTCCTAGCCATGGACATGTGTTGTCATTTGATGAACGGGATCACATCATTAGAGAATGATGTTATGGACAAGACCCATCCATTAGCTTAGCATAATGATCGTTCAGTTTTATTGCTACTGCTTTCTTCATGACTTATACATGTTCCTCTGACTATGAGATTATGCAACTCCCGAATACCGGAGGAACACCTTGTGTGCTATCAAATGTCACAACGTAACTGGGTGATTATAAAGATGCTCTACAGGTGTCTCCGATGGTGTTTGTTGAGTTGGCATAGATCGATATTAGGATTTGTCACTCCGTGTATCGGAGAGGTATCTCTAGGCCCTCTTGGTAATGCACATCACTATAAGCCTTGCAAGCAATGTGACTAATGAGTTAGTTGTGGGATGATGAATTACGGAACGAGTAAAGAGACTTGCCGGTAACGAGATTGAACTAGGTATTGAGATACCGACGATCGAATCTCGGACAAGTAACATACCGATGACAAAGGGAACAACGTATATCGTTATGCGGGTTGACCGATAAAGATCTTCGTAAAATATGTGGGAGCCAATATGAACATCCAGGTTCCGCTATTGGTTATTGACCGGAGATGTCTCTCGGTCATGTCTACCTACTTCTCAAACCCGCAGGGTCCGCACGCTTAACGTTCGATGATGATCGGTATTATGAGTTTATGTGTTTTGATGTACCGAAGGTAGTTCAGAGTCCCGAATATGATCACGGACATGACGAGGAGTCTCAAAATGGTCGATACATAAAGATTGATATATTGGACGGCTATATTCACACACTGGAAGTGTTCCGGGTGATTTCGTAGAAAACCGGAGTACCGGAGGGTTACCGGAACCCCCCGGGAGAACTAATGGGCCACATGGGCCTTAGTGGAGAGAGAGAGGGCCGGCCAGGGCAGTCTGGGCGCCCCCTCCCCCTCTAGTCTGAATTGGACTAGGGAAAGGGGGGCGACGCCCCCCTTTCCTTCTCCCTCTCCTCCTTCCTTTCCCCCTGCTAGTAGGAGTAGGAACGGTGAGTCCTACTCCTACTAGGAGGAGGACTCCTCTCCTAGCGCGCCCCAAGGGCCGGCTGGCCTTCCCCCTTGCTCCTTTATATACTGGGGCAGGGGGACCCTAGAACACACAAGTTGATTGTTTCCAGCCGTGTGCGGTGCCCCCCTCCACCATTATCCAGCTCGGTCATATCGTATGGGTTCTTAGGCGAAGCCCTGTTCTGGTAGCATCATCATCACCATCATCATGTTGTCGTGCTGATGAAGCTCTCCCTCGACACTCTGCTGGATCGTGAGTTCGTGGGACCTCACTGAGCTGAACGTGTGCAGATCGCGGAGGTGCCGTACTTTCGGTACTAGGATCGGTCAATCATGAAGACGTACGACTACATCAACCGCGTTGTCATAACACTTCCACTTACGGTGTACGAGGGTACGTAGAGAACACTCTCCCCTCTCGTTTCTATGCATCACCATGATCTTGTGTTTGCGTAGGAAAATTTGAAATTACTGCATTCCCCAACAGTGGCATCCGAGCCAGGTCTATGCGTAGATGTTATATGCAGGAGTAGAACACAAAGGAGTTGTGGGCGTGGGTATATACATATTGCTTGCCATCACTAGTTGATTCTTGATTCGGCGGTATTGTTGGATGAAGCGACCCATACCTACATTACGCGTACGCTTACGCGAGACTGGTTCTACCGACGTGCTTCGCGCACAGGTGGCTGGTGGATATTAGTTTCTCCAACTTTAATTGAATCGGATTCAATGAGCAGGGTTCTTTTTTCTTAATATCAAAAGGCAATCACTATACCGCGTTGTGGTTTTTGATGCGTAGGTAAGAACGGTTCTTGCTCAGCCCGTAGCAGCCACGTGTAAAACTTGCAACAAGAAAGTAGAGGACGTCTAACTTATTTTTGCAGGGCTTGTTGTGATGTGATATGGTCAAGACGTGATGAGATATAAGTTGTTGTATGAGATGATCATGTTTTTGTTGAAGTTATCGGCAACTGGCAGAAGCCTTATGGTTGTCTCTTTATTGCATAAGATGCAAGCGCCAAATAATTGCTTTACTTTATCGCTATGCGATAGCAATAGTTGCAAGAGCAATAGTTGGCGAGACGACCATGTGATGACACATTGATAGAGATCAAGATGATGGAGATCATGGTGTCATGCCGGTGACGATAGAGATCATGACGGTACTTTGGAGATGGAGATCAAAGGCGCAAGATGATCATGGCCATATCATGTCACATATTTTGATTGCATGTGAAGTTTATCCTTTCCGCATCTTACATCCAAATATAGGCTTCCAATATATCGATCTTTACGTCTCGACCATTTCGAGACTCCTCGTCATGCCCGTGATCAAATCCGGGACTCCGAACTACCTTCGGTACATCAAAACACATAAACTCGTAATATCGATCGTCACTGAACGTTAAGTGTGCGGACCCTACGGGTTCGAGAACTATGTAGACATGACCGGGACATGTCTCCGGTCAATAACCAATAGCGGAAACTAGATGCTCATATTGGCTCCTACATATTCTACGAAGATCTTTATCGGTCAAACCGCATAACGGTATATGTTGTTCTCTTTGTCATCGATATGTTACTTGCCCGAGATTCGATCGTCGGTATCTCAATACCTAGTTCAATCTCGTTAACGGCAAATCTCTTTACTCATTCCATAATGCTACATCCCTTAACTAACTCATTAGCTACATTGCTTGCAAGGCTTAGTGTGATGTACATTACCGAGAGGGCCCAGAGATACCTCTCCGACAATCGGAGTGACAAATCCTAATCTTTTTCCATGTCAACTCAACAAACACCATCGGAGACACCTGTAGAGCACCTTTATAATCACCCAATTACGTTGTGACGTTTGGTAGCACACAAAGTGTTCCTCCGACATTCGGGAGTTGCATAATCTCATAGTCATAGGAACATGTATAAGTCATGAAGAAAGCAACAACAATAAACTAAACGATCATAGTGCTAAGCTAAAGGATGGGTCAAGTCAATCACATCATTCTCTAATGATGTGATCCCGTTAATCAAATGACAACTCATGTCTATGGTTAGGAAACATAACCATCTTTGATTAACGAGCTAGTCAAGTAGAGGCATACTAGTGACACTTTGTTTGTCTATGTATTCACACAAGTATTATGTTTCCGGTTAATACTATTCTAGCATGAATAATAAACATTTATCATGATATAAGGAAATAAATAATAACTTTATTATTGCCTCTAGGGCATATTTCCTTCAAGGCCGTCATGCAGGTGGGCGGGGCCGAGGACAATCAGACTAGAGCAGCTTTGACGATGAGGAAGAGCATGATACTGGCCCTAATGGTGTGGACATCACTATGAAGGAGGCGGATGGAAACAGAAAGAGAGGGGCACTAGCTGATCAAAAATCTGACTTGACGCAAGTGGCGCCCAAAGAGAAGACAGATAAACTTGTGCTGTTGCCAGGTCCGGTTGTTCCTCCGAGCCCTTCTTCGGTACAGGAGCCAAAAAGGAACAAACTCTACATGACACCTCATGACAACAATGAAGGAAAGAGTACACTCCCAACCAAAAATCTTGATGCGCGATTGGCGGGCCTCCTTGGGGGGTCGCGCCGAGCGCAATGAGTCTTCTTTGCTGGAACTGTCGTGTTGCTGGCAAACCTGCGACAGTTCGAGAGCTTCGTGATCTAATGAGGCAGTTTGCCCCTCTGTGTTATGCATTCTCCCTGAGTGTTCAAGGTATAAGTGTTCTCCCTGAGTATGCACCGTTGCGACAGTTCGTCGTGCCGAGACACCACGTGATGATCAGGTGTGATAAGCTCTACATTAACATACAATGGGTCCAAGCCAGTTTTGCACACGCGGAATACTCAGGTTAAACTTGACGAGACTAGCATATGCAGATATGGCCTCGGAACACTGGAGACCGAAAGGTCGAGCGTGAATCACATAGTAGATATGATCAACATAGTGATGTTCACCATTGAAAACTACTCCGTCTCACGTCATGATCGGACATGGTTTAGTTGATTTGGATCACGTGATCATTTAGATGACTAGAGGGATGTCTATCTAAGTGGGAGTTCTTAAGTAATATGATTAATCGAACTTTAATTTATCATGAACTTAGTCCTGATAGTATTTGCATAACTATGTTGTAGATCAATAGCTCGCGATGTAGCTCCCCGTTTATCTTTGATATGTTCCTATAGAAAAAGTATGTTGAAAGATGATAGTAGCAATGATGCGTACTAGGTCTATGATCTGAGGATTATCCTCATTGCTGCACAGAAGAATTATGTCATTGATGCACTGCTAGGTGACGGACCTATTGCAGGAGCAAATGCAGACGTTATGAACGTTTGGCAAAGCTCGGTATGATGACTACTTAATAGTTTAGTGCACCATGATTTACGGCTTAGAACCGGGACTTCAAAAATGTTTTTGAATGCCACAGAGCATATAAGATGTTCTAAGAGTTGAAATTGGTATTTCATACTCATGCCCGTGTCGAGAGGTAGGAGACCTCTGACAGTACTTTTCCTACAAGATGGAGGAGAATAGCTCAACCAGTGAGCATGTGCTCAGATTGTCTGGGTACTACAATTGCTTAAATCAAGTGGGAGTTAATCTTCCAGATAAGATAGTAATTGACAAAGTTCTCTTGTCACTATCACCAAGTTACTAGAACTTAGTGATGAACTATAATATGCAAGGGATGACGAAAGTAATTCCCAAGCTCTACGCGATGCTGAAATCGGCGAAGGTAGAAATCAAGAAATATCATCAAGTGTTGATGGTTAACAAGACCACTAGTTTCAAGAGAATGGAAAAGGGAAAGAAAGAGGAACTTCAAAGAAGAATAGCAAGCAAGTTGCTACTCCCATGAAGAAGCCCAAAGCTAGACCCAAGCCTGGAACTGAGTGCTTCTACTACAAAGGAAATGGTCACTGGAAGTGGAACTGCCCTAGATACTTGGCGGATAAGAAGGATGGCAAAGTGAACAAAATTATATTTGATATACAAGTTATTGATGTGTACTTTACTAGTATTTATAGCAACCCCTCAGTATTTGATACTGGTTCAGTTGCTAAGAGTAGTAACTCAAAACGGGAGTTGCAAAATAAACAAAGACTAGTTGAGGACGAGGTGACGATGTCTGTTCCAAGGTTGATAACATCACCATCGCACACTCCCTTTACCTTCGGGATTAGTGTTGAACCTAAAATAAATGTTATTTGGTGTTTGCGTTGAGCATAATATGATTGGATCATGTTTATTGCAATATGGTTATTCATTTAAGTCAGAGAATAATTATTATTATGTTTACATGAATAAAACCTTCTATGGTCATAAACCCAAGGTGAATGGTTTATTGAATCTCGTTCATAGTGATACACATATTCATAATATTGAAGCCAAAAGATGCAAAGTTAATAATGATAGTGCAACCTATTTGTGGCACTGCCGTTTAGGTCATATTGGCGTAAAGCACATGAAGAAACTCCATGCTGATGGACTTTTGGAATCCCTTGATTATAAATCACTTGATGCTTGCGAACCATGCCTCATGGATAAGATGACTAAGACTCTGTTATTCGGAACAATGGAGCGAGCAACTGACTTATTGGAAATAATACATACTGATGTATGTGATCCGATAAGTGTTGAGGCTCGTGGCGGGTATTGTTATTTTCTGACCTTCACAGATGATTTGAGCAGATATGGGTATATCTACTTAATGAAACATAAGTCTGAAACATTTGAAAAGTTCAAATAATTTCAGAGTGAAGTGAAAAATCATCGTAACAAGAAAATAAAGTTTCTACGATCTGATCACGGAGGCGAATATTTGAGTTACGAGTTTGGTATTCATTTGAAACAATGTGGAATAGTTTCGCAACTCATGCCACCTGGAACACCACAGCATAATGGTGTGTCCAAACGTTTAATCATACTTTATTGGATATGGTGTGATCTATGATGTCTCTTACCGATTTACCACTATCGTTTTGGGGTTATGCATTAGAGACAGCTGCATTCATGTTAAATAGAGCACCATCTAAATCCATTGAGATGACACCGTATGAACTATGGTTTGGAAAGAAACAAAAGCTGTCGTTTCTTTAAGTTTGGGGTTGCGATGCTTATGTGAAAAAGTTTCAAACTGATAAGCTCAAACCCAGATCGGAGTAGTGTGTCTTCATAGGATACCTAAAAAGAAACTATCGGGTACACCTTCTACCACAGATCCGAAGGCAAGTTATTTTGTTGCTAAGAATGGATCCTTTCTAGAGAAGGAGTTTCTCTCGAAAGAAGTGAGTGAGAGGAAAGTAGAACTTGATGATGTAACTGTACCAGTTCCCTTATTGGAAAGTAGTTCATCACAGAAATATGTTCTTGTGACTCCTACACCAATTAGTGAGGAAGCTAATGATGATGATCATGTAACTTCAGATCAAGTTACTACCGAACCTCGTAGGTCAACCAGAGTGAGATCCGCACAAGAGTGGTACGTTAATCCTGTTCTAGAGGTCATGTTGAAGGAAATATGCCCTAGAGGCAATAATAAAGTTACTATTTATTTCCTTATATCTTGATAAATGTTTATTATTCATGCTAGAATTGTATTAACCGGAAACATAATACATGTGTGAATACATAGACAAACAGAGTGTCACTAGTATGCCTCTACTTGACTAGCTCGTTGATCAAAGATGGTTATGTTTCCTAACCATAGACATGAGTTGTCATTTTATTAACGGGATCACATCATTAGGAGAATTATGTGATTGACTTGACCCATTCTGTTAGCCTAGCACTTGATCATTTAGTTTGTTGCTATTGCTTTCTTCATGACTTATACATGTTCCTATGACTATGAGATTATGCAACTCCCGTTTACCGGAGGAACACTTTGTGTGCTATGAAACATCACAACGTAACTGGGTGATTATAAAGGTGCTCTACAGGTGTCTCGGAAGGTACTTGTTGGGTTGGCGTATTTCGAGATTAGGATTTGTCACTCTGATTGTCGGAGAGGTATCTCTGGGCCCTCTCGGTAATGCACATCACTTAAGCCTTGCAAGCATTGTAACTAATGAGTTAGTTGTGGGATGATGTATTAAGGAACGAGTAAAGAGACTTCCCAGTAACGAGATTGAACTAGGTATTGAGGTACCGACGATCGAATCTCGGGCAAGTAACATACCGATGACAAAGGGAACAACATATGTTGTTATGCGGTCTGACATATAAATATCTTCGTAGAATATGTGGGAGCCAATATGAGCATCCAGGTTCCGCTATTGGTTATTGACCGGATACGTGTCTCGGTCATGTCTACATAGTTTCGAACCCGTTGGGTCCACACGCTTAACGCTACGATGACAGTTATATTATGAGTTTTATGTTTTGATGTACCGAAGGTTGTTCGGAGTCCCGGATGTGATCACGGACATAAAGAGGAGTCTAAAAATGATCGAGACATGAAGATTGATATATTGGAAGCCTATGTTTTGATATCGGAAGTGTTCTGGATGAAATCGGGATTTTACCGGATTACCGAGAGGTTACCGGAACCCCCCATGGGCTTAATGGGCCTACATGGGACTTAGTGGAAAAGGAGGGAAGCTAAGGAAGTGTGGGGCACGCCCCCCAAGGCCCAAAACGAATTGGTTTAGGGCAAGGGGGACCGGCCCCCTCTTTCCTTCTCCCCCCCTCCCAAGTTCTATTCCAACTAGGAAAGGGGGGAGTCCTACTCCCGGTGGGAGTAGGACTCCTCCTGGCGCGCCTATGCCCTGGCCGGCCGCACCCCCCTTGCTCCTTTATATACAGGGGCAGGGGGGCACCCTAGAGACACAACATTAGATCATTGATCTCTTAGCCATGTGTGGTTCCCCCTCCACCATAGTCCACCTCGATAATACTGTAGCGGTGCTTAGGCGAAGCCCTGCGTCAGTAGAACATCAACATCGTCACCACGCCGTCATGCTGACGAAACTCTCCCTCAACACTCGGCTGGACCGGAGTTCGAGGGACGTCATTGGGCTGAACGTGTGCTAAACTCGGAGGTGTCGTATGTTCGGTACTTGATCGGTCGGATCGTGAAGACGTACAACTACATCAACCGCGTTGTACTAACGCTTCCGCTTTCGGTCTACGAGGGCATGTGGACAACACTCTCCCCTCTCGTTGCTATGCATAACCATGATCTTGCATGTGCATAGGAATTTTTTTGAAATTACTATGTTCCCCAACAGTAGCATCCGAGCCAGGTTTTATGCGTTGATGTTATATGCACGAGTAGAACACAAGTGAGTTGTGGGCGATATAAGTCATACTGCTTACCAGCATGTCATACTTTAGTTCTGCGGTATTGTTGGATGAAGCGGCCCGGACCGACATTACGCGTACGCTTACGCGAGACTGGTTCTCCTGACATGCTTTGCACACAGGTGGCTGGCGGGTGTCAGTTTCTCCAACTTTAGTTGAACCGAGTGTGGCTACGCCCGGTCCTTGTGAAGGTTAAAACAACACCAACTTGACAAACTATTGTTGTGGTTTTGATGCATAGGTAAGAACGGTTCTTGCTAAGCCCGTAGCAGCCACGTAAAACTTGCAACAACAAAGTAGAGGACGTCTAACTTGTTTTTGCAGGGCATGTTGTGATGTGATATGGTCAAGACATGATGCCAAATTTTATTGTATGAGATGATCATGTTTTGTAACCGAAGTTATCGGCAATTGGCAGGAGCCATATGGTTGTCGCTTTATTGTATGCAATGCAATCGCCCTGTAATGCTTTACTTTATCACTAAGCAGTAGCGATAGTCGTGGGAGCATAAGATTGGCGAGACGACAACGGTGCTACGATGGAGATCAAGGTGTCGCGTCGGTGACGATGGTGATCATGACAGTGCTTCAGAGATGGAGATCACAAGCACAAGATGATGATGGCCATATCATATCACTTATATTGATTGCATGTGATGTTTATCTTTTATGCATCTTATCTTGCTTTGTTTGACGGTAGCATTATAAGATGATCCCTCACTAAATTATCATAGTATAAGTGTTCTCCCTGAGTATGCACCGTTGCGAAAGTTCATCGTGCTGAGACACCACGTGATGATCGGGTGTGATAGGCTCTACATTCAAATACAACGGGTGCAAAATAGTTGCACACGCGGAATACTCAGGTTAAACTTGACGAGCCTAGCATATAACAGATATGGCCTCGAAACACGGAGATCGAAAGGTCAAGCGTGAATCATATAGTAGATATGATCAACATAGTGGTGTTCATCATTAAAACTACTCCATCTCACGTGATGATCCGACATGGTTTAGTTGATTTGGATCACGTGATCACTTAGAGGATTAGAGAGATGTCTATCTAAGTGGGAGTTCTTAAGTAATACGATTAATTGAACTTAAATTTATCATGAACTTAGTACCTGATAGTATCTTGCTTGTCTATGTTGGTTGTAGATAGATGGCCCGTGTTGTTGTTCCGTTGAATTTTAATGCGTTCCTTGAGAAAGCAAAGTTGAAAGATGATGGTAGCAATTACATGGACTGGGTCCGTAACTTGAGGATTATCCTCATTGCTGCACAGAAGAGTTACGTCCTGGAAGCACTGCTAGGTGTACCTCCTACGCCAGCAACTACAGACATTTTGAATGCCTGGCAGTTGCGTGTTGATGACTACTCGATAGTTCAGTGTGCCATGCTTTACAACTTAGAACCGGGACTTCAACAATATTTTGAACGTAATGGAGCATATGAGATGTTCCAGGAATTGAAGTTAATATTTCAAGCAAATTCCCGGACTGAGAGATATGAAGTCTCCAATAAGTTCTATAGCTGCAAGATGGAGGAGAATAGTTCTGTCAGTGAACATGTACTCAAAATGTCTGGGTACCACAATCACTTGACTCAACTGGGAGTTAATCTTCCGGTTGATAGTGTCATTGACAGAGTTCTTCAATCACTGCCACCAAGCTACAAGAGCTTCGTGATGAACTATAATATGCAAGGGATGAATAAAACAATTCCCGAGCTCTTTGCAATGCTAAAGGATGCGGAGGTAGAAATCAAGAAGGAGCATCAAGTGTTGATGGTCAATAAGACAACTAGTTTCAAGAAAAAGGGCAAAGGGAAGAAGAAGGGGAACTTCAAGAAGAACAGCAAGCAAGTTGCTGCTCAAGAGAAGAAACCCAAGTCTGGACCTAAGCCTGAAACTAAGTGCTTCTACTGCAAGCAGACTGGTCACTGGAAGCGGAACTGCCCCAAATATTTGGCGGATAAGAAGGATGGAAAGGTGAACAAAGGTATATGTGATATACATGTTATTGATGTGTACCTTACTAATGCTCGCAGTAGCACCTGGGTATTTGATACTGGTTCTGTTGCTAATATTTGCAACTCGAAACAGGGGCTACGGATTAACCGAAGATTGGCTAAGGACGAGGTGACGATGCGCGTGGGAAATAGTTCCAAAGTCGATGTGATCGCGGTCGGCACGCTACCTCTACATCTACCTTCGGGGTTAGTATTAGACCTAAATAATTGTTATTTGGTGCCAGCGTTGAGCATGAACATTATATCTGGATCTTGTTTGATGCGAGACGGTTATTCATTTAAATTAGAGAATAATGGTTGTTCTATTTATATGAGTAATATCTTTTATGGTCATGCACCCGTGAAGAGTGGTCTATTCTTATTGAATCTCGATAGTAGTGACACACATATTCATAATGTTGAAGAAAAAAGATGCAGAGTTGATAATGATAGTGCAACTTATTTGTGGCATTGCCGTTTAGGTCATATCAGTGTAAAGCGCATGAAGAAACTCCATTCTGATGGACGCTTGGAACCACTTGATTATGAATCACTTGGTACTTGCGAACCATGCCTCATGGGCAAGATGACTAAAACGCCGTTCTCCGGAACTATGGAGAGAGCAACAGATTTGTTGGAAATCATACATACAGATGTATGTGGTCCGATGAATGTTGAGGCTCGTGGCGGATATCGTTATTTTCTCACCTTCACAGATGATTTAAGCAGATATGTGTATATCTACTTAATGAAGCATAAGTCTGAAACATTTGAAAAGTTCAAAGAATTTCAGAGTGAAGTTGAAAATCATTGTAACAAGAAAATAAAGTTTCTGTGATCTGAACATGGAGGAGAATATTTGAGTTACGAGTTTGGTCTACATTTGAAAAAATGCGGAATAGTTTCGCAACTCACGCCACCCGGAACACCACAGCGTAATGGTGTGTCCGAACGTCGTAATCGTACTTTACTAGATATGGTGCGATCTATGATGTCTCTTGCAGATTTACCGCTATCGTTTTGGGGTTATGCTTTAGAGACGGCCGCATTCACGTTAAATAGGGCACCATCGAAATCCGTTGAGACGACGCCTTATGAACTATGGTTTGGCAAGAAACCAAAGTTGTCGTTTCTAAAAGTTTGGGCTGCGATGCTTATGTGAAAAATCTTCAACCTGATAAGCTCGAACCCAAATCGGAGAAATGTGTCTTCATAGGATACCCAAAGGAGACTGTTGGGTATACCTTCTATCATAGATCCGAAGGCAAGACTTTTGTTGCTAAATTCGGAGTTTTTCTAGAGAAGGAGTTTCTCTCGAAAGAAGTGAGTGGGAGGAAAGTAGATCTTGATGAGGTAACTGTACCTGCTCCCCTGTTGGAAAGTAGTTCATCACAGAAAACGGTTTCTGTGACACCTACACCAATTAGTGAGGAAGTTAATGATGATGATCATGAAACTTTAGATCAAGTTGTTACTGAACCTCATAGGTCAACCAGAGTAAGATCCGCACCAGAGTGGTACGGTAATCCTATTCTGGAAGTCATGCTACTAGATCATGATGAACCTACGAACTATGAAGAAGCGATGGTCAGCCCCGATTCTTCTAAATGGCTTGAGGCCATGAAATCTGAGATGGGATCCATGTATGAGAACAAAGTGTGGACTTTGGTTGACTTGCCCGTTGATCGGCAAGCAATTGAGAATAAATGGATCTTCAAGAAGAAGACTGACGCTGACGGTAATGTTACTGTCTACAAAGCTCGACTTGTTGTGAAAGGTTTTCGACAAGTTCAAGGGATTGACTACGATGAGACCTTCTCACCCGTAGCGATGCTTAAGTCTGTCCGAATCATGTTAGCAATTGCCGCGTTTTATGATTATGAAATATGGCAGATGGATGTCAAAACTGCATTCTTGAATGGATTTCTAGAAGAAGAGTTGTATATGATGCAACCAGAAGGTTTTGTCGATCCAAAGGGAGCTAACAAAGTGTGCAAGCTCCAATGATCCATTTATGGACTGGTGCAAGCCTCTCGGAGTTGGAATAAACGCTTTGATAGTGTGATCAAAGTATTTGGTTTTATACAGGCTTTTGGAGAAGCCTGTATCTACAAGAAAGTGAGTGGGAGCTCTGTAGCATTTCTAATATTATATGTGGATGAAATATTGTTGATTGGAAATGATATAGAATTTCTGGATAGCATAAAGGGATACTTGAATAAGAGTTTTTCAATGAAAGACATCGGTGAAGCTGCTTATATATTGGGCATCAAGATCTATACAGATAGATCAAGACGCTTAATTGGACTTTCACAAAGCATATACCTTGACAAAATTTTGAAGAAGTTCAAAATGGATCAAGCAAAGAAAGGGTTCTTGCCTGTGTTACAAGGTGTGAAGTTGAGTAAGACTCAATGCCCGACCACTACAGAAGATAGAGAGAAAATGAAAGATGTTCCCTATGCTTCAGCCATAGGATCTATCATGTATGCAATGCTGTGTACCAGACCTGATGTGTGCCTTGCTATAAGTCTAGCAGGGAGGTACCAAAGTAATCCAGGAGTGGATCACTGGACAACGGTCAAGAACATCCTGAAATACCTGAAAAGGACTAAGGATATGTTTCTCGTTTATGGAGGTGACAAAGAGCTCATCGTAAATGGTTACGTTGATGCAAGCTTTGACACCGATCCAGACGATTCTAAATCGCAAACCGGATACGTGTTCACATTGAACGGTGGAGCTGTCAGTTGGTGCAGTTCTAAACAAAGCGTCATGGCGGGATCTACATGTGAAGCGGAGTACATAGCTGCTTCGGAAGCAGCAAATGAAGGAGTCTAGATGAAGGAGTTCATAACCGATCTAGGTGTTATACCTAGTGCATCGGGTCCAATGAAAATCTTTTGTGACAATACTGGTGCAATTGCCTTGGCGAAGGAATGCAGATTTCACAAGAGAACCAAGCACATCAAGAGACGCTTTAATTCCATTCGGGATCTAGTCCAGGTGGGAGACATAGAAATTTGCAAGATACATACGGATCTGAATGTTGCAGACCCGCTGACTAAGCCTCTTCCACGAGCAAAACATGATCAGCACCAAGGCTCCATGGGTGTTAGAATCATTACTATGTAATCTAGATTATTGACTCTAGTGCAAGTGGGAGACTGAAGGAAATATGCCCTTGAGGCAATAATAAAGTTATTATTTATCTCCTTATATCATGATAAATGTTTATTATTCATGCTAGAATTGTATTAACCGGAAACATAATACATGTGTGAATACATAGACAAACATAGTGTCACTAGTATGCCTCTACTTGACTAGCTCGTTGATCAAAGATGGTTATGTTTCCTAACCATAGACATGAGTTGTCATTTGATTAACGGGATCACATCATTAGGAGAATGATGTGATTGACTTGACCCATTCCGTTAGCCTAGCACTTGATCGTTTAGTTTGTTGCTATTGCTTTCTTCATGACTTATACATGTTCCTATGATTGAGATTATGCAACTCCCGTTTACCGGAGGAACACTTTGTGTGCTACCAAACATCACAACGTAACTGGGTGATTATAAAGGTGCTCTACAGGTGTCTCAGAAGGTACTTGTTGGGTTGGCGTATTTCGAGATTAGGATTTGTCACTCCGATTGTCGGAGAGGTATCTCTGGGCCCTCTCGGTAATGCACATCACTTAAGCCTTGCAAGCATTGTAACTAATGAGTTAGTTGCGGGATGATGTATTACGGAACGAGTAAAGAGACTTGCCAGTAACGAGATTGAACTAGATATTGAGATACCGGCGATCGAATCTCGGGCAAGTAACATACCGATGACAAAGGGAACAACGTATGTTGTTATGCGGTCTGACCGATAAAGATCTTCGTAGAATATGTGGGAGCCAATATGAGCATCCAGGTTCCGCTATTGGTTATTGACCGGAGACGTGTCTCGGTCATGTCTACATACTTCTCGAACCCGTAGGGTCCGCACGCTTAACACTACGATGACAATTATATTATGAGTTTTATGTTTTGATGTACCAAAGGTTGTTCGGAGTCCCGGATGTGATCATGGACATAACGAGGAGTCTCGAAATGATTGAGACTTGAAGATTGATATATTGGAAGCCTATGTTTGGATATCGGAAGTGTTCCGGGTGAAATCAGGATTTTACCGGATTACCGGGAGGTTACTGGAACCCACCGGGGGCTTAATGGGCCTACATGGGCCTTAGTGGAAAAGGAGGGAAGCTAAGGAAGTGTGGGGCGCCCCCCAAGGCCCAAACCGAATTGGTTTAGGGCAAGGGGGGGCGCCCCCCCTCTTTCCTTCTTCCCCCCTCCCAAGTCCTATTCCAACTTGGAAAGGGGGGTCCTACTCCCGGTGGGAGTAGGACTCCTCCTGGCGCGCCTATGCCCTGGCCAGCCGCACCCCCTTGCTCCTTTATATACAGGGGCAGGGGGCACCCTAGAGATACAACATTAGATCATTGATCTCTTAGCCGTGTGCGGTGCCCCCTCCGCCATAGTCCACCTCGATAATACTGTAGCGGTGCTTAGGCGAAGCCCTGCGTCGGTAGAACATCAACATCGTCACCACGCCGTCGTGCTGACGAAACTCTCCCTCAACACTCGGCTGGATCGGAGTTCGAGGGACGTCATTGGGCTTAACGTGTGTTGAACTCGGAGGTGCCATACGTTCGGTACTTGATTGGTCGGATCGTGAAGATGTACGACTACATCAACCGCGTTGTGCTAACGCTTCCGCTTTCCGTCTACGAGGGTACGTGGACAACACTCTCCCCTCTCGTTGCTATGAATCACCATGAGCTTGCGTGTGCGTAGGAATTTTTTTGAAATTACTACGTTCCCCAACACATGTTACTTGACCATGACGAACCTACAAACTATGAGGAAACAATGATGAGCCCAGACTCCGCGAAATGGCTTGAGGCCATGAAATCTGAGATGGGATCCATGTAAGAGAACAAAGTGTGGACTTCGGTTGACTTGCCCGATGATCGGCAAGCCATAGAGAATAAATGGATATTCAAGAGGAAGACAAACGCTGATAGTAGTGTTACTATCTACAAAGCTCGAATTGTCGCAAAATGTTCCCGACAAGTTCAAGGTGTTGACTACGATGAGATTTTCTCACTCATATCGATGCTTAAAACTCTGTCCGAATGATGTTAGCAGTTGACAAATTTTATGAAATCTGGCAAATGGATGTCAAAACTGCATTCCTTAATGGATTTCTTAAAGAAGAGTTGTATATGATGCAACCAGAAGGTTTTGTCGATCCTAAAGGTGCTAACAAAATGTGCAAGCTCCAGTGATCCATCTATGGACTGGTGCAAGCATCTCGGAGTTGGAATATATGCTGTGATGAGTTGATCAAAGCATATAGTTTTATACAGACTTGCGGTGAAGCCTGTATTTACAAGAAAGTGAGTGGGAGCACTACAACATTTCTGATAATTATATGTTAATGGCATATTGTTGATCGGAAATAATGTAGAATTTTATAGAAAGCATAAAGGATTATTTGAAAGGAGTTTTCAAAGAAAGACCTCGGTGAAGCTGCTTACATACGGATCTGAATATGGCAGACCCATTGACTAAACTTCTCTCACAAGCAAAACATGATCACACCTTAGTACTCTTTGGGTGTTAAATCACATAGCGATGTGAACTAAATTATTGACTCTAGTAAACCCTTTGGGTGTTAGTCACATGGAGATGTGAACTAATCACATAAAGATGTGAACTATTGGTGTTAAATCACATGACGATGTGAACTAGATTATTGACTCTAGTGCAAGTGGGAGGCTGAAGGAAATATGCCCTAGAGGCAATAATAAAGTTGTTATTCATATTTACTTATATCATGATAAATGTTTATTATTCATGCTAGAATTGTATTAACTGGAAACTTAGTACATGTGTGAATACATAGACAAACAGAGCGTCCCTAGTATGCCTCTACTTGACTAGCTCGTTAATCAAAGATGGTTAAGTTTCCTAGCCATGGACATGTGTTGTCATTTGATGAACGGGATCACATAATTAGAGAATGATGTGATGGACAAGACCCATCCGTTAGCTTAGCATAATGGTCGTTCAGTTTTATTGCTACTGATTTCTTCATGACTTATACATGTTCCTCTGACTATGAGATTATGCAACTCCCGAATACCAGAGGAACACCTTATGTGCTATCAAACGTCACAACATAACTGGATGATTATAAAGATGCTCTACAGGTGTCTCCGATAGTGTTTGTTGAGTTGGCATAGATCAAGATTAGGATTTGTCACTCCGTGTATCGGAGAGGTATCTCTGGGCCCTCTCGGTAATGCACATCACTATAAGCTTTGCAAGCAATGTGACTAATGAGTTAGTTTCGGGATGATGCATTACGCGAGTATAGAGACTTGCTGGTAACGAGATTCAACTAGGTATTGAGATACTGACGATGGAATCTCGAGCAAGTAACATACCGATGACAAAGGGAACAACGTATATCGTTATGCGGTTTGCCGATAAAGATCTTCGTAGAATATGTGGGAGCCAATATGAACATCCAGGTTCCGCTATTGGTTATTGACCGGAGACGTGTCTCGGTTATGTCTACATAGTTCTCAAACCCGTAGGGTTCGCACGCTTAACGTTCAGTGACGATCGGTATTATGAGTTTATGTGTTTTGATGTACCAAAGGTAGTTCAGAGTCCCGGATATGATCACGGACATGACAAGGAGTCTCAAAATGGTCGAGACATAAAGATTGATATATTGGACGGCTATATTCAGACACCGGAAGTGTTCCGAGTGATTTCGGGGAAAACCGGAGTACCGGAGGGTTACCAGAACCCCCCCTCCCCCGGGAGAACTAATGGGCCACATGGGCCTTAGTGGAGAGAGAAAGAGAGGGCCGGCCAGGGCAGGCCGCGTGCCCCTCCCCCTCTAGTCTGAATTGGACTAGGGAAAGGGGGCGGCGCCCCCCTTTCCTTGTCCCTCTCCTCCTTCCTTCCCCCCTCCTAGTAGGAGTAGGAAAGGGGAGTCCTACTCCTACTAGGAGGAGGACTCCTCCTCTCCTGGCGTGCCCCAAGAGCCGGTCGGCCTCCCCCCTTGCTCCTTTATATACGGGGGCAGGGGGCACCCTAGAACACACAAGTTGATTGTTTCCAGCCGTGTGTGGTGCCCCCCTCCACCATAATCCACCTCAGTCATATCGTATCGGTGCTTAGGCGAAGCCCTATTCCGGTAGCATCATCATCACCGTCATCACACCGTAGTGCTGACGAAGCTCTCCCTCGACACTCTGCTGGATCGTGAGTTCATGGGACGTCACCGAGCTGAACGTGTGCAGATCGCGGCAGTGTCGTACTTTCGGTACTAGGATCGGTCGATCATGAAGACATACGACTACATCAACCGCGTTGTCATAACACTTCCGCTTACGGTCTACGAGGCTACATAGACAATACTCTCCCCTCTCGTTGCTATGCATCACCATGATCTTGAATGTGCGTAGGAAATGTTGAAATTACTGTGTTCCCCAATACTAAATGCCATCTACTCTTTCATAGAACAACTCTCGGTAGCATCTCACTCTGCCCATTGTAATCCCTCGCATGAGGTATTCCACCATAAATAAACAACAACAAGTAGGACGTAGGGTATTACTCCACCAAGGAGGCCGGAACCTGGGTAAATTCCGTGGGTGCCCTCCGATCTGTGACTTCTAGCCACACTAGGTACCATACCAAGGTTACTGACGGGAATTTTCCCTGGGGCTTGCTCAACTTAACCCTATTTCGCTCTTTCGTGTGCCTATTAGCTCAAGAGTGACCACCATGTGCATATGTGCCCTTTCCAAACCTGATCTTTGACTTGTTCGGGTCCAGAGTGTAGAGGCACCCTCTTCGTTTGCTAGGAAAAAAGAAGCCGAGTAAGGACATCTCGAACTCGCTGACCCGCAAACCATACACCGCATCCGTCCGCGGACACTGATGCCGGAGATGGCAATCCAATCGTAGCCGCATACATTTCAAATCGCATTTTAAGTAATCGTACAAATTTCATCAAACACGACGGATCATCAAAGTTTCGATAGAAAATAGCATAAATCATCCATACTCGGTATGCAAATATGTCTAGTACAATAATAGTTCAAATTCAAAGAGAATTGGTTCAAATTCAACTAGATTAACCGGATGTTCAACAACTTTTCATGGATGGATCATGTTATCCCACACATACTGCCCCCCCGAGTTTCAGCCAACAATTTATGTGCATGAATGGTTTGCCCTCTGACGTGTGGTACATCACGGCAGCGTGTACAATATACACAACTTGTAGAGAAATATTGAGTGACGAATGAATCAACCAACAAGTAGAGGAAGAAGAAGCAGAACTTATGACCTCCATGCATGCTGCGCGCAATGGCCACATTGCCTCCAGCCGATCAACCGCATCAAAAATCTTTATGACGGAGTTCTGGATGGTATTACCATCGATATGCTAACAACTTCATATTGTGTTCATGTATGAATTTCTTAGGGCGCAATTTGTGCTCAGATGTGAAATGACCCCACCCCTTGCGCTCCTGCCTAAGAAGTCCGCAGATATGGCCAACCACTCATTGCACAACAACTCATCCTCCTACACCGAGTACCCTACCATTCTTCTTGCTCTAAAAAACTACATGAATTTCGAAAATAAGCTCAATGGCATTTGACCGTACACCTACTTGGTGTGGTGTCCACAATGGACCATGTCAATACGGGGTGGAGGATACCTGGCTGCAGATGGATCCTGGTTGGACGGGGACATAGTACAAGCGAGTGAGCGCATGGGTGGGGTTGCAGGCGCCCAGCCATGCCTACGCGGCATCCAGAGAGGTATAGTAGCCGCGTCAGAGGAGGAGGGTGTGGATGCAAAGCAAGGGGCCAGAAGGGCGGAGTGGGAGAGATTGGGACAGGGAAGGGGGAGTTGAGTGGGCCGAGGTGTCGGAGTCCTACTTGGTAGCAGTCCGGACTCCCGCAAAGCCCACCCCCACCCCCAGTTAGCTTCCAATTTGCGGGGAAAGGATGTCCGGGCCGCTCGGCGGACCGATAAGGTCTCGCGTTGGATGGCAGAATGGGTCCGGACAGCTCGGTCCAGATTGATGTGTGTATTTTGGGGGTCGGCATTGGAGATGCCCTAAAGACGAGAAACATATTTTTTCTACCTCTCCTACCTACACTCCTATAAAATTTTACTCCTGATTGGAAATAAAAACATTTACTACAACACTTAGGCTTACCCCATTAATACACCCTCCTCACCTGTCCCTCCTTCTCCGTCGTACATTCCTATTTAGGGTGTGTTTGGTTTGCGTAGCGGAGTGGAATGAAACGTAGAACAATTCTGTGATGCTATGGTGTTCCAAAATTATCAAGTGTCAAACTATTTTGGCGTTAAATATTTCCTTTTATATGATGAGATTCATTACTGAATTTTCCAATTAACTTTCTCTCTAAACCCAAGGTATATGCTTTATTTGTGTGCTTATATCGATACTAATGATATATTTTGGCGATAGAGTATGTGTGTTATACATAAGAGAGGCTACCATGAGGTGAGCTCAAACAAATTTCATAAATTTCATCTCTCCAACCAAACACTGAGATGGAACCATTGCATTATACCATTTGACTGCAACCATACGAAGAACCAAACCTACCATTTACATTAGAGTGAAACCACGATATTCCATTCTACTTGGTTCCTCAACCAAACACATCCTAAAGACCACAAGTGCTTCATATATATATTCTCGCACGTAGAGCAACATGAGAGAACGGGAAGAAAAAACGAGGCCCATTACCTGAAAGACAACCCACACCAAGACATGAGGTGTCCCAACCTCCAATACCAAGGACAATGCGAGTAGCCAAGGCGGGGCCTTTATGAAGGGAACAATGTCTCAACGCAGCTCCCGCCTGTTCCGATGAGCCTGAATCAGGGTCTCCCCTGGGTCACTAAGAGGGAGCATGGTCAGGGCCATGATAGCGCACCCAAGGAATATATGACACCCGTAAGTGTCGTCGCAGGCAGCATCGGCCAGCCGAGCGGTGATTTTTGCCCTGGCTTGTGACCGATACGTAGAGCCGCCGCCCAACGACGGCCACAACTGGATATCCTCGCCGCACTGAAGCAAAGACCATCGGATTGCCACCCAGAGTCGCCGCCCTAGGATCCGGAAGCAACAATGCATTTGGAAAACGATCAAGTGTCAAACCATTTTTTGTGAAATTTATTTTCATTTCATGAGATTGATTACTGAAATTTTTCGGTACACTTTCTCAACGAACTGAAAGCGTAAGCTTGATATGTGGACGCGGGGTATGTGAGCTTGAGCTCGGGTAAACAGTAAAATCAAGAAAATAATCAAGTGTCAAACTATTTTTAGTGTTAAATATTTTTTTATGAGATTCATTACTAAATTTTCCGATGGACTTTCTCAACTAACATAAGGTACAAGCTTGATTTGTCTGCTTATATTGATATGTTGTACATTTTGGCGATATATATTCTTTGCCTGTTATACATACAAAAGGTACCACCAGGTGAGCTCAAATTTTATTTCTTTGCATTTCATCTCTCCAACCAAACACAGAGGAGAAACCATTCCATTCTAGAAAAGTTGTGGCTACCCGTAGGTACACAGAGGAGGAACCATTCCATTTCATCTCTCCAACCAAACACAGAGGAGGAACCATTTCCAATTGTACATTGCACCCATGATGAATAGTTAAATAAAAATTAACATACAAAATTGACTCACTACACTTTGAACGGAACCATGACATTCCATTCTACTTGGTTTCTTGACCAACCACGGACTAAAAGACCATAAGTGCATCAGTATGAGCATCTTCTTGCACACAGCAGCACAAGACGACGGGTAGAATCTAGAGCCAAAAAGTTCACCCTAGGTACCAAAGCATCAGCAGGGCGCGCGTTTCTCATGCTGTCGAATCGGCCTCAGGAGCGCTGGCACCTGACCCGGACGGGGACGGTGCGCCGGCAGACCCGTATGATGCCCCTGATGATGGCGAGTCGGCAGCCCCGGAAGATGGAGCGTCCGCGTCCGATGGGGATGACGACGGTGCATCGGCAGCTGGCCCGCTGGCGGCGCCGTAGGAGCTGTGTTTTGATTTTCGGCCGCAAAATATGGATTTCGGCCGAATTTCGGCCATCTCGGCCTGAGGCGAAAAATATATTTAGGCCAAAATTACTCAAATTTTGGTTAAATTTATGTCAAATTGCAGTCAAATTTTGGTCAAATTTCAGCCGAAAATTTTTAAAATGGCCGAAATTCGGCCATTTCGGCCTAGGGCGAAAAAAAGCTCAAACCGAAAATCAAAACACAGCGTAGGAGGAGGCCGGCGCGTCAGCTGACGGTGAGTCGGAGGTTTGTGCGTTCGAGGGTGCCGATGCATCGGCGGATGGTGCTTCGGAGCCCGATGCGCTGGAGCCGTAGGAGCTCGGCGCGTCAGCTGACGATGCCTCGGAGGTAGGTGCGCTCGAGGGCGCCGACGCATCACTGGATGCTGCTTCGGAGGCCGATGCGCTGGAGCCGTAGGAGCCCGACGCGCTGGAGCCAGAGGAGCCCAACGCGCTGGCACTGTCGGACGACTCAGGTGCGCTGGAGCTGTACGAGCCCGACGCGCTGGAGCCGTAGGAGCCCGACGCGCTGGCACCGTAGGAGTCCGGCGCGCTGGCGCCGTAGGATCCTGAAGTGCTGCCTTCCCACGTCGTGGGTGCCACCGCGCCGCCGGCGGCGGGCATGGAGCCAGACGCCTCGGTGATGAGGTCGAGCGTGACGCGGAGCAGCTTCTCGAACTCGAGGCTCTTGGTTACGACGGCGTTCTTGACGTCGCTGATGGGCGCGTCCTTGCAGGTCTCCTCACAGGTGTTGGAGCCGCCCAGCGTCGCGGACAGCCACGACTTGATCTCGAGGAACTTGGCGCAGGTGGGCTCGCGGGTGAGGGCGCTCAGGTGCGCCACCGTCTCCTCAATGTCGTCGGAGCAGCCGTCGAGGCACTTGAACAAGGTGTCCTCCTTGACGCCGGTGAGCTCGTGGTGAGCGAACGCTGCCACCGTGGTGCCCACCTCCTTGGCCACGTACACGGACAGCTCGGCCAGCCGGCGCGCGTCCGCTGTCCGGCTCTCCGGGTTGGTCGTCAGCGACTGGATGCACACTTTAGGGAACAGCGTCTTGTTGCACGTTTCCTGGAGGTTGTCGCTGTAGGGAGTGGGCTGGGCGACAGGGACGGCGATGGCGAGGAGCAGGAGCACGACGAGGCGAGGCAGGCCGGCCATGGCTGACGCTGAGCGCTAATTGATTCCTGGTGCATGTGTCTCTCCTCCTGTTTGGAGCGACGGACGGTGAAACTGCATAGGGTTTTATATACGAGTTGTTTGCCATCTCTTTTGACGGGCAAAGTGGACGGTCGGGGGCTCGTCTCGCTGCATGCATGGTTTGGAATGGCTTCCGGAGAGAGGAGCATGCCTCCGGCGACAAGTGTTGGACCACTCCTTTGGTTTCAACTATATGTGTGGCTGTCAATTAATTTAGCTAGCTACCATGAGGGGAGCCGGATCCCCTGACGTACGGCCACCTGACGTTGGGCCACTGACGCGTGGATCCGGGTCCACACGTCAGCGAGTGCGCCGTACGTCGGAGGAGCTGCGTCCACCATGAGGACGGTATCCAGGGCAACCCAGTAATTTGTGCACCATGTCTAACATGCGTTTTGGCAGTGGCACAGTCACCTCCCTTCCCTTGCCATGTCTAATACTGGAAGCTTTGGGTTATCGCGGGGGCAAAGAGCGAAATGCTTGTGTAACTTGATGCCATGAGAGTAACGGCTTTGCATGCTTGGCCCTCGGCTGTCTTGTAACAACTCTCTTAATTATTATTTTTTTGCAGGAAAACAACTCTCTTAATTATTGAAATGAGGCAAGTCTCTTGTCTTTTGCCTCGTCTTTCAAAAAGAGAAAAATACTGGAATCCAAAACTTTGTCTATTGTAAGGTTGTTTGCCGGGTGCATTTCGTCATGTACTAGGCAAATATGGCATTTGCCGTCCACGAAAAAACACTAAAATGTTACTCGTCAAATCGCATGTTTGCCAAGTTCCGCTACATGGCACTCATCAACGGGAAAGTATCCGGTGCTTTCAGCCTTGGAGTACTCCCGATACTTCAATGTCAATAAATATTTATTTAATATTTTGAAAAATTCCGAAAAAAATTATGAATGTTCATAATGAATGTGACTACAAGCCCTAAAAGTTTCAGGTCCAAACTTGGATCACACATTGAGAAACAAAAATGTGAAATCTAGGATGACTAGTGTAAAGAAGAGACAAAAGCAACATTGATACAATTCAGATCTGTATTTTTCTTTTCTGTTTCTCAATGTACATTTCGATGTTGGACCTAAAATTTTTATGGGATGTAGTGACATTCCTTGTGAACATTCTCTTTTTTCCGGATTTTTTTTGAAAAATATTTAAAAATGCCTTTTGACATTGGAGCACTGGGAGTACCCCAAGGCTAGGAGCACTGGATACTTTCCCAGGGGAAATATCTAGTACTCCCACCCCTAGGGTGGTCCCGGTGCTCCAAACTCGGTAGCACATTTTAAAATATTCAAAAAATTCTGAAAAAAATCTAGCACATTGACACAACATCAATGTATCTTGTTAAAAAAATTCAAATCAAAATTCGAAACATTGCTCGAGATACAAAAATGACAAAATGGATATCAATGAGATAATGGGCCTAATCTAAGGCCCAACTTAAGTTGCATACTATTTACTGTTGAATTTTTCATTTATGTTTCTGAAGCTACGTTTCGGATTTTGATATCAATTTTTTTTGACAACATACTTTGATATTGCGTCAATGTGTTGGATTTGTTTTAGAATTTTTCGAACATTTAAAAATGTGCTATAGAATTTTGGAGCACCGGGAGCACCCTAGGGGTGGGAGTACCAGATATTTCCCACACCAACCACATGCTTTTACGAGTTTCTGCCATGTGGCACTGGGCAAACATATTTTTCTTTTTCTACACCCTTGTTTTGCACATTATTGGTTTTCCTTTTTGCATTTATGCCTAATTCTTTTTTATTAGTTATATTTATTTATTTTGTATTGTTTTCTTTCCCCTCTCCCTTTTATAGTCATTTAGTACATTTTAGTCATTTAGTGTATATAATTAAAATTTAAACTGCAAGTCCGTGGAAAAACGTAAAAGTTGGGTTAATAATCCTATTTGTGTTCTTAAGTCCATGTTTAAGACTTATCCAATAAAGGAAAAGAAAATTCAAACATCTGGGTGCCAAGACTCGACTCCGAGCATAGCATGATGGTTGTTTATTTATTCTAAAAAATGCAAACGAAGTCTTGAAAAATGAAACTTGGCACAGTGCCCTTATATGGCATCAATATGTTCTAGTAAATAGTTGACAAGGTTTCATGAAATTTGTGGCAGACACTACTTAGAAACTGGACCATCTCCGAGTAAGAATCTAGGTTTCAAGAGGAAAAGCCATGTTTGAAGGCCAAGTGATGGTTGCTTCATCGGTTGACCTTGAATTCTTGTCTACACTCAATATACATCATTACATGATACATGTCAAGATTTGGAACTCTTTGGCATTCGTTACCTATATTTTAGTGCATTTCTAGGTGTTAGGTGCATATAATTAAAATTCGAACCGCAGGTGCCTGAAATGTTGGCAAATTTTTGTCTTTTTGTTCTTTAGTCTATGTTTAGGCCTTATCCAATAAACTAAGAAGAATTCCAAACTCAGACCTCGAACATAGAGGATTTTTTTTCAATTCCGAAAATATAAACGAAGTCTGAAAAACATGAAACTTGGCATGGTGCTCTCATGTGACATCAACATGTTGTGGTAAAATTTTCACAAAGTTTCTCAAAAGTTATGACGTGCACTTTTTTAAACCACACCATCTCTGAGCAAGAATCTATGTTTCGAGAGGGACTGAGTCAGGTTTGAAGGCCAAGTGATGGTTGCTTCATTGGTTGACTCTGGATATTTTTTCAACACTCTAAATACAGCGTTACAGGACACATATTAAACTTTGTCATTTTTGGGGTTGGCTACTCTATTTAAGTCATTTACTGCATTTCTAGGAATTAGGTTCATATGATTAAAATTTGAAATGTGAGTGTATGATAGACTTGGAAAAGTGTGGGTTAAAAACATATTTGTCTTCTTTAGTCTATGTTTAGGCATATCTTTAATAGAAAAGAAGGAACTCCGAACATGTCATTTATTAGTTTTAATTTTCAAAAAATGTAAACGAAGGTTGAAAAACACGAAGCTTGGCATCGTGTCACTATATGATCCCTAGACGCCGTGCTAAATTTTCTTTACAATGTTTTGCGAAATTTTTGAGGTGCACTGCTTAGTGACCGAACCATCTCCTTGGTGGAATCGAGAGGGAACTAGTCAGAACCGAAGGCGGAGGGGCCGCTACTTCGTTGACTAGCCCTGAAACTTACCCACACAAAAAAGACTAGCCTTGAAACTTTTTATACACTCAAGATACACCATTACAAGTTCCGTTTAAAATTTTGAAATTTTGGAGGACGTTCGCTATGTTTGTGTCATTTAGTGCATTTCTAGGCATTTCGTGGATATAATGAAAATTTAAACTACAAGTGCATGAAAAATATTGTAAATTTGGGTTGAAATCAATCTCATATGCGTGTCTTGAGTCTATGTTTTGGCATTATCCTAAAAAAACAAAGTAGGAATGTTAAAAATTATGAAGAAAAAAGAATTCAACACTTGTTCTAAAATGCAAACAAAATTTAAAATAAAGAAATAAATTAGAATACCATATCCTTTGGCAAAGCTTGACTTCTGACACCACATTCATGTAAAATAAATATGCCTCTGAACTAACTAGGGACAGGAGAATGCTAGCATTTCTTCAGAGCCAGAATTGCATAGAGCATAGTTGTAGCTTGGGAGGTGAAAAGGTTTATGTGCAACAAATCATTGGTGTTTATTCGGACATGATGCAGTAAGCAAAAAAAGTATGCTTTAATGAGCTGTCACACACGTTGGCGGAGACCGGGGGCAGCAGGCCCTGGACCAAGCCAAGATATGCATGTTTTCCGTTAGTAGAGTGATTAGTTAATGCTGAAATGATGTATATTTGTGGTTTGGCCCTTCCCAGCCAGGTATAAGAGCAACTCTAGCAGACCCCATAAAATGCCCGGCCCGCAAAAATTCCGGCGAGTATGCGGGCTCGGGCCAATTTTGCGGCCAGAACAGAGCCCGCGTACTCGCCCGGCCAGCAAAAACTTTTGCCGCAACCCGCAAACCGCACGCCCCGAGCACTATAAGTACGGTTCCGCGACTCTTTTGCGGGTCCAAACCCTATCCCCCCGCCATCGCGAGCCACCCGATTCCCTTTTCTCCTCTCCCAATTTCTCGCCGCCGACGACCCTCCCACCCGCCCCCAGCCGCCATGTGGGGGCAAATGTGGAGCTCTGGATGCGGCTCCGGCAGCCGATCCGGCCGTGAGAGGAACCCGGAGCACAGGAGCGGAGCCAGGATTTAAGCATAGGGGAGCCAGATGGCAATGAAGGGAGAAATTTTTTTGTGCCTCACATACTGCCTAATAGTTTTATATTGAAGTACCATTCGCATTTAGCTTTGCCTAGACAAAACAATTCTTGCAGCTGGAGCATGGCTAATATTGGTCAACAATTCCATATACGTGCCAAGAAGACGATGTTGATAATGAAATGCCAACGCTAGAAAACATTGTCATACGAAAATTTAAGATATACCAACTAGAATAATCTTGTATTATCAAATGGTTGGCTTTTAGTTTGCGTTTATATAGGTTTGAATGGCAAATCATCACTGATTGTATTAGGAAATTTTATTGTTTAGTTAGCAAAAATTGATCAATGTAGGGAGAACACATACCTAGAATTAAATCCAGCCCCTCTGTATCCGCTATACCACTAGGTCGAAGTTGATCGGCCAAAATAACTAAAATCTAATATAGAAGTTCAACATGAAACAAGATGAGAATTGAGAGAGATTAGCAGATGGAGTGATGTGTTTACCTCGGCTAGTTCGTTGGCTGCAGCCAGAATAATTGTGAGTGAAGCAGCCTGCGTCGCCGTGGTCATATGAATCAGATCTTATTAATAAGGAAGACAAGAGGCAGGCTGGCGGCGAAGGCATATGACAGCAACGGCGCGCATCGCTTATCCATCCTCACGCTAATCACGGAGATAATGTGTAGTGAAGTTCAAAAAAAAACCCGGAGATAATGTGTAGTGCCAGGAGACTTGGCAGAGCCCAATCGTCTTTTTTTTTGAGGGATGAAAGACTTTATTCATTCATCGAAAACTGCAGTTTGTGGAATACAAAGAGGATTATGGGGATTAATAAGCCACAGGTGGCGCCCCTTAGCTAAGGAAAGCGAAAATTTAGCTAAACTATGAGCATCTCCGTTCGAACGGCGCCCTTCAAAAACTAACTGACAATTAAATCTCGAGATTTTAGACTTGATTTCTGAGATCACCATGCCATAAAGACCCATACTGTTGCTGGATATATCTTTGACCACTTGTCTTGCGTCAGACGGCACTATCAGATTATGAACTGATAAATCCTCAGCTAGTGCTAAAGCTTCTCTGCATGCCAAACATTCAAGAATCGCCGCATCCTGCATTCCTTCAACCACCAGTGCTGAGCTCCCCATATAGTTTCCCCGGTCATCACGGCATACAGCCACTGCCGCACCTCTCCCATGGCGTTTAGATACCCCCGCATCGACATGGATTTTGACGAAACCTGCCGGCGGAGCCTTTGGCCTTACATTGCCCCTTACTGCTGTTCTGGTTGTCGCATATACTGGCGTTGCATGGTTGTTTTCCTTGACTATTTCGAGATCAACCAGGTAGCGGTTGATGAATGCGTGTGTCGCATGAGGACTCTGGAAGATGCCTTCGTGAATTGCCTATCTCCTTGCTGTCCACGTTGCCCAAAGTGTTACTGCCAGTTTTACAAAGACTTCATGCGGTAATGATCGTATTAATGAAAAAAGCCACTGTTTGGCGCTCAACTCGCCTGATTCCCTCAGTTGATCCGCTAGTTCCGCATCCGCGAGTGCCCATATGCATCTAGACATAGAGCAGTCAAGAAGCGAGTGCCTCCAAGAATCTTATGCACCGCACAAACCACATGAGCTTGAAGTTGCCATGTTTCGGTGTTCTCTGACATCTTCCGTGGGTAATGAGTGCCTGGCGACTCTCCAGAGGAACATCCTTATTTTTGCAGGAACGCTGACATGCCATATTGATTTCCAAGAGCTCTTTTCTTGCTGTATATTCGAAGTCCCTGCTGTTCCTTTTAACCAAGCTTCTCTTCTTTGCTTTGTTGCTACCAGCATATTATACGCAGAGCGTACAGAGAAGACGCCATTCTTCTCAAAGTTCCAGCACCAGCAATCTGAGAGATCCATAGTGCATAAAGGGATGCTAAGAACATGAGGAATATCTATAGGCAGGAGGACTTCTCTGATCCGCTGGATGTTCCAGCACGCCGCCGTGCTATCAATTAGTTCAGAAACATTTGCCGGGGGGTTTGCCAATCTACTTCCATAAGGTCTCATAAATTCCTCTCTTGGGATCCAATTATCGTTCCAGATATTAGTACATGCACGATTACCTATCCTTCTAATCAAACCTTGTTTTAATATATATCTCCCTTCAACAATTGCCCTCCAGATTTGGCTCGGATGGCTACCGATGTTGGCTTCAAGAATCGTTGTATTTGGGAAGTAAATTCCTTTCAGAATTCGTGAGCTCAATGAGTCTGGATTTTGCAAAATTCGCCATGCCTGTCTAGCGAGCAAGGCTAAGTTAAACAACTCAAAATCCTTAAATCTCAGTCCTCCCATGTCTTTGGGTTGGGTCATATCCTTCCAGGAAACCCAATTTGGCTTACGCTTGCCATCTCTACTCCCCCACCAGAATTTGTGGACTAGCATGTTCAAGTGTTCACATAGCCCCCTCGGCAGCTTGAAACGCGACATTGAGAAAACTGGGACGGCCTGCGCAACAGACTTGACCAGAACTTCTTTCCCCGCCGTGGACATTGTTTTCTCGATCCACCCTTGGATTTTATTCCACAGACGGTCCTTGAGATATTTGAATGCCCCATTCCGAGATGAGCCCACATCCGATGGCATTCCAAAATATTTCTCATTAAGTGTCTCATTGGGCACATGCAATTACCCTTTTATTTCTGCTCGAACACTTTCCGCGACCCCTTTGCTAAAGAATATTGATGATTTCTCAAAATTAATTCTTTGCCCCGTTGCTTGACAGTAAGTATCCAACAGTTGGTGCACCTCCGATGCTCCCTCTACATTTGCTTTGAAGAACAGCAGGCTGTCATCTGCGAAGAGTAAGTGGTTAACGGGTGGCGCCGAAGAAGCCACTTGTATCCCACCAAGGTTTGATGACTCTTGTCTTGATTTAATTAGGCACGAAAGGCCCTCTGCTGCCAACAAAAACAAGTAAGGAGAGATTGGGTCCCCTTGTCGGATGCCACGGGTGGGTTTGAACGGTTGAAGCCTCTTCCCATTGAACATCACAGAAAAACTGACAGATGTGATCATCCCCATTACAATATCTACCCACCTTGCCGAGAAGCCCAATTTCAGCATGATGGATTGCAGATAAGACCACTCGACCCGGTCATAAGCCTTCGTCATATCCAGCTTCAAGGCACCATGTTGATTTTTCTTAGCTCTATTCCTCTTCATAAAGTGCAGACATTCATATGCTGTGATAATGTTGTCAGTAATCAACCTGCCAGGGACAAAGGCAGACTGTTCCTCTGATATGATATCTGGTAAGATTACCTTCAGACGGTTGGAGATGACCTTGGATGCAATTTTGTAGAGAACATTACACAGACTTATTGGCCGAAACTGTGACAGAAGTGTCGGGTTCTTTACCTTTGGGATTAGGACCAAAAGGGTGTCATTAATGCACTCTGCTGATTCCTTTCCTTCCACTATTAATATCACTGCCTTCGTTACTTCTTCTCCATAGATTTCCCATTGCCGCTGAAAAAAGTGTGCCGGGAAACCGTCCGGGCCCGGTGCCTTTAACGGAAACATCTGGAAAAGGGCCCTCTTCACTTCCTCCTGGGTGTACGGAGCATTTAGTGTTTCGTTCATCTCGTCAGTTACCTTGCGCGGGACCGTATCCAGGACATGGTCCATATTCTGCACCCCCTCCGAGCTGTACAGGTTGTCATAGAAGGCAGTAGCGGCCTCTTCCAACTCCCGCTTATCATGCGTTATTCTGCCATCTGGAAGTTGAAGGGATTTTATCTGGTTTTTCCTGCGCCTCCTACTCGCCCAGAGATGAAAGAAATAATAGTTTTTATCACCGTGTACCAGCCAATCTAACCTTGCTCTTTGACGCCATAAAATTTCCTCTCGGTGATATAATTCAACTAGCCTGTTAGTTATCTTTGTTTCCAAGTGCGTTGGGGCATATCTGCTCGGATCTGAACGTAAAATATCCAGTTGCTTTTTCAGTTCGCTGATCTCCCATTTGACACTGCCGAAATGATTGCGTTCCCATGCAGACAAATCGTCCGACAGTAGCGATAGCTTGCCTTGGATTCCCGCCACACTCTCGACTGGTTTATCTTTCCAGCCTGTCTCCACAACCCCGACCAGGTCCGGGTGGCGTTCCCATGCGAGTTCGTATTTAAAGGGCTTGGGCCCCTTCCTGCATGCATGCACGTGGTCAAGTCGCAAGAGCAAAGGTGCATGATCCGATGAAGCTGCTACCTTGTGTTCCAACTCTGCCTGAGGGAATGCCAACATCCAGTCTGGCGTTGCGACGTACCTATCCAAACGGACTCTCGTAAACGTGCCACCGGTTACCTTTTTTTCAAAGGTCCAGCTATTTCCAGTATACCCAATGTCCACAAGGCCGCATGGATCAATCGCATCTCTGAAAGCATCCATCTGGGCCTGGCTGCGCTGACCAACCCCGTCGTGTTCATGTGCATGCAAAACTTCATTGAAGTCACCAATCACTGCCCATGGAAGGATGCTCCATGCTGCAATTCCCATGAGCATATCCCATGTCTTATATCTTTCTGGCACCTGCGCTTCACCATACACAAATGTCACTCTGCTCTTTGTGTCACCAAAATCATCCACTATCACATCGATATGATACTCAGAATAACCAATAACTTCAACTTTTATTATATCGTTCCAAAATATACCAAGACCTCCACTCCTACCAGAACTGCTTACAGCATAGCATTTATTGAAACCTAGCGTATTAGCTAAACTCTCCACTCGGGATCCCTCTATTTGAGTCTCTAAAATACATACTATAGAGGGGGCAAATTGCTTCATCATATTACGAAGCTCTTGAACTGTCGCGGGTTTGCCAGCCCCACGACAGTTCCACACCAGGAGACTCATTGCGCGTGGCGCGACCCCCCGGGGAGGCCCGCCAAACACGCATCATTGTTTATGTTTGTAACCACTGTCATCACATTGGATCTCTCCTGCCCTTGAGGTGTCAGCTTGTTCCTCTTGGGTTCATGCTTGGAAGGGCTCTGGGCCACCGGTCTAGCAACAATTGCAAGGAGATCATCCTCTGTACCTGACATCATATGAGTAACATCCGGGACCGGCGTTGGTGGCTCAGTACCACGACCGGGGCCCCTCTTCCTATTCCCATCTGCTTCCCCTCTTGCGTCAACGATCATGTCTGACATTTCCGTCTGCTCACTCCAATAGTACCTCTCCTGGTAAAGATCCTCAGAGTTATCTTGCTGGTTACGCTGTGATCCACCTCGGCCCGGACCTCGCCCGGAGCGGCCACGGCCTCTGCCTCTGTTCGCCCCCTTGCCTTCACCCGGTCCTCTCCCAGGTCCTCTGAACCATTCAGCTCGCAGGTCCTTGAAAACATGTGCCTTTGGGGGTGAACTCCATCCCCACATTCCTTAAACAGGTGCCCGAGGTTGCCGCACACGGCACACCAATCTGGTAGTCTCTCATACTTGACCCTAAAGATCTCTCGCTTCTGTTTCACCACCAGAGACACGGCGTTCCTTAGAGGTTTTGTCACGTCAATCCTTACCCGGACCCGAACAAAGTTCCCCTCAAAATCTTGTGATTTGGGCTCCGCATAGATGAACTCACCAACTGTTGCTGACAGTGCCTTGACCTTTGAGAAGAAGCCATATGGAAAGTCATGGATTTGCATCCATATATCTATCTTCTTCAATTCTATGGAGGAAGGTCTTGTAAATTCGTCGTAATGAGCCAGAACCACTGCCTTCCCCTTGAAGTTCCAGGGCCCTTCTTCCATAACTCTCTCCCAGTCACCTAGGCATGATAATTGCAGCGTATACAAATTTTCTTCCAGTGGCCTGATATTTACCTCTTGCGCTAGATCCCAGGCTGCCCTCATGGTTCTGTAGAGCCCAATCGTCTAATCTGCCTTTTTTAGGGGAAGTCTAATCTGCCTTGGCATGGACTTGGGAAACAACTAACTAATGGGCTTGTACGTGGGCCTTTTTTCCTTTCTCCAGAATTCATGTAGAGATAGGGGGAATGATTCGAGAGTCGCCCTCAAGTTAGGGTTTTTCTTCCTCTCGGCGGCGGCGATCTTGATCGCGCCACCGTTGAGACCGGTCTCCCCTCACCTCTTCCCCCGCCGGCGCCGCTCGACGGGCGTAGGAGGCCAGATAGGGTTACCCCGCCCGCGGATCATCTGTTTCACGGGCAAGAGGTCAATGGATGAGACTGCTTTAGGGTCGGGCACGTGGGCCACCGACCTAGAAGCCATGATGGCAGAGCTTGGACTGAAAGAGGACGAGCTTGAGGATGTAGTGGTGGAAGATGACGAGTTGCCAGCGGAGGTGACACGATGGATGGCCATTGCTAGGGTTCACACCGACAAAAGCTACAACCAGTACTGGTTCTACCGAGGTATGAAGGTTGCTTGGGATCTAGCGAAGGAAGTCAAGATCAAACCACTTGAAGAGAATCTGTACACCATGCAATTTGGTTGCTTGGGTGATTGGGAATGGGTCATGGAAGAGGGGCCCTGGGCCTTCAAAGGTAAAGCGGTGGTGTTAGCACATTATGTTGGCTTCACTAAGCCGTCCACGATAGAGCTCAACAAAATTGATATATGGATCCAGATCCATGATTTTCCAGAAGGCTATTTCCCCAAGATCAAGGCTCTATCGTCGACAGTCGGCGAGTTCATCTATGCCGAGCCAAAATCACAGGATTTTGAAGGTAATTTTGTTCGTGTCTGGGTAAGGATTGATGTTACCAAACCATTAAAGAACATTGTATCGCTAGTGATCAAAAAGAAGGATGTTGTTCAGCGAGTAATTTTCAGAGTGAAGTATGAGCGGCTCCCTGATTGGTGTGGGGTCTGTGGATATTTGGGGCACCTTTTCAAGGAGTGCGGGGACGGAGTACACCCTCCCAAAGCATTAGTTTCCAAAGATCTGAGGGCGACATGGTTCAGGGGTCTAGGTAGAGGCCCGGGGGAAGGTAAATCTCAAGCGGGAGGCAGCAATACAAGGGGAGGCCGAGGGAGAGGCCGTCATGCAGGTGGCCGGGGCCGAGGACAATCAGACCAGAGCAGCTTTGATGATGAGGAAGAGCATGATACTGGCCCTAATGGTGTGGACATCACTATGAAGGAGGTGGATGGAAACAGAAAGAGAGGGGCACTAGCTGATCAAAAATCTGACTTGACGCAAGTGGCGCCAAAGAGAAGACAGATAAACTTATGCTGTTGCCAGGTCCGGTTGTTCCTCTGAGCCCTTCTTCGGTACAGGAGCCAAAAAGGAACAAACTCTGCACGACACCTCATGACAGCAACGAAGGAAAGAGTACACTCCCAACCAAAAATCTTGATGCGCGATTGGCGAGCCTCCCCGGGGGGTCGCACCGAGCGCAATGAGTCTTCTTTGTTGGAACTGTCGTGGTGCTGGCAAACCTGCGACAGTTCGAGAGCTTCGTGATCTAACGAGGCAGTTTGCCCCCTCTGTGTTATGCAGTCTTGAAAGTCAAATAGAAGGTTCGAGAGTTGAGAGTATGGCTGGTCCTTTAGGCTATAATAAGAGTTTTGCTGTCAGTAGTTCGGGAAGAAGTGGTGGATTATGTATTTTTTGGAACGATGAAATAAAACTTGAAGTTGTTGGTTACTCCCGTTATCATATTGATGCCGTGATAGATGAACTTGTTGATGTCCGAACAAGAGTGACCTTTGTCTATGGAGAAGCTCAGGCAAATGAGCGATATAAAACATGGGATACGCTAAGAGGAATAGTTGGTGAAAATGACATACCCTGGCTAGTTTTGGGAGATTTTAACGAGGTGATTCAAGCACATGAACACGACGGTGTGGGGAATAGGAGCCATGCTCAGATGGATGCTTTCAGAGATGCGCTTGATACGTGTGGCCTATCGGATATTGGATACATGGGCAATAGCTGGACCTTTGAGAAAAAGGTTGGCGGGGGCACCTACACCAGAGTACGGCTGGACAGGGCGGTAGCGAACCCAGCGTGGATGATAGCATTCCCAGCAGCGAGCCTAGAGCATAAAACGGCGGCCACTAGCGATCACGTACCAATCTTTCTCAGGTACGTGCATGGGGCTGCATGCAGGCGGCCCCCATGCTCCTTTAAGTACGAAGTTGCATGGGAAAGGGACTCGGGACTTGTGCCGATGGTGGAACATGCATGGGCGCAGGGCGGAGGAGAAACTGTTGCTGAGATACACAACAAACTAACGTCGCTGTCATCAGACCTTTCTGCTTGGGATAGAACGCACTTTGGCAATGTGAGACAAGAGATTCAGATGTTGCAGCAACAACTACAGGAGATGCGCGCGATCCAAAACAAATCTGGACCGATTCTTGCAGAAATTAAAATAGTTGAGAGACTAACAGAACTCTACCACAGGGAGGAGATTCTGTGGAGACAACGTGCATGATTCGAGTGGCTCATGCATGGTGATAAAAATACATATTTTTTCCATCTCAGGGCTAGTCACCGGAGGAGGAAGAATCAAATTAAGGCGCTGCAAAAGGTGAACGGCGAGTTGACAGATAATGTAATGAAGATGGAAAACATGACCACCTCTTTCTATCAAGAGCTATACACGTCAGAGGGAGTTCATAATATGGAGCACGTAATTGATACTGTTCCAACTAAAGTGACGCAGGCTATAAATGACATGTTGAATGCCCCATACAACCAAAAAGAGGTGAAAACATCCCTCTTCCAGATGTTCCCGATTAAGGCCCCGGGCCCCGATGGTTACCCAGCGCTCCTTCTTCCAACATCATTGGGAAATGTGGCGATGTTGTTACAAGAGTGGTTTTAAAAATAGTTGAAGGAACCGAGTCAGTAGAGTGCATCAACTCAACAATTCTGGTTCTAATACCCAAGGTAAAAAAACCCCACGCTACTCACTCAATTCCGGCCAATCAGCCTCTGTAACGTTCTATACAAGATTGCTTCGAAAGTCATATCTAACAGATTGAAGCTAGTCTTACCTGATATTATCTCAGAGGAGAAATCAGCTTTTGTCCCAGGAAGGTTGATCACGGACAACATCATCACAGCATATGAGTGCTTGCACTTTATGAAGAGGAACAAGGCAAAGAAAAATCAATCATGTGCCCTGAAGCTCGACATGATGAAGGCATATGACAGGGTGGAATGGTGTTATCTAAAGGCTATAATGCTTAAGTTGGGGTTTACCGAGAAGTGGGTTGACATTGTTATGGGTCTTGTTACCACAGTTGAGTTTTCAGTTCTCTTCAATGGGAAAAAGTTACATAGTTTCAAACCTTCACGAGGAATCAGACAAGGGGACCCGATATCTGAATACTTGTTCTTGCTAGTAGTAGAGGGCCTATCGTGCCTTCTAAAATCAAAGAGTGAGTCATCCAATCTGCATGGTCTACAGGTAGCACCCACGGCGCCGCCAGTGAACCATCTTCTTTTTGCTGATGACAGCTTGCTGTTTTTCAAGGCAAACGGTGTGGGAGCTAATGAGGTGTACCATGTGCTGGATACTTATTGTCAGGCGACGGGGCAACGCATCAACTACTCAAAATCTTCAATTTATTTCAGCAAGGGGGTGCCGGACACAGTGAGACATGATATAAAGGACATTTTAAATGTCCCGAATGAAACGCTAAACGAAAAGTACTTGGGTATGCCATCAGACATTAGTAGCTCGAAGAATGGTGCTTTCAAGTACCTGAAAGACCGACTATGGAGCAAGGTCCAAGGATGGATAGAGAGTACCCTATTATCGGCGGGCAAGGAGTTGTTAGTGAAATCAGTTGCTCAAGCTGTGCCAGTTTTCTCTATGTCGTGCTTCAAGCTGCCAAGAGGGTTGTGTGAACATTTGAATATGCTTATCAGAAAGTTCTGGTGGGGAAGCAAGGAGGGTAAACGAAAGCCACACTGGGTGTCTTGGAAATCGATGACACAGCCGAAGGGAATGGGGGGACTCGGTTTCAAAGAATTTGAGTTGTTCAACTTGGCCATGCTGGCCAGGCAGGCTTGGCGCATACTGCAGAACCCGGAGACTTTAAGCGCCAGCTTGTTGAAAAGCATCTACTTCCCAACCATTGATTTCCTTTCAGCAGAATTGGGGAATCACCCTATCCAAGTCTGGAGAGCAATCATTGAAGGACGTGACACTCTTAAGCAAGGATTGATCAAACGAATTGGCAACGGGGCATCTACAAACATATGGGAACACAATTGGCTACCACGTGATGCAATGCTTCGACCATATGGTTGTTTAACAACCCACCGCCCCATCATGGTCTCGGAACTCATAGAACCCACTGCAGCAGCTTGGAACAAGGTACTTGTCACGACGACGTTTATGCCAATGGATGCTCAAGTAATACTGGGAATCCCGCTATGCACTCGTAATATGAAAGATTTTTGGGCTTGGCACTATGACAAAAAAGGGAACTTCTCTGTTAAATCTGCTTACAACATGCTGGTAGCAACAAGACAGAGGAGGGAAGCTTGGTTAGAAGGAACGGCAGGTCCGTCGAGTTCTAGAGCAGCGGAAGGATCATGGAAATCTCTTTGGAATACTAACGTCCCGGGTAAGATCCGCATTCTTCTATGGAGACTCTCAAAACAGTCTCTGCCAACGAATGATGTCCGTGCACACCGGCATATGACAGATTCGGGACAGTGTGGCTTGTGTGGAGTTCAAGATTCATGGCGCCACTCGCTGTTGGAATGCACATCCTCACGGAGTATATGGGCTTTGACAGACAAAGCGGTAACACATAAAATCACAGCAACAATAGAGCCTAACGCTAAGAACTGGTTATTCACCTTGATGGAATTGCTTCCCCATGACAAGTTCATACTCATGACGGTCACCTTATGGTCAATATGGCATGCTCGTCGAAAGGCCATCCATGAAGGAATTTTCCAGAGCCCCCAAGCGACACGCATGTTCGTCCAACGATTTATTGATGAACTAGGAGTCCTGAGCAATAAGCAACAACGGCCCAGGATAGCCACCGGGACCCCAGCAGTGCAACAACAAAGACCAAAACGGCCACCACCAGGATTTTGCAAAATCCATGTCGATGCAGCGGTCTAATCACGTGGGGGTTCGGCGGCGGCGGTCTGCAGGGATGAGAGTGGTAGCTACGTTGGTGGCTCGGCCCTGGTCATCAAAGGAACCCTCGATTCAGCCACTCTGGAAGCGATCGCGTGCCGCGAGGCACTGGCACTAGCAGAGGACCTCAATATCAGAGATTTTGTTATTGCATCAGATTGCCGCCAGGTGATTCAGGACATCAACATGGGTACAAGAGGAGGATATGCATCTATTACAAGCGAGATAAATCATAGAGCTATTACCTTTCATTGTATTTTTACTTTCGAGAGTCGTGCTGCAAACTATGAAGCACATAACTTAGCTAAATTTGTTTTGTCAAGAGGTCTGGGACACCATGTGTGGTTTGGCCAGCCCTATGACCAAAGGAGTATCCCACTACGTGTGGACTTTGATGAATAAAGATGTGTTTTACCCCTCAAAAAATGTAGAGATAGGGGGGGGGCAAGCACGTTATCATATCGCTAATTAACCGCTGCGTACAACTGTTCCCTCGATCGTTAGGGGGGCCAGGCCCCTGCTCGCCCCCTGGCTCCGCCACTGCCGGAGCGCGAGCGGCGCGTCCGGTCCGACGGCGCGCGGAAGTGGACCAACCGCGGGCTTTCGCCGCCAGCGAGCTTCGACCGCCGCGAGACGGTGGAGTACGACCGCCGGCGCGCGTCGTTCTCCTCCGTGCGTTCTTCGTACGCCGGATCCTCCTCCTCCACCGCCGCGGGCTTCCTCCCCGTGAAGAGGGAATGGTCAGACGAGGAGGAGCCGGAGCCGCCGGCGCCGTTCCCCTTCGTGCCGGTGAAGGACGATCCCGAGGAGCCCGCTCCGCTCGGCCGCCGCGGGGTCGTCGGGCCCGAGGACTACGTCGCGAAGTTCGACGCCGTCGCCATCGCCGCCGCCATCGCCGAGCGGAGCGTGCGCGAGGAGGAGGAGCGCCGCCGCCATGCTGAGGAGCTCGAAGTCCTCGAGTGGCGGCAGGCGGTCGCCGCCAATCTCGCCGCCAAGGAGAAGGCCGAGGAGTGGCACCGCATCCGCGCGGAGCAGGTGGAGAAGTTCGTCGATCTCTGCAGCTCTGGCGAGGAGGAGTGAGAGTCCGGCTCCTCCACGGTGTCGTCCAGTTGCCGCGACCTTGCCGCCGTTTAGATCCGACCCCCTAGTACTAGCTTAACGTAGTATGTATGCTTGTAGTGTGATGAACTATGTAGTATGCGATGAACAATGTAGTATGTGATGAACTGTGTTTGTGCAATTTCTCCCGCGAAAGAAGTTTTTCAAATTATGCAGGTTTAGATACGAATTCTGCTCGGACGCGTATGTTTTTGACCCGCAAAAGCGATTTTCGTGAACCCGCAAAACGCATTTTTGCGAGGTCTGCTAGAGTTGCTCTAACAAACCCCCTCGGGACTGGTCACACTTTCGGTGCCATTTGATGTGAAGAGGCAGGGAGTTTCACTTCTGGACATTGGAGTCACGTGCACATGCATTTATGAATAATTTGGGGTCTTCCAGCGGTGGGTCAAAATTTTGCAATTGTTGTTTGTATCAATCCCATTTAGCATGTCTTGCAGACATTTAAATTGCCGTGAAGTTGATGTAGGTCCATATTAATTACGATTTCCATTTCTCTTCAAAATCTGTGTTACAACGAATTTATTTTATTTTTGAAGAATACGTATACAATTACATCTCCATCCAGCAACCGTTCGAAGGAGCGCATTAGGGCAAAGATGTTGGTCAACTGACAATAGGAGTCAAGTCGTAAGTTGGGAGCTCGCCTTAATTTTGCTAGAATTTCTAAATGGATGATATTTAGCATCGATTTCTTAGATGATATTGATTATATATTTTGTCAATGCGACATCTCTTTTACTATGAAATTTTATCTTACTATTGATGCTAAAATCGAAGATGAATGATTTCCTCTTATTTTCATTTTCACCCCAAACTGTGCATCCAATGATGTCTTGGTTTCCTCTGATTTTCACTCCAAGCTCTATCACGACAAATTAAATTTCGTATTTTTTACAATACTAAATTTCTTAATTTATATTTTCTTTGTTTGCTCCAATTTTCATTTCAAACTCTGTCACGATATGAAATAATGTTGATAGTGGCACCAAATTTTTTGGGGCCTTCAGCTAGATCTGGGCATTGAGGCCCTCTAGTCCAGAAAGGAAGGTCGGGCTTTACAAAACACCAGCAATAGATTCACCATATCGCCCCCACTTACTTCACCCGTGCCTCCTAGATGGGAGGTCCTATATGATGCTCTCACCTAGACCTGGCCATGGGCTGCCCGGCCCGGCCAGCCCGGCCCGACCCGGCCCGAAAAAGCCCGACCCGGCCCGGCCCGACGCTGCTCCCGGGCCGGGCTCGGGCCTAGATTTTGAGCCCGGTGGCCTGGTCGGGCCGGGCCCAGGCCCGTCATTTTTATAGTTTTCTGAAGGGGCCCGGCCCGAGGCCCGAGGCCCGGCGGGCTTTTGCATGTTCGGCCGGGCTTGGGCCCAAAAACTAGGCCCGATGGCCGGGCCAGGCCGGGCTCGGGCCCAGGTTTTTTGGCTCGGGCTTGGCTAGGCCCGGCCCGGCCCGAGGTTTGGCCAGGTATACTCTCACCATCCAACAGCGCCACGACACAGAGGGTAGGTCACAGTGGGCCCACTAGAAAGGTCTGTAGCAACACATTACAGTGGCAAGCGATTTGGGAGGTACGTCACTGTAGTCTTTTCGCATGATGACTATAGCAGTAATTTTCCTAAATTGTTTTGTATTTCTGTTTTTTTACGTAACATGCAAGTTTTTAATTTGCATTTTTTGGGAATTTAAATTTTTTAGAAAAAATGAGAATATTTATTGAAGTTTTAAACATTTTTGGAAAACACAAACATTTTTCGAAATTTCCAAACATTTTTTTAAAATTGAAACATTTTTTCATCTGTGAACAAAATTTAATAACAAGAACATTTTGTGAAATTGTGAATAAAACGAGCACAAGCATTTAATGAAATTCCCAAACATTTTTGGAATTTATGAGAAAAAATTGAGAAGGAGAATATTTTTTTACATTATGAACATTTTTACAAAAACATGATTTTTTTAAATACCAACCCTGTTCTCAAAAGGAGAACATTTTAGAATTTTATGAACAAAATTGAGAAACAAGATCATTTTTTCTAATTTTGATTTTTTCCTGAAATTTCCTACCTTTTTTGGATACATGATTTTTTAAAGGAAAAGTAAACTTGACAAGAAAAAAATACGAAAAAGAAACGGAAAAAAAGGAAGAAGAAACTGGTCAACAACTTCTAGAACGTTCACAAAACCTATAAAAACCGGCTTGGTACCAAGGTGCTGCAAACCGGGATCACTGAAACGCCTTAACCGGGCCTGCCCAGCTCATTGTTCACTAGCCGTGTGTCATATAGTGTAACGCTCCGGATATAACTTTCCCAATTTGTACTCCAACTCTTGCCGTTTCCGATGTTAAATTATATTTATTTCTCGGGTTCGGGTCTTTGTCTCCATGTGTTGTTTTCGTTTTCTTGCATCTGATATCATATCATCATGGTTATTGCATTCACATACGTGTTCATCTCATGCATTCGAGCATTTTCCCCGCTGTCCGTTTTGCATTCCGGCGCTTCGTTCTCCTCCGATGATCAATTCTACCTTTCTTTCGTGTGTGACGATTAAACATTTCCGGATTGGACCGAGACTTGCCAAGCGGCCTTGGTTTACTACCGGTAGACCGCCTGTCAAGTTTCGTACCATTTGGACTTCGTTTGATACTCCAACGGTTAACCGAGGGACTGAAAAGGCCTCGTGTGTGTTGCAGCCCAACACCGCTCCATTTTGGCCCAAAACCCACCTAACTCTGCTCCATGTCCTAGAGCGTTCGATCATGATCGCGTGGCCGAAAACCGCACCTCATTTGCACTCTCCTAACT
>NC_041388.1:636654705-636670963 GCF_002162155.2 Triticum dicoccoides | reverse complement strand
GTCCCCGCCGGCCTCCTCCTCCGTGCGGCCCGGCGAGCCCACGCGAGGCCCGCCCGAGCCGCCACCGGGCCACTCCGCCGCCCGCCACCGCCTGTTCTTCTCCCCGACGCCGTCCGCCGCCCGCCGCCTACCTCCACCGCGCGTCGCCGACGTCCGCCGCCCGCCGCCTGCCTCCGCCGCGCGCCATTGAGTTTGCTTTTGAGGATCCGGTCAACTCTGACAGCTGTGCAGGCAAGATGATCATACCCTCGAAATCACTACTATCTTTGCTATGCTAGTTTGCTCGCTCTTTTGCTTGCCAATGCTACGATGCCTACCTTTTGCTTGCCAGCCTCCCAATTGCCATGTTGAACCTCTAACCCACCATGTGCTAGCAAACCGTTGATTGGCTATGTTACCGCTTTGCTCAGCCCCTCTTATAGCGTTGCTAGTTGCAGGTGAAGATTGGAGCCGTTCCTTGTTGGAACATTTATTTACTTGTTGGGATATCATTATATTGCTATGTTATCTTAATGCATCTATATACTTGGTAAAGGGTGGAAGGCTCGGCCTCTCGCCTAGTGTTTTGTTCCACTCTTGCCGCCCTAGTTTCCGTCATATCGGTGTTATGTTCCTGGATTTTGCGTTCCTTACGCGGTTGGGTTATGATGGGAACCCCTTGATAGTTCGCCTTGATTAAAGCTTTTCCAGCAATGCCCAACCTTGATCTTACCATTTGCCACCTAGCCTCTTTTTCCCTCGGGTTTCCGGAGCCCGCGGGTCATCTTATTTAAACCCCCCCGGGCCAGTGCTCCTCTGAGTGTTGGTCCAAACTAGAGTCCTGTGCAGCGCCCCCTCGGGGAAACTCGAGGTTTGGTTTTAGTTGTATGGAGCGCTCATCTGAGTGTGCCCTGAGAAAGAGATATGTGCAGCTCCTATCGGGATTTGTCGGCACATTCGGGCGGTGTTGCTGGTCTTGTTTTAACCTGTCAAAGTGTCTTGAATTACCGAGATACCGAGTCTGATCGGAACGTCTTTGGAGGAGGTCTATTCCTTCATTGACCGTGAGAGCTTGTCATGGGCTAAGTTGGGACTCCCCTGCGGGGATTGAACTTTCGAAAGCCGTGCCCGCGGTTATGGGAAGATGGGAATTTGTTAATGCCCGGTTGTAGATAACTTGAACCTTAATTAATTAAAATGAATCAACTGAGTGTGTTACCGTGATGGCCTCTTCTCGGCGGAGTCCGGGAAGTGGACACGGTGTTGGAGTAATGTTTGCACAGGTTGCTCTGTAGTTTCTCGCTCGCGCTTTGCCTCCTCTTCTCGCTCTCCTTTGCGAATAAGTTAGCCACCATATATGCTAGTCGCTTGCTGCAGCTCCACATATATGTGCCTTTCCTTTCCTATAAGCTTAAATAGTCTTGATCGCGAGGGTGCGAGATTGTTGAGTCCCTGTGGCTCACAGATTACTATTACCCCAGATGCAGGGCCCGATGATTCCGCTCCAGGAGACGCGTATGAGCTCAAGTGGGAGTTCGACGAAGACTCTCAACGATACTACGTTTCCTTTCCCGATGATCAGTAGTGGTGCCCAGTTGGGGGTGATTGGGACAGTTGTGCATGTTGGGCTTTCTTCTATTTTGGCGCCGTAGTCGGGCCATGAGTGTTTGGATGATGTATGTTATTAATGTACTTTGATGTGACGTGGCGAGTGTATGCCAACTATGTATCTCCCCTTTTATTCTATATATTACACGGGATGTTGTGATGATTTCCTAACTTGCGACATTGCTTTCAATGCGGTTATGTCTCTAAGTCGTGCCTCGACACGTGGGAGCTATAGCCGCATCGAGGGCGTTACAAGTTGGTATCAGAGCCTTCCCCGACCTTAGGAGTCCCATTGATTGATCGTTTTTAGTGGCCGAGTTGTGTCTAGAAAAATGTTTTGAGTCTTTAGGAATTATATATCAGAGAGTTTAGGAATTCTTTTTACTTCCCAGTCTCCTCATCGCTCTAGTAAGGCATCCTAACGTAGAGTTTTGACTCTTCTCTTCTCAAATTTCACTAAAAAAATTTAGGATCACGCGAGTATCTTGGAATCATTCCGATGGCTTATGATGACAACATTGTCTTGGTGCCTCCTGTCTGGGGTTTAGTGGAAGTGTCCCGGGGAATTGAGCTCTAAGGTGTTGTCATCATAATTTTATCGTTGCAATTCTGGAATACTTGAGATATGTTCACCGACATCGAAAATCTCTTTTATGCAGTTCGTTGGTGAGATAACCTCGACGCCACCCAGTACTGGGGCGGGAGTTCGGGAGTATCGCCATAACTTGTATAATGGATGCTTTTCGAAGGTTGAGGTAGATGGTTTCCGAAGGTTTCTTGGTTATGTGTTGAAGGATGGATACAGCTGGATGTAGGATTTGCTAGTTTGGGTGAGATATTATGCTTCCCCTGTATCCCCAACACCTGATTGCATAACCGGAAAGTTTCGGGAGTTTCATAGGTGGGAATTCTCGTAGCTCTAGTTCTTCTTCCACGGATATTGGTTTGAGATTGGGATTTCTTACCGATTATTCGTTCTCGAGTCGTATCTTGTTGTTTTACTTCTTCTACCTAATTCTACGTGGCTTCGCAATTTAGGGATATGTGACCACACTACGAGAAATATGTCAACTTATGACCTTCTGTTAGTGACCCTCGAAGAATTGGTCATAAATTTATGACCATTTTAGACCAATTGGTCAAAAGCTGTTCAGGGGGCTTCAAACCCTAAACCATTGCGACTATTTTGGTCAGAAAGGTCGTAATTTCCTTACACGAAATGGTCACAAAGCAAACAGTGCTAGTCCGCTGCCTTATTTCTAGTTGTTAATGACCAATATAGATGGTCATAGCCTTGTAGATTGTGGTGGGTTGTGATGACTAGGCGCCATCTCATCAGTTTTGCCTATGTGTCATGTCCATGTGGCAGTTTTTGCCCTAGGTTGTGAAGCAGCCTATATTTCTATCATTCCCAAAATTCCCAAAAAATCTCACAAATTCTTTGGGTCATATCTTCATCAAATATGTAAAAATCCTTCCTTGCCTAGTTCAAAACTAATTCAACAATATTCATTTTCCTATTATGTTCACAACAACACTTTATGAAGGAAGTGCTATTTATATATTCTTGAATTGCCCTACGAATTTTTGGGCACTCTTTCCTATCCAAATCATTACCGCATGACAAAATTCAGCTTCATTTCCCTAGCAAATCTTCCTCGGCAAATTTCCAAAGTTTTTGTCCACCTAGAAGCATTGTGAAGGAAGTATCTTTTTTATATCTCTAAATGACATGAAATTTATACAGTTTCTTCATATGGCCAAATGATCACCCTCCTCCAAATTGCAGCTCAGTCAAATCATCTATGTGAGCCCAGGTTCAATTTATATTTTATGGCCAAATTGGCACGTTGCAAAGCAAGTGTTATATAGACCCCTCCTATTACCCTCAAACTTTTCGGGCACTCTTCCATACCCAAATCATTGCCACATGATAATATTCAGCTCAATTTTCCTAGTAAATCTTTCTCGGGAAATTTCCAAAGTTTCCACCTCGAGAGAAGCTTTGTGAAGTAAGTACTAGCTAGGCTTACCCAAATGATCTGAAAATTGACCAGCGCATGACCATACCTAAGTAACTTACCTACACCAATTTTGAGCTCATTTCATTCATCCAATCTCTCTCACTAGTTTTCCCAAGTTTCTGTCCATAGAAGAGCATTGTGAAGGAAGTACTACTTTGGCATGTCCAAATGGTATAAATTTTCTACAATGCTTTCCTATGGCCAAATAACCATCTTCCACAAAATTCCATCTCAATCCATTCATTATTTTGAGCCCAGCTTCAACATTCATATTTTTGTCCAGCGTGGTACTTTGCAAAGCAAGTACCACCTAGGATCCTCCTTTTGAGCTAAAAATTTGTGAAGACATTCTCCTTAGTAGATGATCATCCTCAGCCAAAACTCACGCCCATTGGCCATGTGCATTTCCCGTACCGCTAATCAAACACTTGGCTGCTAATTCATGTTTGAGCATCGATCGGTCTTCTCGTGAGAATCTTATGTTGTAATTTTCTTCCTAGCACCAACCTAGGGAGTTCCCAACCTACTAGACATGCCTAAGCCGCCCAGAACACATGGCAACATTACGGTCACGCGGTGACCACGCGACGGGCATGCGAGTTTACGCGCTCTAGATTTGAGGCCCTCGGCCACCGCCCAAACCTCGACGTATCGCCACCAAACCATGTATTTATGATTAAATAGGTCCTTATGTACCTAGAAATGATTTTTGGAAAAAATAAATAGCAAACTATGAGGCAGCTACAGTTCAAATTTGACCCGCTTCCAACTGAATCGGCGGAAATTTGTCTTTTTCACGAGAGGTGGATCAAAATTTTTTACACCCAACCATTTTGTCAATTGTGCATTAAATATGGCCTAGTATTTTATAAAAATGATTCGGTCCAATTTTGCAACAATTACTTGGTAGTTCCTTCACAAAAAAACCTCCTTTCGGGCACTCGAAAAATGGAAAATGGTTTTTTCGTCCAACAAAAATGAAAACTTCCTTAGGCAACATTGTTTGCCATTCCAATATGCACCCTTGTGCACAATATGAGATCATTTGAACAAACTATGCCATGAATGTGGCCATAAGATTGATCATTTGGCTTGAAAGCCATTGATCTCCACACATGACAGCTCGTTTCTAAGAACACTTTTTTAAAATAATTGCCGTATTACAAGTTTGTTATTTTTCCTAGGAACTTGGCCACATATGATGACACAATGCGAAGGTTTCCCATTTTTTGATTTTTTTTTGAATTTTTTATACCCGTTTCAAAATGCGGTCAAAACGGCGGGAATGACCGTTCCTAGCTAGTGGTTGAATCTTGGAATTTTTTTGGTGTTTCTCTGATTAAATAGATACTTATGTACCTAGAAATGATTTTTGAAAAAAATAAATAGCAAACTATGAGGCAGTTGCAGTTCAAATTTCACCCGCTTCCAGCTGAATCGGCGGAAATTTGCCTTTTTCACAAGAGGTGGATCAAAACTTTTTACACCCAACCATTTTGTCAATTGTGCATTAAATATGGCCTAGTATTTTATAAAAATGATTCGGTCCAATTTTGCAACAATTATTTGGTAGTTCCTTCACAAAAAACCTCCTTTCGAGCACTCAAAAAATGGAAAATGGTTTTTTCGTCCAACGAAAATGAAAACTTCCTTAGGCAACATTGTTTGCCATTCCAATATGCACCCTTTTGCACAATATGAGATCATTTGAACAAACTATGCCATGAATGTGGCCATAACATTGATCATTTGGCTTGAAAGTCATTGATCTCCACACATGATAGCTCGTTTCTGAGAACACTTTTTTAAAATAATTGCTGTATTACAAGTTTGTTATTTTTCCTAGGAACTTGGCCACATATGATGACACAATGCGAAGGTTTCCCATTTTTTTGATTTTTTTTTGAATTTTTTATACCCGTTTCAAAATGCGGTCAAAACGGCGGGAATGACCGTTCCTAGCTAGTGGTTGAATCTTGGAATTTTTTTGGTGTTTCTCTGATTAAATAGATACTTATGTACCCAGAAATGATTTTTGAAAAAAATAAATAGCAAACTATGAGGCAGCTGCAGTTCAAATTTCACCCGCTTCCAGCTGAATCGGCAGAAATTTGCCTTTTTCACAAGAGGTGGATCAAAACTTTTTACACCCAACCATTTTGTCAATTGTGCATTAAATATGGCCTAGTATTTTATAAAAATGATTCGGTCCAATTTTGCAACAATTATTTGGTAGTTCCTTCACAAAAAACCTCCTTTCGAGCACTCAAAAAATGGAAAATGGTTTTTTCGTCCAACGAAAATGAAAACTTCCTTAGGCAACATTGTTTGCCATTCCAATATGCACCCTTGTGCACAATATGAGATCATTTGAACAAACTATGCCATGAATGTGGCCATAAGATTGATCATTTGGCTTGAAAGCCATTGATCTCCACACATGATAGCTCATTTCTGAGAACACTTTTTAAAATAATTGCCGTATTACAAGTTTGTTATTTTTCCTAGGAACTTGGCCACATATGATGACACACTGCGAAGGTTTCCCAATTTTTTGATTTTTTTTGAATTTTTTATACCCGTTGCAAAATGCGGTCAAAACGGCGGGAATGACCGTTCCTAGCTAGTGGTTGAATCTTGGAATTTTTTTGGTGTTTCTCTGATTAAATAGGTCCTTATGTAACTAGAAATGATTTTTGGAAAAAATAAATAGCAAACTATGAGGCAGCTGCAGTTCAAATTTGACCCGCTTCCAGCTGAATCGGCGGAAATTTGTCTTTTTCACGAGAGGTGAATCAAAATTTTTTACTCCCAACCATTTTGTCAATTGTGCATTAAATATGGCCTAGTATTTTAGAAAAATGATTTGGTCCAATTCTGCAACAATTATTTGGTAGTTCCTTCACAAAAAAACCTCCTTTCGGGCACTCGAAAAATGGAAAATAATTTTTTCGTCCAACGAAAACGAAAACTTACTTAGGCAACATTGTTTGCCATTCCAATATGCACCCTTGTGCACAATATGAGATCATTTGAACAAACTATACCATGAATGTGGCCATAAGATTGATCATTTGGCTTGGAAGCCATTGATCTCCACACATGATACTCGTTTTTGAGAACACTTTTGTAGAATAATTGCCGTATTACAAGTTTGTTATTTTTCCTAGGAACTTGGCCACATATAATGACACAGTGCGAAGGTTTCCCAATTTTCTGATTTTTTTTGAATTTTTTATGCCCGTTTCAAAATGCGGTCAAAACGGCGGGAATGACGGTTCCTAGCTAGTGGTTGAATCTTGGAATTTTTTTCGTGTTTCTCTGATTAAATAGATACTTATGTACCTAGAAATGATTTTTGGAAAAAATAAAGAGCAAACTACATGGCAGCTACAGTTCAAATTTGATCCGCTTCCAACTGAATCGGCTAAAATTTGTCTTTTTCACGAGAGGTGGATCAAAACTTTTTACACCCAACCATTTGGTCAATTGTGCATTAAATATGGCCTAGTATTTTAGAAAAATGATTTGGTCCAATTTTGCAATAATTATTTGGTAGGTCCGTCACAAAAAACCTCCTTTTGGGCACTCGAAAAATGAAAAATGATTTTTTCGTGGATCAAAAGCATTTTACATAAAATCATTTGGTCAATTATACATAAAATTTGGTCTAATACATAGAATTGGTAGGTTCGTCACAAAAAAACTATTTTTTATACCTCAACAATGAAAAATGCTTTTCTCCTACAAAAAAACTTATTTTTAATCAATTACGACCTATTTATATGGTCATAAAGTCATCAAGGCCTTTATTGCATTCTGATTGGTCCACGAGCACCTCACGCAGATCATGCCCGACCACCGTTGGATAGGCCCGGACCCAACGGCAGCCCTCTTCCCCCACCCCCTCTACCCCTCATCCCTCTCATCCCCCTCCCGAATCAGCGCAGCTCCCTCTCCACTCGTCCAAACCCTAGCCACGCCCTCCTCTACTCGCTCTCCTCCATGAGCCGCCACCCCCATCGATTCCGCCCAACACCGCCGTCCCCCTCCACTCGCTCTCCTCCATGAGCCGGATCCCCACCTCCTTCGGCTCCCCTTCCACTCACTCTCCCGGATTCCGCACACCCACAGCCGCCGCCTTCTCCCTCCCTTAGATCTCGATCTGATCCAGATCGACGCCGCCATAGCTTCCCGTCGCCAGCCCCGCCCGGATGGGGACTGGCACTGCTGGCCGTCGCGGCGGCGCTCCTCTACACCGCGCCCTTCTCCAAGGTGAGTGGTGCCTCACGCCCCTCGAATCTGCAGGGGCGGTATGGTGGCGGAGGCTGACGGGTGTTCGTTGTTTTTGCGCGTGTGCAGGGCCTCGGCGGGGAAGGGTGCAGATCCGCCGCGTTGCTTCCGGATCCGCGCCCTCGTCACGCGCGCTCGACACCATGGAACTCGTCAACAAGGTCTTCTCTCGCCCTCTTCTCGTCTCCTTTTGATTCGATCTGGATGTTGCTCACACATGCCCGATTTGTTTTTCTTCCTCACGCAGGTCGTCGTCAAGCTCTCGATCTGGCTGCGACCTCCAGCGCACTCGCGCGGCCGATGGGCATAGGTCCATGCACGCTGGTGATGGTGGCTCACCAAGGTTGCCGTCGTCGCCTGGACGCACGAGGCACCCGACGACCTCCTCCATCGCCAACCACCAGCACCCGTTTGGAGGATTTGCGTTCTATCCCCTCCCCCACATGAACGACCTTCTGCCTGCAACCATCACACGCACGGGAGAGCTTAGCTCGCCTTCATGGGCGCCCTCTTGCTGGCCACCGATAAGGTGATCTGTTGCCTTCTATTTAAGACTTTGCATTTCGGTAAATTGGTTTCGTCGCTGGGAATGGTAGTATGCTGTGGTGAATCAGATGGGGTTCCTGGCGATACTCTTGCTAGTTGACTAGTTAGTACTGATAGCTAGGTGTTCTAGTTAATCATGTATTTATTAGTCTCTTAGAGGTGTCTATACCCTGCCCGATAGCTTATTCTCAATAACTGGAACCAAATCTATGTGTTTTTGCTAACCAGCTTCGGTTATTGCCTTCACATATTGTTTTGAATTTCAAAATGAATACACTCAAAGTGTTGCGACTGGTGCCTCTGTTGAAGATTTGAATCCTGTTTTGTGATAGGATTACTCAACCTGCACCTGTTTTGTCAAAGAATTACTTAATCTTGCACAGGACAGTGCCAATTTTTTTCATTTCCACCATTTGCAATAAATGTTGCACCTCCTGGCACTGCCATGTGCCATCATCTCACTGTTCGTTTGTCCACTCTAGTTGAAGGGAGATGCATATCTGCTTAGCAGACAAGGTGACATATTGACATGGCATTGATCTTACCCTCCCATCAGATCAATGAACTAAGAACCTGGACTCTTGGGAGCCACTGTTTGAACATGATAGGCTATAGCGGAATAAATTGCAATATTATGTATTCTTGCATTTCATACTTATTATGAACTGTTATGATAGGGCATGAAGATAGCATGTGCTATTAGTATGATAGACTCTCAGTCTGATAGCATGGATCTGTTGCTCTATTTTATTGTGCTGAACTTTGTTGTTACCTAGATGTTGCAGTCCTTGACTGTTCTCATGATGTTGTACAGGAGGCCCTTGTGGTCACCGCTGGAGGGGCTGGAGCTTGGTGGCAGCCTGGCGGATGACAGGGGCCTGGACAGTGGCTATTTCTGCAGCAGGATGATAGCTTAAATTTTGTGATAATTTTGGAATAGCTTCAGCACCTATAGTTAATTTTGCACATAAAGCTTGAGTAATTTTGCACATGAAGCTTCAGTATTTTAGCACATGAAGTTTCTGCTACTGTTATTCTTGTCATGAATCTTCCACCATTTTTCAGTAGCTTAAATTTGACTTGGTGTAGTAATCTTGGTGCTTAGTGCTGCTTGTATCTCATGCTAATTGTTGCATGAGTAGTTTCAATAGTTTTATAACAGCAGCAGTAGCACAAATTTAACTGGACTGTGATTATAACAGCAGCAGTAGTTTCAGTAGCTTATTTATTTAGTGACTGCAGACTGTGATTATACAGTAGAAGTAGTTAGTATTGCTGTAGACTGCATATTATACAGTAGAAGTAGTTAGCCAATTTCTAGGGGCTGTCTGTTCACCTGTTAGTATCTTTGTAGACTATACATGCTTCAAATGGGGATGGCTTTTATGCTCCCTTGAATGCATTTTGATCTTAGTAGTACTTACCACACAGTAACAAAATAAGCAGCAGCCTGAGCTTTCAGGTTCAGGGTTTCTCTTGACACATACTAGCAAGCATGAACATGAAGCTGCGATCTTGACACAGTACCCTATGTAGAATTGGATCTTAAACTGTTTGTTGAACCAGAAATATCATTAATCAATAAAACTCTTTATTATAGTATAAAACATTTTGAACCTCCATACAGTTTACTGAATTCCCAGTGGTAGTTCCAGAATCTGATCTGAAACTGATCTAAAACATTTTGAACTGGATCTCAAACTGTCAGTTTACTGAATTCCTAGGGGTAGTTCTAGAATCTGATCTAAAATTGTTAGTGTTGTTGACCAGAACTATGCGTTTACAATAAAACTTTTTGGAACCTCATAATATATTTATATAATATGTCTGTTCATAATATATTGGCTCTAGTGTTTTAATTCTTCTCTTCTGATTCATGTAACAGGGCGACGGCCGAAGGCATGATGATAGTTCTATTGCTGTTCTAGTGTAGCGAAGGTGGCCTAGTCGACTATGGTCGCCTAGTGAGTCGTGCATAGGATTTCATCTGACTAACCTTGATGTAAACTGCTCCTATTGTGGAGCTTGTTATCTGATTGTAAACTTGATTCTGATCACATTTGTATGTGTGCTATATGATGTAGCACTTTGATGGTTGATAATATTTGAAGTATTTCATGTGTTTTCTGTGTGCCAATTTAAATACCAGGTATTTATTTGTGTGAAATAAAAAAATGAAAAATATTGCCCTGATGGCTAGGACCCAGTACTAGAACCTGACAATGGGGGACCCACCTGACTAGTGAACCCAATTTAGAAAAAAGAAAAAAAATGAAACTGTTGAGACAAAAAGGCCATGGGCCAAAAATAAAAAGGCTGCAATGTTGGGCTTGGTCCATGAAGCTGACAAAAAATTCACAGGAAAAAATTATAAATGGGCTGAATTAATGGGCTCGGCCCATATAAACACCGAATTGGACCGGGCTGAATCTTGTGCCACGTCAGATTGCCACGCTGGATGCCAACGTGGCCTGGGGAGGTTGCTAGTGACCAAAACGCCACAGTAGACGTATTTTGGTCATAAACGTTTGCGACTATTCCAGAAGAAAGGTCGCTATAGTCAGTTTACGACGCCCAACTTTTGACCTTATGTTTTTGGTCACAAAAAGGTCATAAATGGAAATTTGTGACCTTTCAGTGACCAATAGTGGTGGTCATAAGTTGACATATTTCTTGTAGTGCCACTTCAAGAGGAATGCATTCGTTCATTTTGTTTGGATGTGAAGACTTTATGTTGCAATTTTCATTCCGTTGGTTTCAGCTTCATTTATCTGTCTATGTGCTAACGGTGGTCAACCTCTTCAGGATGGCTCCCGCTAAGAGAACCAGTCAGAACCAGAATCAAGATCCGCCACCAGCTCCACCTCCTCCGGAGGCATGGCAAGCTGTGATGGCCGCAACCAATGCAAACACACAGCTGATCATGCAAATTCTCCAAGAGCGCAATCAAGGCAGTCAAGGGAATCAAGGCAGCAATCAGAGTCACTTTGCTACACTCAACCAGTTCCTTGCTAACGGGCCAAAGACTTTCAGCAATTGTGTTGAGGCAACCGATGCTGACGATTGGCTTGTGGATCTGTGTAAGCATTTCGAGTGCAGCAACATCAGGCCTGAAGATTTTGTCAAGTTCGCTTCCTTCCAACTCAAAGATCAAGCTGCAGAATGGTTCCAGCAGTACAAGGATTCCAGAGGTGGACGTGTTATCACTTGGGAGGATTTCCTTTGAGATTTCCGAGCTCATCATATCCCGCAGAGCGTGGTTGAAAGCAAGCGTGAGGAATTCCGCAATCTGAACCAAGGCTCTTTGTCTGTCTATGACTACAACAAATTGTTCCAGAAGCTCGCCCGCTTTGCCAAGCAGGACGTCCCTGATGAGAAGAGCATGATATACCAGTTCAGGGGTGGTCTCAGAGAAGATATTCAGCTCGCTCTTGTTCTCTTCGAGCCCTTGAGATACGATGAGTTCTACAACATGGCACTGAAGCAAGAGGCTGCTCAGTTGAGGTGTGATGCTTCCAGGAAGCGAGTCAGAGATGCTACTCCTTCTTCCTCTACTCAAGTGGCCAAGCAGCAGAAGTTTTGGCTTCCTCCTTCTCCGTTCCGTCAGCCGTATCAGCAGAAGAGCAAAGGTGGCAGTGGTTCTTCCCACCCACCCAACCCTGGCTTTCAGAACAAGACTTCGTCTCAACCTCCAAGATCGAGTGCTCCGTACCACCGTCCGCTTTTAGAGGTCACGTGCAACAAGTGCCAACAGAAGGGTCACTATGCCAACAAGTGTTTCAACCAGAGGCGTCTTCCTCCTCCTCCTCCTGTGAGATCGGCAAGTACAGTTGTGGTCAAGCATAATCCCAAGCATGCCAAGGTCAACTTGCTGAATGCAGCTCACGCAGAGGATTCTTCAGATGTCATCATGGGTAACCTTCCTATTAATGATATTCCTGCAAAAGTTCTTTTTGACACTGGTGCATCGCATTGTTTCATGTCGAGACCTTTTGCATCTAAGCATGATTTTGTTACTCAAGTGTTGTCGAAACCGTTGGCTATTGTTTCTCCGGCCCGTCAAATGACATCTCGAGTATGTGTTCCGGATGTTACTATCACTTTGGGTGACTATAAGTTCTTGTCCTCTCCAAATGTTCTTGGCGATTCGGATATTGATCTTATTCTCGGAATGGATTGGCTTTCTAAGCACAAGGCTCAACTTGATTGTGCAACCAGGCAGATTCAATTGACTCATTCATCTGAGGATGTACTTGTCTTTGCCGCTCGTGATGATACCATCCGTCTGTTTTCTCTCAATGAGAAGGGTGAACTGGATGCTATCTCGCAAATTCCAGTCGTTTGCGAATATTAAGACGTCTTTCCAGAAGAGCTCCTAGGAATGCCTCCGCACCAGCCAGTTGAATTTGTTATTCATCTTGAGCCCGGCACGGAACCTGTGTGCAAGCGTCCTTACAAGCTCGGACCTGAAGAGTTGAAGGAGCTGAAGAAACAACTCGATGAGCAAGAGAGGATGGGTCTCATCCGGCCTAGTTCTTCTCCGTGGGGTTGTGGTGTTCTTTTTGTGAAGAAGAAGGATGGATCGGACCGACTTTGTGTTGATTACCGCCCATTGAACAAGAAGACCATCAAGAACAAATACCCACTTCCCAACATCAATGAGCTGTTCGAACAACTCAAAGGTGCTCAAGTATTCTCCAAGCTTGATCTCCGTATGGGTTATCATCAGATTAGAATCCGTGAGCAAGATATTCCCAAGACGGCTTTCAGGACAAGCTTTGGCTCATATGAATACACTGTCATGTCTTTTGGCCTCGTCAACGCTCCTCCGACGTTCTCTCGCATGATGAACTTCATCTTCAACGCCTACACCAATGACTTCGTTTTGGTCTATATCGACGACATTCTGGTTTTCTCCAAAAACAAGGAAGATCATGCCAAGCACTTGCGTTTGGTGCTCGATAAGCTCAGGGAACATCAGTTCTACGCCAAGTTCTCCAAGTGTGAATTTTGGCTCGATGAGGTTCTTTATCTTGGTCATATCATCTTTGCCAAGGGCATTGCCGTGAATCCTGAGAAGGTGTCTGCAATTGTGAATTGGGAACCTCCTCAGAATGTGAAGCAACTCCGCAGTTTCCTCGGTCTCGCAAGCTATTGCCGAAGATTCGTTGAAAACTTTTCTAAGATCGCGAAGCCTCTCGCAAATCTTCTTTAGAAGCACGTCAAGTACGTTTGGTCTCCGGAGTGTGATATTGCTTTCAACACTTTGAAAGAGAAGTTGATCACTGCTCCAGTTTTGACTCCGCCTGATGAATCCAAGCCGTACGAGGTCTTTTGTGATGCCTCTCTCCAAGGTTTAGGCGCAGTGTTGATGCAAGAGAAGAAAGTTGTTGCTTATACATCTCGCCAGTTGAAGCCTAATGAGAAGAACTACCCCACTCATGATCTCGAGTTGGCGGCAGTTGTGCATGCTCTTTTGACTTGGAGACATCTTCTATTGGGAAGAAAAGTGGACATTTTCACTGATCAAAAGAGTCTCAAGTACATCTTCACTCAGCCTAATCTCAACCTCAGGCAAACTCGATGGGTCGAAATGATTCAAGAGTATAATCTGAGTATCGAGTACACTCCAAGCAAGGCCAATGTGATCGCTGACGCTTTGAGCAGGAAAGCGTATTGCAACAGTCTGATTCTTAAGCCTTATCAACCCGAGCTTTGTGAAGCTTTCCGCAAATTTAATCTGCAAGTTGTTCCTCAAGGTTTCCTCGCCAACCTTCAAGTCTCTCCTACCTTAGAAGACCAGATTCGCAAAGCCCAGCTTCTTGATGCTATGGTGAAAAAGGTGAAGTGGGATTGCCAAGAGTCAGTCCAAGTACAAGTGCTACCGCCTTGATGACAAGGACACTCTCTTCTTCGAGGATCGAATTGTTGTACCCAAAGGTGAACTTCGTAAAGTGATCATGAACGAGGCTCACAATTCTCTCCTCTCCATCCACCCTGGGAGTATGAAGATGTATCAGGACCTTAAGCAAGCTTATTGGTGGACTCGAATGAAGCGCGAGATCGCCCAATTCATAAATGTATGTGATGTCTGCACAAGAGTGAAGGCAGAACACCAAAGGCCAGCGGGTCTCCTCCAACCTCTTGCCATTCCAGAATGGAAGTTTGACCACATTGAAATGGACTTCGTGACTGGGTTTCCAAAGTCCAAGCGTGGCAATGATGCTATATTTGTTGTCATCGACAAACTCACCAAAGTGGCTCACTTTCTGCCTATCAAAGAGTCGATCACTGCAGCTCAATTGGCGGAACTCTATACCTCTCGAATTGTCTCTCTGCACGGTATTCCCCAAGTGATCTCTTCAGACCGTGGCAGCATCTTTACCTCCAAGTTTTGGGATTCTTTTCAGAAGGCCATGGGCACCAACATCCGCTTCAGCACTGCTTTCCATCCTCAAACAAGCGGTCAAGTCGAGCGTGTCAACCAGATTCTTGAAGATATGCTCAGGGCTTGTGTGATCTCCTTCGGCATGAAGTGGGAGGATTGTCTTCCTTATGCTGAATTCTCCTACAACAATAGTTTTCAGGCAAGTTCGGGCAAGTCCCCATTTGAAATTCTGTATGGCAGGAAGTGCGGTACCCCTCTCAACTGGTCTGAAACCGGTGAACGTCAGCTGCTGGGTAATGACTTAATCACAGAGGCAGAAGAAATGTGCAAAGTCATTCGTGATAACCTCAAAGCAGCCCAATCCCGCCAGAAGAGCTACTATGATAGTAAGCATCGTGATTTGGCTTTCGAGATCGGAGATCATGTTTACCTCCGCGTCTCTCCTATGAAAGGTACTCGTCGCTTCGGTATCAAAGGGAAGCTTGCCTATAGATACCTGGGACCTTTCAATATTGTCAGCAAGAGAGGCGATCTCGCCTATCAACTCGAGCTTCCTTCAAACTTTGCAAATGTTCATGACGTGTTCCATGTCTCTCAGCTTCGAAAGTGCTTCAAGACTCCTGACCGCACTGTCAACTTCGAGGACATTGAGCTCCAAGAAGATCTCTCCTATCGTGAGCACCCAGTTTCTATTCTTGAAGAGACTGAACGCAAGACTCGCAACAAGTCAATCAAATTTCTCAAAGTCAAGTGGTCACACCATTCCGATCGTGAAGCTACCTGGGAACGCGAGGATCACCTCCATTCTGAGTACCCGGCGTTCTTTCAGTCCTAGATCTCGGGACGAGATCCTTTCGTAGTGGTGGAGTGTTGTAACGCCCCGGATATAACTTTCCCAATTTGTACTCCAACTCTTGCCGTTTCCGACGTTAAGTTATATTTATTTCTCGGGTTCGGGTCTTTGTCTCCGTGAGTTGTTTTCGTTTTCTTGCATCTCATATCATGTCATCATGTGCATTGCATTCACATACGTGTTCATCTCATGCATTCAAGCATTTTCCCCGTTGTCCGTTTTGCATTCTGGCGCTTCGTTCTCCTCCGGTGATCAATTCTACCTTTCTTTCATGTGTGGGGATTAAACATTTCCGGATTGGACCGAGACTTGCCAAGCGGCCTTGATTTACTATCGGTAGACCGCCTGTCAAGTTTCGTACCATTTGGACTTCGTTTGATACTCCAACGGTTAACCGAGGGACCGAAAAGGCCTCGTGTGTGTTGCAGCCCAACACCCTTCCATTTTGGCCCAAAACCCACCTAACTCTGCTCCATGTCCTAGAGCGTTCGATCACGATCGCGTGGCTGAAAACCGCACCTCATTTGGACTCTCCTAGCTCCACTTATGCCTATAAATAGCCCCCCC
>NC_041388.1:636642073-636654137 GCF_002162155.2 Triticum dicoccoides | reverse complement strand
CGCTCCATCTCCGGCCACCGGGCCGGATCCGGCCGCCCCCTCACCGGCCCCGGCCTCTCCCCTCCATCTCCGGCGACGAGGAGGGCTCCGGCGAACCCCGATGAACAGTGCACTACAGTAACCGCGCCAGATCTGAGATCTACTCCTCGGTTGACTTTTCTCCTCCAAACCCTAATTTTTGAGCATACTTTGACCGGCCATATCTCCGCATCCGTAGCTCCGATTTGGGCATATAGCATATCAAAATGTTCTTCTCGACGAGTACATCATTTCATTCCATTGCATCATTTTCATTTGAGTTCATCTTGGTGCCCGAAATGCTGTTAGAAGGAGGCTTCATGAGTTAATTGTCAGATCTGCTAGTTCATCTTAGACTTTTGTCATTTTTGCCATGATTATTGTGTGCATGATATGCGTGTGAGTCCTTCATATGTTTTGTTAAGCATCTTGTTATCTTTCCAGAGGTGCAACCCATGCATTTTTAGGATGTGTGTGGTGACTTGTGCAAGCTTGCAAAGTGAGGCACCCGGTAAATCTGTTTTCAGGGACTTGGTAGTTTTCACTAAGTCTGGGATTATTTAGTTCATGATGCCATATGTTCAGCTCGTTTTCTAGTGATCCGTGCCTCTTTTGACGATGATCAGTAAAGGAGTTTTGTTAATCATGTTATACTCCATCCATCCATGTCTTTGTTTGCAATTATGGAGTACCCTAGCTTGAGTCAATCAAGCTCTACTTTTGCTTCGTTGTGTATCTAGGCAGATCGTCAACTCGTTTGCGATTTTGCCGATGCTATTGTAGTTGATCCGTGCATGCTATGCCATTGTTCTTGCCATGTCTAGCTAGAATTTTGTGCCTTCTTAATGGATGTATGCTTGCCTTGCCATGACTTGCACCGTAGTGAGTGCATCGAGCTCGTTTACATGCCTTCGTGAGTTATATTTCAGCATGTCTCAGTTTTCACCAAGTCTGAAAACTGATTGTGTTTTAGCTATGTTCGTGTGCCCGTTAGTATATTTTGTGATCCCTTTTGGCCCAGGGTCACTTAGGCACTTTTGTTAAGCTTGTCGAGTAGCTCCATGCCATGTTCTTCCTTGTCTTAATCAGGTCATGTATCATGTTGTTTTGCTGCTCCGAAGAGGGCTTCACGATCTGAAATTTCAGACAAGTGTTAATTTCACTAAGTCTGGAATCTGTTTTGCATTTGCATTTTTGCCATGCTTGTTTGAACCTCATAATGGATGAATTGGCCGTAGCTCAGTGCTAGACTTTTGTTAAGCATCTTGTGTGCATCCCTGCCATGTATTTTGTTGTCATGTTTGGTGGCTGTAGCATGTTCATTTAATTGCATTTAGATGCCTACTTGCTGTAAATCACAGACCGGTGTCATTCTTAAAACGCTTGCCATTTCCAAACCGTAACTCCGATTCCAATGATCTTTATATTGTTTTCAAGCGATTTCATCCCCTCTTTCCAGTGGAACACTTAGTTTTGTTGAGTTTGCTTTTGAGGATCCAGTCAACTCTGACAGCTGTGCAGGCAAGATGATCATACCCTCGAAATCACTACTATCTTTGCTATGCTAGTTTGCTCGCTCTTTTGCTTCCCAATGCTACGATGCCTACCTTTTGCTTGCCAGCCTCCCAATTGCCATGTTGAACCTCTAACCCACCATGTCCTAGCAAACCGTTGATTGGCTATGTTACCGCTTTGCTCAGCCCCTCTTATAGCGTTGCTAGTTGCAGGTGAAGATTGGAGCCGTTTCTTGTTGGAACATTTATTTACTTGTTGGGATATCATTATATTGCTATGTTATCTTAATGCATCTATATACTTGGTAAAGGGTGGAAGGCTTGGCCTCTCGCCTAGTGTTTTGTTCCACTCTTGCCGCCCTAGTTTCCGTCATATCGGTGTTATGTTCCTGGATTTTGCGCTCCTTACGCGGTTGGGTTATGATGGGAACCCCTTGATAGTTCGCCTTGATTAAAGCTTTTCCAGCAATGCCCAACCTTGGTCTTACCATTTGCCACCTAGCCTCTTTTTCCCTCGGGTTTCCGGAGCCCGCGGGTCATCTTATTTAACCCCCCCCCCGGGCCAGTGCTCCTCTGAGTGTTGGTCCAAACTAGAGTCCTATGCAGCGCCCCCTCGGGGAAACTCGAGGTTTGGTTTTAGTTGTATGGAGCACTCATCTCAGTGTGCCCTGAGAAAGAGATATGTGCAGCTCCTATCGGGATTTGTCGGCACATTCGGGCGGTGTTACTGGTCTTGTTTTAACCTGTCGAAGTGTCTTGAATTACCGAGATACCGAGTCTGATCGGAACGTCTTGGGAGGAGGTCTATTCCTTCGTTGACCGTGAGAGCTTGTCATGGGCTAAGTTGGGACTCCCCTGCAGGGATTGCACTTTCGAAAGTCGTGCCCGCGGTTATGGGCAGATGGGAATTTGTTAATGTCCGGTTGTAGATAACTTGAACCTTAATTAATTAAAATGAATCAACTAAGTGTGTTACCATGATGGCCTCTTCTCGGCGGAGTCCGGGAAGTGGACACGGTGTTGGAGTAATGTTTGCGCAGATTGCTCTCTAGTTTCTCGCTCGCGCTTTGCCTCCTCTTCTCGCTCTCCTTTGCGAATAAGTTAGCCACCATATATGCTAGTCGCTTGCTGCAGCTCCACATATATGTGCCTTTCCTTTCCTATAAGCTTAAATAGTCTTGATCGTGAGGGTGCGAGATTGCTGAGTCCCTGTGGCTCACAGATTACTATTACCCCAGATGCAGGGCCCGATGATTCCGCTCTAGGAGACACGTATGAGCTCAAGTGGGAGTTCGACGAAGACTCTCAACGATACTACGTTTCCTTTCCCGATGATCAGTAGTGGTGCCCAGTTGGGGGTGATTGGGACCGTTGTCGCATGTTGGGTTTTCTTCTATTTTGGTGCCGTAGTCGGGCCATGAGTGTTTGGATGATGTATGTTATTAATGTACTTTGATGTGACGTGGCGAGTGTAAGCAAACTATGTATCTCCCCTTTTATTCTATATATTACATGGGATGTTGTGATGATTGCCTAACTTGCGACATTGCTTTCAATGCGGTTATGTCTCTAAGTCGTGCCTCGACACGTGGGAGCTATAGCCGCATCGAGGGCGTTACATATAGGGTTTTCCCTTTTGCTAAAAAAAAGGTTTACCCTAAAAAAAGGTTTTCTTTGTTGAATCAAAATAGATCAAAATAATAGGGTTTTCCCCTCCCGATTTCTGAATAAACATTCACAGCACCCTACCCCGCAAGGACTATTCGGCATTACCGCTCTCTCACTCGCAGTCGGCTCATTTACACCCCTGCACCTGCCCTGGTCTCTCCATCCTACTCCCCCGCGGCCTATTTAAACCACAAGCTCCACGCATGGCAAGTGCCTCAACAACATAGCAGTGACCAAAAGCTCCCCCACCGGGTGTAGCGAAGATACATGTTGATGCCGCATGTCGCAGGGGCACAAGTGGTGTTGCAGCGGCAGTTTGCAGAGATGCTAATGGTGTATTCTTGTGAAGCTCAGCCCTTGGTATAGCTGGTGTGGATGACCCGGCAAATCTAGAGACGATAGCGTGCAGGGAAGCACTAGCTCTAGCCCAAGATCTCAATCTCCAGGAGGTGCTAGTGGCCTCGGATGCTAAGGCAGTCATGAATGCTATCAACAATTCGGGCCAGGGGTCAAATGGAGCAATTATAGCAGAAATAAACAACTTATCTTCTTTACTTAGCTTTACTTTTACTTTTGAATCTCGTGTCGTTAATGTAGAGGCACATAGTTTAGCCAAGCATGCTTTTTCACTGGGACCGGGGCGCCACCTGTGGCTAGGCCAATCCCATGATCAGCGTAGTATCCCACACCATGTGGAGCTTTCTGAATAAAGCTTGGTTTAAACGCTCAAAAAAAAGAAGTGACCTCACGCGCACAACACAATGGAGAAAGAGCGAGAACCTGTTTGTGGGCGTGGGAGGCATGGGGAACCAACTGGGCCTCCTGACCGTCGGCGGTGGCTGCGGCTGGGGCTTCGGCAACAACGGAGCCGGCCTCTTCACCGGTACAGGCCCGCTTGGTGGCGTCGGGGTTGGCGCCGGGAGGGGCAACGCATTTTCTGGCGTGGGTGGAGCTGGCGGTATCCTTTTTGGAGTGTTCGCTGGTGGTGGAACCCCGTTCGGCGGGCTTGGAGGCGGGTATAGCGGCGGAGGCACCCGCGGCGTCATGGCTTGCGTACATCGTCGTGGCTTAGAGCATCTCCAGCCGTTGGCCTTCTAGAAGGCGCTAAAAATCGCCCCCTAGGAGCGCATCGGCGCAAATCGCGTGCTGGGGGCTTGATGCCCCCCAGTCACGGCGCCCACGATATTTTGAGAATTTTAATTCCGGCACAAACATGGCGCAAATTCAAGCAAACTTCGGTGAGTTCGTATATATTTAAAATATTTTACAAAAAAAGCTATTAGGCTGCTCCTCGCCGTCTCCCTCACCGCTCCTCGGTGCGCGCCGCCCTTGCAGTTCTACATGCCGAGGAGGCGGTAGAACCGCGTGTAGTCGCTGCCACCGCTTTCGTCGTCGCCGCCGCCTCCGCGGCCTCCGTCCCTGCTGAAACCCTCCTCCGGTTGGCGCGGCGGGTTGGACGGTCCGGGGGCGTCCTCGTCATCGTCGCTGTCGAGGGTCACGACGCCGCGCTCGTCCTCGCGCCCATGTTTGCGGGCGGCTATCTCCTCCAGGGCCCGGTGATGGGGTTATGTACCTAGGGTAGGGTCATGGACCTGATCCAAGTAACTTACCCCAAGACATCCTTAGAAGAGGTCGCCTTCCAGTCGACCAATGAGGACTCACTCGACTGGTCTGAAGGACTCGACCACGAAGACTCACTCGACCACCAGGAGGTCAAGAGGCACTCTGCACTGCAACGGCCTGTAATCAAGTAGACTTTATGATAGTAAAGGCACTTTATGTGGGGCGTTACCAGTAACGCCCCAGACTTAACTCACCTTAAACCCTCTCCTACGTGGGCTGGCTGGGGTCCTGGCGCACTCTATATAAGCCACCCCCCTCCACAGGCAGAGGGGTTCGGCACCTTGTAATTCATACATTCATAATCCACTCGACCGCCTCCGGGCTCCGAGACGTAGGGTTGTTACTTCTTCCGAGAAGGGCCTGAACTCGTACATCCTTTGTGCTTACAACCTCTCCATAGCTAGGACCTTGCCTCTCCATACCTACCCCCCACTCTACTGTCAGACTTAGAACCACGACAGTTGGCGCCCACCGTGGGGCAGGTGTTTTAGCGATTTTGTGGAGAAGTTGCGATTCTTCCGAGTACTCTCATCATGGTGTCTGCTGGAGTTTTGATCAAGGGCCAAGAGATCCGTCTCGGCACTCTCACCTTCATCGCCGACGACTCCGCATGGCTCCAGGAGGCTCCACTCGACGTAGACGCGCTCCCCGTCCGCGGTGCGACGCATTTTCGCGCATGTGTCCGCGGCGTTCTGCTGCGGCAACCGTCGACCCAGTATCGGTCGGCTCCTCCATCGTCCACCCTCCCGGTCTCCCGCCAGCGCAAGCGCTCAGGCCGGTCGAGGCTTCAGCGATGGGTGAGTCACGCGGTGGCTCGCCAATCGGCTACTACACAAGTTGCGGCAATCGAGCCCAACGAATCTCTCTACGGCTTGTTCGATCAGTCGACTGGCTCCGGAGAGAGTGCGGAAGCAGTGATCCAGCGGCAGAAATCTTGATGGTCGACGGGCCTCACAGCCCTCCTGGCTTCGCCCGAGGTGGTGGAGCAGGTAACGGCGGCGACCCTGCACGAGACTACGAAGAGTACCAGCCCGAGCCACTCGACTCTCTGCAAAGAGAAGAGCTTCGCCGCAGGAACGAGGATCCCCTGCGTATTCCCATCGCAGGAGAAACCCCCGAGGCTCGTGCCTTGGAGGAGGCGCGTCTGGCCAATTTGGCCGAGCGCACTCGACTGGAGAACCTTCAGCGAGCACTCGACGAACGCGCACGGCAACGAGTTCCCGACACCAGTCGACGTCAACTCTTCCCGCCGACTCAGGTATATCGAACCCCAATTCAGAATTTAGCAGCTGCGACCTGTATAGCAGAGTCCATTCAGCCTTCGCAGTCGGAAGCTGGCAGAGGTTTGCTGCAGATCAGGGATCTGCTCCGGGCAGCAGGAGATCAGAATTCAGCCGTGTCTCAGTCGCGTAACAGAATTCACAGTCGATCTGTCACTGTGAATACGGTTCAGTCGGCTCACAGCCCCACATCGCCTCCGCGGCGCGAAGGGCGTGAGAATCGGCGAGATCAATATGGCGACAGACTCGACCGAGATGATAGGCGTCGAGTGCCCTATTCCCCTCCGAGGGGTGGGTCTTACGCTCCTCGGCAGCCAGATGATAGGCGTCAGTACAGTACAGGGCGTAGGGTTCCAGTTGACCCCAGAGAGCCAGGCTTCGACGCGCGATCCATTATCGTGCAAGGGTTGGTCGACCGGAACAGAGCCCATCGGGGCGCACTCGACAGAGATGTACCCACGAGCAGTCGAGTACATATTTCTGGTCCTGAATGTTTCAGCAGAGCTATCAGAGCCGCAGTTATCCCCCCCAATTTCAGGTTGGCAACAGGAGTCAGCAAGTTCACTGGTGAGTCTAAGCCTGAAACTTGGCTTGAAGACTACCGAGTGGCAGTTCAGATCGGTGGTGGGAACGACGAGGTGGCCATGAAGCATTTGCCCCTCATGTTGGAAGGTTCTGCCAGGGCATGGTTGACTCAATTACCTCCTAGCAGCATTTACACTTGGGAAGATCTGTCCCGAGTGTTCGTCAGAACGTTTGAAGGGACTTGCAAGCGACCAGCGGGATTGACAGAGTTGCAAGTCTGCGTGCAGAAAACTAATGAGACTCTCAGAGAGTATATTCAGAGGTGGATCACTTTGCACCACACTGTGGAAAATGTCTCTGATCATCAGGCAGTATGCGCCTTCAAAGACGGCGTCAAGAACAGAGAACTGAGTTTGAAATTTGGTCGAACCGGTGACATGACCTTGAGTCGTATGATGGAGATTGCTACCAAGTACGCCAACGGCGAAGAAGAAGACCGACTCCGAAGCGGCAAGCACAAGCCGAGTCAGTCGGAAAAAGGAAACATCAGTCGGAAACAGAAGCGGAAGGCTGAACCGGCGGCTCCTGGAGAGGCTCTGGCCGTGACTCAAGGAAAGTTTAAGGGGAAACCAAAAGGATCCTGGAACCCCAAGAAGGTAAAGGATAAAGAAGGGAACGACGTGATGGATATGCCGTGTCATATTCACACGAAGAAAGATGAAGAGGGGAATATCATTTACCCAAAGCACACCACTCGCCAATGTCGACTCCTGATCCAGCAGTTTCAGGGAAAACAGTCTAAGGACAAGGAGAAGGAGTCGGACAAGGCCGAAGACAAAGAGGACAGTGAGGGAGGATATCCGCATATCAACTCCACTCTGATGATCTTTGCAGATGTGGAAAGCAGAAGTCGACTGAAAGTGATTAACCGAGAGGTAAACATGGTTGCCCCAGCAAAGGCAAATTATCTGAAGTGGTCTCAAACACCCATCACATTCGACCAATCTGATCACCCGACTCATATTGCCACCCCCGGGAGGCAAGCTTTGGTGGTCGATCCAGTTGTCGAAGGCACTCGACTGACAAAGGTGCTGATGGATGGTGGAAGTGGGCTGAACTTATTGTATGCAGACACATTGAAAGGTATGGGCATTCCGATGTCCCGACTGAGCACTAGTAACATGAGCTTCCATGGAGTTATACCAGGGAAGAAGGCCGAGTCACTCGGCCAGATAGCTTTGGACGTAGTGTTTGGTGATTCGAAGCATTTTCGCAAAGAAAAGTTGACGTTTGAGGTCGTGGATTTTCAAAGTGCATATCATTCCATTTTGGGGAGACCAGCCTATGCACGGTTCATGGCTCGACCATGTTACGTGTACCTCAAATTGAAGATGCCCGGTCCCAAAGGTGTGATCACTGTCACCGGTGATAGGAAAAAGGCAGAGGAGTGCTTTCAGAAGGGCTCCAAGATTGCCGATTCCCAAGTGACAGCGGTCGAGTTCGAAGAATACAAGCAAAACGCAGATCCGAGTGACTTGCTGCGATCCAAGAAGCCCGCCACAGAGTCTGCTTTCCAGTCGTCCGGTGAGACGAAGCCTGTTCACATTCACCCGACCGACCCCGAAGCAGCTCTGACCCACATCTCCACAACACTCGACCCAAAATAGGAAGAAGCGCTCATCCAGTTCCTCCGTGAGAACTGGGACATTTTTGCATGGAAGCCCGCTGACATGCCAGGTGTTCCCAGGGGACTGGCTGAGCATCGCCTAAGAGTCGACTCGTCTGCAAAACCAGTCAAAGAGCATCTTCGGCGGTCCGCCGTCCAGAAGAGAAAGGCCATCGGTGAAGAAGTGGCTCGACTGTTGGCGGCAGGATTTATCCGAGAGATATACCACTCCGAGTGGCTCGCTAATGTCATCATGGTTCCTAAGAAGGACAAGTCGCTCCGAATGTGCATTGATTTCAAGCACATCAACCGGGCCTGCCCGAAAGATCACTTTCCTCTCCCCCGCATAGATCAAATTGTTGACTCGACCGCGGGATGCGAGAGGTTGTCTTTTTTAGATGCTTACTCCGGGTACCACCAGATCCGTCTGTACGGGCCCGATGAGGTAAAAACAGCTTTCATCACTCCATTCGGGTGCTTCTGCTATATCACCATGCCATTCGGCCTCAAGAATGCCGGAGCCACATTTATGCGAATGATTCAGAAGTGTCTACTCACCCAAATCAGTCGGAATGTGGAAGCTTATATGGATGATATTGTTGTCAAGTCACGAAAAGGTTCCGACCTGCTCGCTGACCTCGCCGAAACATTTGCCAACCTCAGAAGGTATCATATCAAGCTCAATCCATCAAAGTGCACATTTGGAGTTCCTGGTGGCAAGTTACTCGGTTTTCTCGTTTCCGAACGGGGAATCGACGCTAACCCAGAGAAGATAGGCACTATTCTCCGAATGAAACGCCCTGTGCGAGTGCACGATGTCCAGAAGCTTACTGGATGCTTGGCCGCATTAAGTCGATTCATCTCACGACTCGGTGAAAAGGCACTGCCTCTTTACCGACTGATGAAGAAGGCTGACAAGTTCGAGTGGACTCCAGAAGCTGATGCAGCGTTTGCCGAGCTAAAAGCTCTGCTCTCCACCCAGCCGGTGCTTGCTGCTCCAATCAGCAAAGAGCCTCTGTTGCTCTACATCGCAGCCACAGGACAAGTCGTCAGTACTGTGCTAACGGTCGAGCGGGAAGAAGAAGGAAAAGCTCTCAAAGTTCAGCGCCCAGTGTATTATTTGTCTGAAGTCTTGACTCCATCCAAGCAGAGATATCCTCATTATCAGAAGCTTGTGTATGGAATATACATGACCACAAAGAAGGTTGCTCATTATTTCTCTGACCATTCCATCACAGTCGTCAGCGACGCTCCACTATCAGAGATTTTGCATAACAGAGATGCAACTGGTCGAGTGGCCAAATGGGCGATTGAACTTCTTCCCCTTGATATCAAGTTTGAGGCAAAGAAAGCCATTAAGTCCCAGGCGATAGCAGATTTCCTCGCCGAGTGGATTGAACAACAGCAGCCGACTGAAGTTCACTCGGAGCATTGGACCATGTTTTTCGATGGCTCTAAGATGTTGAATGGTTCCGGTGCTGGGGTTGTCCTGGTTTCCCCCAGAGGAGATAAGCTCAGATATGTGCTCCAGATTCACTTCAATTCCTCCAACAATGAGGCAGAATATGAGGCCCTCCTATATGGGTTGCGCATGGCCATTTCACTCGGCGTCCGTCGCCTAATGGTTTATGGCGACTCAGATTTAGTGGTCAATCAGGTGATGAAAGAGTGGGACGTGAGAAGCCCAGCCATGACTGGATACTGCAGTGCAGTGAGGAAGCTGGAGAAGAAGTTCGAGGGGTTGGAGCTCCATCATATACCCCGACTGAAAAATCAAGCAGCTGATGATCTAGCAAAGATAGGTTCCAAGAGAGAAGCCATTCCGAGTGGTGTGTTCTTGGAACATATACACACTCCGTCAGTCAAAGAGGATCCTTTCACCGAAGAAACTCCGCAGCCCAAGAGCGCCACAGATCCGACTGAAGTTGAAGTCCCAGCGGTGGTCGACTTGATCATGGAGGTTTTGGTGGTCATTCCCGACTGGACGATTCCGTATGTCGCATATATCTTGAGGAAAGAGCTTCCGGAGGATGAGGAAGAGGCTCGACAGATCGTCCGTCGATCTAAGGCCTTTACCGTAATCAAAGGACAATTATACAGAGAAAGCGCGACTGGAGTCGGTCAGAAGTGCATAACACCAGAAGAAGGTCGACTCATCCTCAATGATATTCACTCGGGGACCTGTGGTCATCATGCGTCCTCTCGGACCATCGTGGCCAAAGCATACCGAGCCGGATTTTACTGGCCCAAGGCGAATGAGATGGCAAAAGAGATAGTAGATAAGTGCGAGGGATGTCAGTTCTACTCGAATATGTCGCACAAGCCTGCGTCAGCTTTGAAGACCATCCCACTCGTCTGGCCTTTTGCAGTTTGGGGGCTGGACATGATCGGTCCTTTGAGAACAGGACGAAGTGGCTTCACGCATGTACTGGTGGCAGTCGACAAGTTCACCAAGTGGATCGAGGCTAAACCAATCAAGAGCCTTGACACCGGTACTGCTGTTAGCTTCATCAGGGAACTAATATTCAGATATGGGGTCCCGCACAGCATCATTACGGATAATGGGTCGAACTTTGACTCGAAGGAATTCAGAGCTTTTTGCGACTCCCAGGGCACACGAGTCGACTACGCTTCAGTCGCCCATCCGCAGTCGAATGGACAAGCAGAGCGAGCTAATGGACTGATTCTTAAGGGATTGAAGCCTCGACTGATGCGTGATCTCAAACACGCGGCTGGAGCCTGGGTCGACGAACTTCCCTCTGTACTCTGGGGACTGCGGACCACGCCTAATCGGTCGACCGGAAGAACTCCATTCTTCTTGGTGTATGGGGCTGAAGCAGTCTTGCCGAGTGATCTTCTCCACAATGCTCCTCGAGTTGAAATCTACAACGAAGCAGAAGCTGAACAAGCGCGGCAGGACGCAGTCGACCTTTTAGAGGAAGAAAGGGAGATGGCTCTGATCCGATCGACCATCTACCAACAAGCTCTGCGCCGTTTCCACGCCCGAAATGTGAAAGGTCGAGCCTTCCAGGAAGGGGATTTGGTTCTCCGAGTGGATCAGCACAAACCACACAAGCTTGCTCCTTCTTGGGAAGGCCCCTTCATCGTCACCAGGGTTCTCCACAACGGGGCGTACCGTCTTTACAACGTCGAGCATAATATCGACGAGCCCCGAGCTTGGAACGCGGAGCTACTCCGCCCATTTTACACTTAAGTTTTATCACTCGGATGAGTTGCAATAAAGTACTTTTGTAGTTCATGGACCTCAAAATAATAGTGTCATAGTTCCTCCACACTATCTGTCACTTTTTATTTTCCAATAAAATTCCCCTTAGTGGGTGACTTAGTTGCGAATCCGTTTCGCCTAAGTTTGTAAAAATCCTACCGAGTGGTGAGCCAGACTCCCACTCGGAGGCTTAGCTGCGAATCCGTTTTCGCCTAAGTTATTTAAATCCTACCGAGTGGTGAGCCAGACTCCCACTCGGAGGCTTAGCTGCGAATCCGTTTTCGCCTAAGTTATCTAAATCCTGCCGAGTGAAGAGCAATCCTCTCACTCGGAGGCTTAGCTGCAGCCTCGTGCTCGCCTAAGTTATCAAAATCCTACCGAGTGGTAAGCCAGCCTTCCACTCGGAGGCTTAGCTGCAGCCTCGTGCTCGCCTAAGTTATCAAAATCCTACCGAGTGGTAAGCCAGCCTTCCACTCGGAGGCTTAGCTGCGAATCCGTTTTCGCCTAAGTTATCTAAATCCTGCCGAGTGAAGAGCAATCCTCT